>NW_017731876.1:498792-523927 GCF_001890085.2 Hipposideros armiger
TGGCTTATTTTCCTTAGTTATAGGACTTCTGTTCAGCTAGCCTCCAGATGGTTCTCTAGGCTGATTGTTCTATAATTTAGATGTGGTAATTTTAATGTGGTCATGGGAGGAGGTAAGCACAGAATTTGCCTATTCTACCATCTTGCCCCAGGAACCCAGCCCTGCCTGGTTTAAGTTTTGATTAGAACTGAAAGTAGTGAATTGATGACTGCTGTGGCGTGTGCTGGCACACACTTCCTGAGAATTAAGGATGGGAACCCAGATTTTGATGCCAGCTTCCCTGTTACTTGGCTAAGGGGAGAAATTGAATAGAACTTGTCTGACTTTTTTTGGTAGAGACCACACTAACTTTTCCCTAGGACAGGGCATGCCTTTCAATAATCTGCCATGATTGCTTGTGGGACACTGAGACCAAGAGCTGACTTAGGGAGAGCACAGTGAAAGGGTTAGAAGGGCAAGATGCCCTGTCCCAGGGGGAAATCTCCAACTCTCCCAGGAAGCCTTATGTGACTGCAGGTAATTTCTTCTCCCTTCTTCAGAACCATATCACCTTATATATGAATTTGGTCATTTTGCCAAGCATTGCCCTCTCAGTGTTGGAGCTCCAAGACACCTTTAAGACATTCAGAGGGCAGAAGCTTGGCTTTCTAGCACCCTGGATTCTTGAGAGCTCTGAGTCCAGTGTTTAGAGTAGTGGGCACTGAGCAGCTGCCCCTTAGCAGAATGAGCAAATAGACCTGACATACCCACAGAGTGCTCACAGCCTCACACCCGCTAAGCTGCGATCAAGCCAAGGGCAGAGCTCAGCCCCCAGGGACAGCATAGCCCACACTCCTAAGCGAGGAACATTTCAGGCTTACACTGGCTCGGCTCTGGAGTTGGCTGTGGCCAGCTGGGACAGTGAACCATTTGCTTGTTCTGTCGGCAGCCCCAAAGAACTGGAGCCCTTCCCCTGTGGGTGAAGTCTAAATTTAGCCCCAAAGAAGCTGCCTTCCCATTTTGCTAGAGAAAAGCTCTTTTCACTGGAATGGGCCTCTGCTTTGATTAAGTGGGAGGACCCACATCTGGGAATATATAAACTTTATTGTCCTTGGATGACAAAATGGTTTCCTTGCCTACTGGTTTTCCGCCTTTTTAGCCTGGAGTGTGATCGTCTCTGCTTATGACTGTGTTGGCCAGGGCAAGCCATTTCATTGCGCGCTGTGCTCCCCAGGTCTGTGCCTAGGCTGGAGTTGACACCTGGGGTTTTGTCTTGTCCTCATGTCACCTCCTGGGACTGAGCGCTATTCATGCAGACACAACAGAGGGTGGGAAACTGGGCCTCTTGCATGATCCTGGGAGAGTGCGAGGCTCAGGTCTGTATCCTCTTGGACCAGATCCTAGGATTACAGGAGGCCTGAAATATCCCAGGTCTTCCTTGTAAGGCTCCAGGGTCTAAGGTCTCAGGGGCCACCCTGGGCACACACTAGAGTGAATATAAGACTCCCATATTAGAAAGACACCATCTCTAAGTAGTTCTCTGGGCAAAGAAAGGCTTTTAGGACTTCTGGCCCAGGGTAGGCTCCATAGGTGATTCCCAGCCTGGAACCCTTCTGCCAGTTGAGTCTCGTGTGAATAGTTTTGGGGGCTGACAAGTGAGCATTCCTTTTAAAAGTCAACTCCCCTAGTTCATGGCCATGTCCCTTTTGATAAATATTTCCCTTGGTGTCCAATGACACAAGCTCTGGCTAACTCATCTATGTAAGAGCTCTGAAATATGGGGCAGAGAGCAGTGGACTTGGATTCAGAAAAGCTGGGTTGCTGTGTGGTCTGGTTTTTACTGCTTATTAGCTGTATGACATTGGGCAAGGAACCTTCTCCAAACTTCTGTTTCCTTGTCTGGAAAATGGCAATAATAAGACTGCACTCATAGCTCTGTTGTCAGCAACAAGCAAGATGTTATACATTTTCAAAAGCTCTTTGTAAAAGTACATTGCTTCTCCATGAAGTGATCTGAACTGGAAGCAAATGTTTGCTGGGGTTTGATTGGTTTCTGTACATCCCCATCCCTCCACCCCATGGAAATCTCTTTTCTCTCAAACAGCCCCCTAAAGGACACAGGGGGCCTTAGCAGTTAGTTCACGGGGGGAATGGAATGATTCCAGTGCTGTGGTCGTCCTCTAAGCCTGGAATACTTTCTGATGAGTACCTAGAGCTTGGTCGTTTTTCCAGGCTATTCTGCGCACCATTGGAATAAGCTTTCCCACTGAACAACACTTGACAGAGCAGAAGGAGATTAGACTAATTGTGAAAGAAATTAGGCTCTGAGTGAGGGAGAATTGGAAAGATACCCTCTTGCTGTAATTTTCCAGGATGCCCTGGACTGCCCCCAGAAGTTGTCAGTATGGAAAGAGCTCAGGAACATTTTACAAGCTAGTAAAACATTGTTAGAGGAGTGATAGATTCTTTGGAATTTATCTGCATGGCTGATGTCACTTTCTCAGCACAGGGAGCCAAACTGTCTCGATGTCTGTGGCCCCTTTCTGGAATTGTTTCCCTGTAGTTAATCCCAAGTGACCCTTCAGGCCACTTCCCTGTCAGAAATGATTGGTTTGCAGCCAGAAGTGGCCCTTTCTGGGTCCCTGCAATTGGCAAGAAAGCTCTTTCATCAATCTGAAACAGAAGGGACGTTGATGGCTTCTCTGGGAGGAGGCCCTGTCCCCTGCAGACACATGCCTGGGCTGTCCAAGCCTCAGATTCTAGATCTTCGCCTCTAGAAGATGTAATGACTGGCAACACCGTCATCAGCAAGACACCACGCATGCGGGCTCCGCACAGTTTCCTGTCCCCAGCTCGGATGACTTGAATGTGGCTTCCAACAGTAGACTGGGCAGCATGCCGCTATGATACTGAGTTCCTGGCTTTGTCATGGTTGACAATGTCACATTATCTTTCCTAAGCTTTACTTATCACAAAGTGGTGTTCATTTTAATTTGGACATTTGGAGGCTGTGGCCTGGAATCCAGGGAAGAGGGGGGGTGAGGGAGACAGGAACAAGTGAACATTTGTTGAGCACCTACTATGAGCCAGGCACCGTGCTTAAATATGTTAATGTACATAATCACATTTAGCTCTCTAAACAACTCCCTATAGGCTAGGGCATTACAAGTCTCATGTTAGAGATCTGGAAACTAAGTTTGGAGAGCTAAAAATAAAACCATGAGTTATATGTCATTTTCTTGCTTCTCATGGGGGTTGGCTTCTCCACAGAGGTGGTGTCATCTTGTGCCTGGAGGATTTAAACAATTGTCCCAATGTCACAGTCACAGGGATCTGCTGGGACCCAATTTGATAGACTCAGTCTCTTCAAGAGGCCACCATGAAGGGACCCAATAGCATAATGGGATTTTCTAGGCACACCACTCTCTCCTTCTCCAACAGGAGAGTTGGGGACAACCAAACTCTGTCATTCCTCGCCTCTGGCACAGGGCGATCCTTCCGAGATCAGCTGATCTCAAGAAGGCTCTGCAGAGCCCCAGTGCGGGGATGCCAGCAGTATTCCCAAATCTTCATGCTGCCCAGACCAGCCTTGGGAAACAGGCATTGCTCTCCAGCTGGCGAGACCCTGGGGTGACTCATCTGGCCAGGGGAGCCCGTGCCTCAGCACGCCCTCCTGCCTGCTGCTGCCACTGCCATGACTGCAGCGGCCAGAAGGCACGGCTGAGGCTGGTGCCCGGCCTGGCGTGCTGCTGGCTGCCCGGCCCTGAGAGGGGGCATGCTGGAGGCAGTGAGCTCAGCCAGCATGCCCCCTGCACGCCACGCCCGCCTTCTTTGCCTGCAGCCGGATTCCCCCATGACTTAGGACGTGGAAAATGATTTCTTTCTCCAGAATCCCTGTGACTGAGTTGAGGTCGGAGGGCTCTGCTGTCCCCCTTCAGTCAGAGATAGCAAAGATGTTTATGCCCCAGAGACAGGCGTCCCCTGGGTGTGAGGTGGCGACCCTGGGGAGTGGCGGCTGCTGGCTGTCCTCAGGAAAGGGCTGCCACTTTCTGACCTGGTGCTGACCCTACCTCCAGTGGCAGCCGCTCCCTGCCATTTGCTCCTGCAGCCAGAGAGTGGGACAGATGACGCCATGGCACTTTTTGGAGTGCTGAAGTTTTGACAAATTCCAAAGAACATCAAAGTGCAGAACAACAGCCAATACATCATAGGCTGTCACCAGGGCCCCCCACCCGCGATTATCACATTAAATCAGCAATGGGCACATTTCAGCTGAAGCTCAGCAGACGCCTACTGGAGCTCACAGTTGCTCCTTCCAGAGTTAAACAAATACGGCAATGGTTCCAATGAAACAGTCCGTGCCCTCCATTCTCCATTCAGCAGCTGAGCNTGACTATTTTGTAACTGTCAATTTGTATTTCTTAATCCCTTCACCTTTTTCATCCAGCTCCCCACCCCTCCCCCCAATCTGGCAACCATCAGTTTGTGGTCTGTATCTATGAGACTGTTTCTCTTTTGTTTGTTGATTTATTTTGTTCTTTAGATTCCACATATAAGTGAGATCATATGGTATTTGTCTTTCTCTGTCTGACTTATTTCACTCAGCATAATGCCCTCTAGGTCCATCCGTGTTGTCGTGAATGGTAAGATTTTTATTTCTTTGTGGCCAAGTAATATACCATTGTATATATGTACCACCTCTTCTTTATCCAATCGTCTATTGGTGGGTATTTAGATTGCTTCCATATCTTGGCTATTGTAAATAATGCTGTAATGAACACAGGGGTGCATGTATCCTTTCAAATTAGTATTTTGGATTTCTTAAGATAAATACCCAGAAGTGGAATTGCTGGGTTATAAGGCAGTTCTATTTTTAATTTTTTGAGGAACCTCCAAACCATTTTCTATAGTGGCTGCACCAGTTTGCAATCCCACCAACAGTACACAAGGGTTCCCTTTTCTCTACATCCTCACCAACACTTGTTTGTTTATTTGATGAGAGCTGTTCTGACAGGTTTGAGGCGATATCTCATTGTGGTTTTAATTTGCATTTCTCTGATGATTAGTGACATTGAGCATCTTTTCATATATCTATTGACCATCAGTGTGTTCTCTTGGGAGAAATATCTATTCAGGTCCTCTGCCTATTTTTTAATTGTATTATTTGTTGTTGTGTTTGTTTGTTTGTTTTTTTTGGTATTGAGTTGTATGAGTTCGTTATAAATTTTGGATATTAACCCCTTATTGGTTGTACTATTGGTGAATATCTTCTCCCATTCAGTAGGTTGTCTTTTTGTTTGTTGATAATTGCCTTTTTTGTGCAAAACCTTTTTAGCTTGATGTAGTCCATATGTTTATTTTTTCTTTTGTTTCTCTTGCCTGAGGAGATATATCAGAAAAGAATATTACTAAGAGCAATGTCAGAGAGTCTACTGCCTATGTTTTCTTCTAAAAATTTTATGGTTTTGGGACTTACATTTAAGTCTTTNCACACACTCCTAGAGTGTGGAGAAAGGAAAGCATGTTGCTAAAGAACACCAGATCCTAGGGATTAGGTAGCCCCGAAGAATAGAAAGCAGACTTGGATTCTAATCCTAGCTCTGCTGCATGACAGCTTCAGATGTTTAGTGATTAGCTAACCCCTCCTGGGCCTCAATTTCCTCAGGGTGAAATAAGGACAGTAACACCTCTATTTCCAAATTTGTGAGTTTGGTTAGTGGAGCAATGCGGCATCCGTTCTCACCTGGGAACCATGGGTAGTGTTTGCTGGTCTGTACTGTTTTGTATTTGTTACTTGATGTGTTTATTGTGTGTAACTTTGGGATGTGATAAAGAGAAAACATTCTTTTCCACTAACTTTGCTGAGAAGCACTTGTGAACGAGTGGGAGATAGGCCACTCCTGGCTTGAGTTTCAGTCTATGAAGGAAATACTTGCTGGGTTGGTATTTTCCTGGATAAATTCTCGCTGGGGATGGGAGCGGAAGGTAACTTTACAAAGCGCTTACGCTGATCTTTAGAACTGTTTTTCCCAAACTCTGAAGCATCCAAAGAAAGCAGAACTATCTGCCAGAATGTCCCAGAAAGAAGAATAGGCATGTGCGTTCAATGCCACATGACCAGGCATAAGACATGTCACATTTCTTTTATTATTTGAAATTCAATTTTATATGCTATTGTAGCCTTCCTGCCAGGCTGTGGGAAATTCAGTCTCAGACCTCCCTGGAATGTCCCCTTCCTCCCAGCTCCTGTGACTGTCCACCCAGACACTCACTGAGGTCGGGTCCTCTGGTCTTTGGTCCACATGGGTCCGCTGCTGATGTGTTCATTTGCCAGGTCCTCGTTGTCCTCAAAGGCTGGTGGCTCTACCATCTCTTGGCAAAGCTTTGTCATGGCTGTTATTTCTCCCTGTAGCCCTGCCACCTCCCTTGGGGGCCTTCAGGGAGGTAGACGCTCCATGCTGGGATGAGTGGTGGGTCTCTCGCCCCTTCCAGTCCTGGAGGGGGCCCTAGAATTCTTCTCAGACTGTCTCCGCCATCTTTTGAAGATAACCAGTAATCTCCTTTCAGAGAGCCTTTAGAAACACAATGATGGCCTCTGCTTCTTGGGGATGAGGGAAAGATAGGTTATCTAGGTTAACTAGAATCAACCAATTGCCTCTTTTACTGAGATACATGAGATAGGTTTGGAGAATTTGTTTGGGGACTTAATGACAGAAATGGACGAGAGGGATTTAAAGAATCCCATGGAAAACTGGATGAGATTCTGGTTCTTCTAAAATACCTATCTCTTTCCTTCCTCTCATTTCTAACTTTACGAAGTAACTAGGATTGCGGGGGGAAGGACTGGAGGACAGCAGGGGAAGGGGGCTGCTTCGTGGAGCCCCAGAGCCAGCAGGAGATACTGCCTGACACCTACATGACATGAATCTCTGTAAATTTAGAAATTCCACTTGCTCGAGGAATCCAATTTGACTGTCACAGCCACTCTGCAAGGCAGGTGGGACAGTCGTTTAATCCCATTTTCCAGGGAAGGAAACAGATTCAGGTTTCAAACACTCGCCCAAAGTTACAGAGCCCAGTGGCAGAGCAGGACGAGGCATCCTAATCCTTTGACTTTTTCTTGAAGACCCAGTTTCGCTCTCGGTGTTGAGATTAGGCTGCAGCTCCATCCAGCAGTGATGGGATGCTTGCCGTTTGCAGGCGGTCTGGCATTCTGGAAACCTAAGCCGACAGATTTCGTCTAACTCTTGCTCTTATGCTATTCTTTGCTACTTTCAGGAAGAGAAGCTAGAATTAGAACACATTTCTTATGAGAGTATATGCTGTGGACTTTGATTTATATCTGGTGGGTCCCCAAAGCCAAGGATATGGCCTGTGTATGACCATGTTGTTAACTCTACGTGCAGTCACTTAGCAAGGGGAGTAATTTTATAAAACTATTAATTCAAGTCTCAAAGAAGAATTGCAGGAAACGTATTTCTGACTATTGAGAAGTGACTCATTCTGGGACTATCCGAAAACTATATTATTTTTATCAGTAAGTAGAATTGCCTATAGTCAATGTTATCTCCTCACATCCAGGGATTCTAAGATCCGGTTACCCATTTCCCTCAAAACAACTGACAGCAAAGCTGGGGGAGAGAGAACCCACCACAGTCTCTGCAAGGCTAACCCTCCCTACACCCCACTGGGCACTGATAAGGCCAAACTCTCCCCTGCAAAATAACAGAGGGCAGATAAGATGAAAAATTTCGTTCTAGTTCTCAATAATTTCCACCGTGAGATATCAGGATCGGAAGAGGTTCCATAACCAGCAAATCTTGGCTGGAGTTTCACCCTTTGGAAGCAAAAAAGGAGAATTAAGGAGTGTCTCAGATAGCCTTTCTTAGGGCCTTTGTCAGGCTTTTGCATATTTAACTCAGAAACAAAGGATGGCTACGAGTTCCTACTCTTCAGTAATTTCCCAATTGAATATCAGACTGTAAAAAGTATTTGTATAGAACGTTCCTAATCCACTTTTCATCAGCGGGTGTTTGGTCTCACCATCGTGAAGCAGGACTATTCAGCTCTAGTTGTGGAACAGATTCTCTGACACAGGGATTGGCTGCAGAAGAAGCCCTCCGCCTCTACGCAGTCTGCACAGCCAGGCTTTGCTGCCCCCAGAATGAGCATCACGTGAGCAGGGCTTCCAGCTGGAGAGTGACGGGCCTGCCTGCTCGGGCAGCTTTCTGTGCTTGCGGCATTTGGAGGGAGGTGGTCCGGGTCTTTCTCCCCGACACCATCCCTGGGTTTGACCCTTCCTGGGAAAGCTGGGCTTGTTCCCTTGTGTGCCACCAGTCTGGAATGCAGTTCTTCCTGTGAGGAGGACCGTGGTCTCTACGGGAAGGCAAGGACAGCAGCAAAGAGACGGGCGCACAGGGGATGGCAGGCACATCACCCCTCAGCGGGTGAGGTGGGTGAGCGAGGTGTCTCCGAGGACTAGCTCATCTGCCTGGAACACCGCAGAGGTGGGAAGGAGGAAGAAGTGGGGATGAGATCAAGGAAGTTAGACCAGTAGTCTGAAGGAGACAGCCCAGCGTTTTCAGCACTGGCTTAGGAATCGGGACCTATCTGATGGGTCTTTGCCCCTCAAAGTGTGGTCCAAGTTCCAGCAGTCACCCGAGAACTTGTTAGAAATGCGAAAGCCCAGGGCCAACCCAGACCTACTGAATTACAATCTGCATTTTTCACAGGAACCCCAGGAAATGTTTACCTTCTTTGAAGCGCTGCTCTAGGCTAACAGGAAGCCAGAAAGATTTTGGAGCTGGGGGTAATGGGATGGCAGCAGTATTAGGGAAGGAGTCCAGAGGAGTGATGGGTGAACACTCACCTAGGGGTCCGTGGCGAGTCCAGGTGTGATGGGCGAGTCAGACGAGATAGGCCTTTCCACCAGAGCAAAATGCCTGAGGCAGACCTCTACCTGCTGGCCTCCCCTCAGGTAGGAGGAATCTTGGTGGTAATCAGCCCAACATTAGGAAGTATGTGGTCAGGAAGTGAACATCTCCGGGGTCTGAGGCTTTGAAGTCAGGTTTCCTTGCAATGCCTGATTCCACGTGCGAGCCCTGGGGAGGCAGGACAGCACAGCACCGAGGGCGGCCGCTGTTCCTAATGGAGCCAGAGCTTCTGGGAAAGATATTTTGGAAGTTTCCTGCAGCTGCAACAAATTGTTGGGGTCTGCCCTGTGGCACCACTGTGACCTGCTTTTCTCAGTCTCAGGGCATCCAGCTCCTGAAAGCAGAGACTCCCAGGGCTGTGCTTTATGTGGGGTAAGGGGACGGTCAGTCCGCCTCCCCGCTGTTCAAGCATGGCAGCTCTTGTTTGGGAGGGACAAACAGAGTTTCCTATGCCTCTTGCCCCAGGGGAGTGGTGGTTAAGAACAAGGGAGGCAGTGATCCAGGTATGGGACCCATTGGGTCTGCATCTGTAGACAGAAAAAGAGAGCTCTTTCCATTGGAAGATTCTAGAGTGCTCAGTTTTGGAAGGAAAGGGCATAAACTTAGTTGTCAGTTAATTCCTTTCAATTTTTCAGTTGCTGCTGTGTGACTTTGGCCGGTTAATGAACCTCTCTGAGTCTCAGTCTTCTCTTGAAAAGGAGACGATAGTAGCTTCTCAAAAGCTGTGGGATCCCGAGCATTCTATCTGGCCCATGGATGGCTGACCAATGTTAGTTTTTCTACCCTTCCCTTCTCTGCAGTTGCTACTTCTCTCCTGCTGTTTCTTGCAAATAAACTTCTGAATTAAATAGTTCCTATCTGGTAATTGGGATCAACCAGAGAGAAGACAAGTCTTAAATACATGACGTTTTGAATTTGAAGGCTGCAGTTTGGAATAAATGTGACTATTTGCTGAAACCAAAACCATTTCCCAGAATGTAGCCTTTAGGGGGCCTGCTGCATGAACAGACCAGAGTGTTATTAACAGGTTGGTTATTTGATAGCAAGTGGGTTCTCTTAGGACACAAACATAATGAAAAGCAGTTTGTTCTAGTGCGTACGGTTTAAATGTTGCCCGCCACGTTCTTTTTTCTATGCCTGCTGAGTAAATCCACACTTTGTGAGTTCAAAAGCTCACCTCTGATGAATCCTACTTGTTCTAAATATATTCTCAAAAAAAAAATGGCGTCCACACTGAAGGTATTTTCTGTTCTTTGCTCTCTGGAGACTGAGAGGTTATCAATGTTGTGGAAAACCTCCCATGAAGTTTTCCTTTCATATAGACCTTGGGAACACAGACGTCTCCTTGAATGATCAGACTTACCTTTTCCCAGGACCATAAAAAAACTATATTTTTGTTTCCTACCCCAAACACAGCATAACTCACTTCCCGTTTTTCCTGGGAGATGGTGGTCATATAGGGAGGCCTGGGGGGTCTCCGGGATAAAGCAGCTTGTAAAACAGCTGCGGGGGATTCCAGATCTGACTTAATCAACATTGCTCAAGACCCGCAGACCAATAAAACTGCTTTCTTGCCACAATCCAGCCAGCTGATGTATTTCTCTCACCCCGCTGAAGCTGTCACTGCTCAGAGCGGTTCATTTGTTAGGTCGAGAGAATTACAATTCACAGGACCCTCACTAGTGGTATCTCAGTTTATAAATTTCACGAATTACAATTTATGGCTATGCACCCTACAGAGTCTCATATTAATAAATTGCATCTCATCTGCAAAAGCGCGTGTATATGGCTCCCTTGGCCATAGGCTTACGGTCCTAGAGCTGCGGTACGTCTGTATGTGGCCAACACACAAACATAGCTGTTCCCGTTGGACTGAGCCCCTGGTCAAGTTCTGCCTCCGTCTGATTTTTCCCTTTCCTTGCAATGTCTGTTGGCGGGCCCTGATTTCTTGTTTTTAGATCTATGGGGATGCTATGTAAAGGAGACCAGATACGATCTGTGTATGTTTGTGTTGTAGTGGGGAGGGTGGGGCTGTAGGACGAACTTAATTCCTTCCCAAATGTGCAGATTTTACCTTATAGATTTCATCGACCTGTGGGTACACACAGAAGTGCAGAACTTTCTTCGCGAAACTTCCTTTTGCCAACTCTGTCCTTACCAGCTATGAGGACCTAACTCAAGCTTTCTGGAAGTCCTTGGTTGGCTTCTCGCATGCTCTCAGAAGCTGGTCCAGTTGTCCATCTGCTCAGCTCCCACAAGGCGTTTTCCATTTCCTCCCCTTTCCCCTGCTCTGGCCCCTTCTGCTGGGCAGGGCTGCTGGCTCCTGTCCATCACCTTGCAGTTTCTACCAGGCACCCCTGAGTCCACCTAGCCCCTTTGTTTCTTACTGAACACCTGCTGGTGACATCGGATTCCCATTGGGCATGCCATGATCCTCACTCTCTTAGTCTGCCATGGATAATTAATTTCTGTTATGCACTGACTTGCGTTCCCTCCAAATTCATATGTTGAAACCCTAACCTCCAGGGCCTCGGAATGTGACTGTACTTGGAGATGGGGCCTTTAAAGAGGTAATTAGGTAAAATGAGATCATTAGGGTGGCCCTAACCTAATCTGACCAGTGTCCTCATAAGGAGGATCATTTGGACACAGAAAGGTCTGGAGGGAAGACCACGTGGAGATGACTGCCACCTGTAAGCCAAGGAGAGAAGCCTCAGAGGAAACCAGCCCTGCCGACACCTTGATCTTGGGCTTCCAGCCTCCAGAACTGTGAGAAAGTAACTTTCTATTATGTAAGCCGCCAGCCTGCATTGGCAACCCTAGCAGACTACTGAAACAGTCCCCTGCCAGGAAACGTCTGGAGCTGGCATGGGGTGACTAAGCTGGGTACCAGTGGAAGTCAAGTCAGCGATGAGAGCTTGTGACTTCTGTTAAGGTTTTGCTTTGTAGAGGAGCCCCAAGGCCCTGTTGCCGGTGCCCTGATGGCTTGCAGTGTATGTGGAGTAGCCCATCCCAACCAGGCATCAGCCTATTGCTCCAGGCTCTTCTCCCTACCACTCCCCACCCCCACCCCCATATGCCTTGCGCTCTAATCATACTGGACTCATTATTTCTAGAAACTCCTGTGACTTTTAGTTAGAACAGTGAGCTGGGAGCACCCAGGGCAACTGGAACCACAGTGATCCTATTTGGTGGGAGTGGGAGCCGTGGAGGAGACCCAGCCGCTGAAGGCTAAGGGAGGAGGGAAGAATTACCCTGCTGTTCCCTTTCTCTCACCCTCAGTCTCCCACCGAATGCCTCCTGTTGGCCAAGCCTAGCTGGAAACCACAGGAGTCCGAGAAACACAGTCTGCAGGGCTTACCCCCCAGCCATAGAGAGCAGAGCAGGAAAAACGTGAGGAATGGGCCTGGGGCAAACAGCTCCAGAACTGGTGTTGCTTTCATACCTCTGTACTAGTTTTCTGTGGCTGCTGCAACAAATTACCGCAAACTCAGTGGCCTAAAACAACAGAAGTTTATTCTCTTACAGCTCTGGGTACCAGAAGCTCAAAATCAAAGTTCCAGCAAGGCGACATGCCCTTCAGAGGCTGTAGAAGAGTATCCTTCCTCACCTCTTCCAGCTTCCGGTGGTTTCCGATGTTCCTTGGTTCGGGCTACATAGCTGCAATCTCTGCCTCCGCCTGCACATGGCCTTCTGCTCCTCCGTCTGTGCAGTCGCGAGGCTTGTCATGGGCTCGTCATTGCATTTAGGATTCACCCAGATTATCCAGAACGATCTCAACTAGAGATCTTAACTCAATTATATCTTTTCCAAATAAGGCCACATTCACGGGTTCTAGGGGTTAGGATGTGGGCGTATTTGGGAGGATGGGGGTCACCATTCAACCCACTACAATCTCTTTAATTTTGCTCAAGCTATTCCCTAACCCTTCTCTATCTAGAAAAATCCTTCAAGTCTCCATTCCGGTGTCACTTTCAGTATGGAACCTGCCTGAACTGCACTATCAGACAGTCTCAGTCACAAGGCCCCTGTGCCTTGTAGTTGTGTGTTCACACTCAAGTTGCTTATCGCCTCGACAGTATGTTCCCTTAGACAGGGAGTTCCTCAAGGACAGAGCAGAGCCTGTGTCCTCTGCTCTGAGGGCCAGATCCACATCTCAGCTTCTCTCTTTTATGAGGACCAAGGTCTTTCTGTCTGGGCTCCAGCTTTCTCTTCCTGTTTTGGGTCAAAATAGCTTTCCTTCCTCCTGAACCACATGTGGCTCTGCCCTCGATCTGACACAGGTTTTTGAGCACCTCATATGTCTGGAATTTGTCCCCACAGTTTTCCTGAACCCCCTCTTTCCTGGACCTAAATCACACAGGCTTCCCAGCACAATTCTTGTTTAAGAAGTGGTGCCATTAAAAGTGTCTTGTTAACAACTCAATAGGGCCAGGACTGGAGGTGGGGAAAAACCATTGTGTCGTCAGAGCATTTCTGATAAAATAATTTGATTTGGGGTTTGGGATAAATAGTGGGCCCTGTCCTGAAAAACTCATCCGAAACTAATAGGCAGGTGCTCTTTGTGTAGTGAGCAATTTTTGCATTTTGTTTTAAGAAGTATTTTAAAAGCCTCTTAAAACCCTGTAGAGAAACCTCTTGATTGCCTGGAACACTTGGGAAATGAGGAGCTTTGTTCTTTTAATTTGTCATAAGCAAAATTCTTTTTAGGTTTTAATTCTTGTTGCTATTTTGTCTGCACTACATATACTGGGTCATCGGAAAAGTCATGACGTATTTTTCTGTTTTTCAGAGCAAAAATGTGTCATGAATTTCCTGACGAATATTTATATATATGTATGTATGGCTAGCAATGTAGGTTTGGGAATTGAGCTGAGTAAGCTTAGGCATAGTGTAAATAAATCCCTGCTTATCTACTTGTTTTCTGGGGATTTAATTTTTTTTTTTCCAAAAGGAGAGGACAGAAAACAGTCACTTAAGTGAAGGTTTCTTTTGCTAACTTCTGAGTGATATTAGCTTTCCTTCTGAAATGCTAAGGATGTTTTCTTTGTAACCAACTGCATCTTTGTAGAGGATAGAAAATATTACAAATGTTGCCACAGAGAGCAATTCTGACCACTTTTCCAGGTTTCCTCTTGCTTGAGCACTTGTAGTTAGGGGGTGTGTGTGCACACATGTGTAAATGAGTAGAGGTACAACTAAGTTAGACTTAGATGGATAAAGCTACAATAGACTGAGTGAGGAAAACCGTGGATTAAATGTCATAAACCCATGCATTTTTATCCCTCTTCACTACTGACCAGCGCTATGATCCTCGGCAAGTAAATTTACTGTATCTGTTTTCTCATCTAAAAATGAGAGAAATTCTCATCTCTACCTGCCTTACAGGATAGTTCTGTGAATACAATCAGCTGCTTTGAAAATGCTTGATAAATACGGCACAGATAGCCCGTGGTATTTCCATGACACCAAACTCTGTGAAGAAGTGCTGGGTATTTTCATAACCACTATTATTAATTGATATTATTGCTATTTTATTTACTGACACTGATTCTGCTTTCATTGCATCTGAGTTTGTGCGTTGGGACTCATCACAGACAGCCCATGTCAGGGCCATGTCTCCAACCTTGCTCATCCTCCCTTCTGCCCTTTCTTTCTACATCACCAGCCTGCCCCACCCTGGTACACAGCCATTTGTTATGTTTCAGGGAGAAGCTAGCCTCTGCTTTACCCAACATAAAACCTTGACATCTCCCTTGTGTCGGGGGGTGGGGGTGGGGGGAAGGATTAGACGCCAGAGAGACACTATATATGGTTTTTCTTTGACTGCTGGAAAAGATAAGTGGCTGAAAAGAGACGGGAATTGTTTGCCTATAAATTGAGTGCCAGCAGGTTTATCGCTGAACGCTGTAGATTATGTTGAGCGGAGTAAAAAGGAGGAAGAGCGGGAGGCTACAATAACACAGCGATAGGGACTATTTGAGTCCACAATCAGACCCTCGTTGACTTATGCGCCCTGGGTGGAAAGTGCTTATGTTACAAAACGGCGTGAGGTCCTGGCCCCGAGATGCTTATGTGTCTCACGGGTAGTGAGGGGGCTGTTGCCAGCGAGACTGGTATGCTCCTTGGCTGGGTCCCATGTCACTTGAGAGCACTGGATGGGGTGGCGGGGATGGCAGGCGCTTCCTCCCACAGGGCACGGCGATGCCCCATGCCGGAATCCAGGAGGCTGCCGAGAAGGGCAGTGAATGCCTGAGCAGAATAATATTTGGGCAGGGTGTTCCCTGAACCATGGGAGACTTGGCGTTTTCGAGGTCTCCCTCCTCCTGCAACTCTGTAAGCAGCAGGTGATAAATAATTCCTTCAGTCCTAGTGGCGCCCAGTGTCTCTGTGGAGCACCCAGGCTGGCCCCTTGTGGAGGCCACCACGAGGGTTGCACATCACATCATTGGAGCCTGTGGGGGCTCGTGACAACTTCCGTGGACCCCAAAGCCTTTCTGCTTGGTTGGTGGTGTTTTTGTGGGGCTGTGGTCTGAAAGGTGAGCTTCCGCTTTCAAATAGTCCTGCGCTGTGGAGGAGAGGCTGTAAAGTGGCCAGGGCTCAGAGACGGGCTCGGATGTGGAATGTGATGATGTGAACAAGCGGCTGGCCCGCGTAAATCAACTCCAGGAGCCCTCCACTCCCTTATCTTGGCAGTGGGTTTGCTTTCTTGATAAACCCCCCTCACGACCAAATGGATTTGGCCCAGATTAAGTGTCTCTTGATCATGTAATTTACTCACGTTGTTTCTCATCTGTGACTCCAGTAGGCTCACAGAAGGGACAGACTCAGTCCCCAATAAAATGGATACCCCACATTCCCCAAGGGGCCTGCTGTGTGAATAACCCCGATGCTGTAAGACAAGACGAGTGCTCAGAAAGAGGGGCCCATGGCAGGCGCCCCTTCCAACCGTCAAATAGCTGAATGTATTGTTTACAGACATCCCAGGCTCTCCCTGCCTGCTGCCTTTAAAATTAAGCCTCACCTCTCCAGGGATGTATCAAGGCCTCAGCCTTTCTTTCCAGGCTCAACACTTGCCACTCTCTGCCTGTGTACCCTCCCCGCTGGCAGTGCCAGAATACTTTAAATTTCCCAAACAGTTTATGCATCCTGGACAGTGCTCGCGCTAACCTCCTTTGGCTCAAATGCGTATTTTCCTGGCGAGCTTCTACTCATCCTTCCAAACCTAACTCAAGGGTGCCCTTATTATAACTTTGGGGCCATGCATCCTCCTCATTGCCACCCTGAAATAGACTGAAATGTTTCCTTGTCTGTGCTCCTCAGGGCAGGTGGCTTATCTCTCAAGGGTAGGGCTTATCATCTGGCATGGTCGGCATTTGTTCAAGGCCTGACTCCCATGAGATACTAGACTCCTCAAGGCTGAGAGCTGACGTATTCATGTCTCTATACCCAATAGCACATGCTACAGCTTCCGTGTCTTCTGAATTAAAACAATGTACCTGTGACATATGTGACAAAACCAAGTGCTGATTTCTTCTTACTCACCAAACAGGTATGAGGAGCAAATGAGACCATTCACAGAAGAGTGTGATTGGCTCCTATTAGCTACCTCATGGCACATTATCAATAAGAGCAAGGAATACAAGTAAAGTGGACTGGAGATTTGTAAATTGGAGGCAGAGGAGAGAAACCTGAAGATAATTTTGTGGGAATAATGTTTTGCTCTTATTTTGGTTATTCCTTTTGTCTTTCATTGATGTTTTTCAGCTCTTTTGTTATCACCAAAAAGAAGTGACAGCATAATTGTTTGGCTGTGTGCTGCGGATGAATACAGCGGCACCGAATTGGCAGTCCAGACACCCAGATTCAAATCCTTACTCTGCCGTAAATCACAAATCATCTTTGTTTCAGTTTTCCCACCTGTGAAGTGGGTAACTCAGCCCAATGGTTGTCACTCAACAGTCGCGCAGGTAAAGTGAGGCCATCGACAGAAGAGCATCAGGCACACCACCCTGTTCCAGGTGTTTAGCAGGGATGCTTCCTTAGTTAGTAATGAGGCTCACCCACTGCCACGCAGCAGACTTCATTATTATCCTCATTTTGCAGACCTGGGTTCCGAGGCTCAGAGGGCTCCCCACAGCGAGGTGTCGCCTAAGTAGCAGAGTATGAATTCAGGTCTAAGTCCAGAGCCCGGGCAGGCATACCGTGCCCATTGTCCTCTAGTTGTATCTGGATATAAGGATGCTAAATACTCTGTTGTTTTTAGGGCTCACAGAAAGAGTTCACGAGCTACTCTGTTGTTTTTAGGGCTCACAGAAAGAGTCCACGAGCTCAGCAAAACCAAAGCCATATAGTTGCCAAGCATCACGCACCTAATTGTACAAACAGAATCTTCTTTTAAATGTTCTAGGAAGCTTGTGACTAGGGTGTACCCCTCAGTCCTGCTAGCGTGACCTTTTTCAGATCTAATCAGATCATGACTAGCCTTTCCTCAGCCAAGGCTAGTCTGTAAGATAAAACCAAGATTCCTAAGAAGACTGTCAAGACCTGTTATGATCCAGCACTTGCATATGTTCCTTGCTTGTTTCATGCTTCTCTCCCCGGAACCCCTCTCCCATGCCACCAATAGACGGAAGTAAAATGGAAATAATACTACTTCCCACAACTCCCATACCCACACTGTGTGGGCTCAGTGAGCCCTGCATGCATTGTCTTTATCTGAAGGAGGCTCCCCACCTTATTTTCTTCTCCGCTGGGTACACTATTTATTCCTGTAAACCTTACTAACATCTCACCTCCTCGGCAAAGATTTATCAGCACTCCAAATTGGAGAGGAAGTCCGTGATTCCCTCTTAGGGGTAGGCACAGCTAGCTGCCCAATTCACATGGGGCGTCTCCTTGTTCTTATTTTTTACATCAGTTTTCCATTGCTGCATAACAAATTGTCCCCAACTTCATTTAAAACAACAATAATTGCTTATGATCTCACAACGTTTCTGAGGGTCAGGGATTCAGGAGGGGCTGAGCAGAGAGGTTCTGGCTGAGAGTCTCTCATGAGGCAGCAGTCAGGTGACAGCTGGGCTGCAGTTACCTGAAGGCTTGACTGGGGCCGGAAGCCCTGCTTCTGAAACCACTCACTCGCATGGATGGCCTCTCAGTGCTGGCTGTTGGCGGGATGCCTTGGTTCCTCACTCCATGGACCTCTTCATAGAGCTGAGGAAGTGTCCCCACGATGTGGTGGCTGGCTTGTCCCAAACCCTCCTTTCTTACTGATCTCACATTTTGTTCAGTGCTGCAATGAGCCCACTTTACAAACTTAAATTCCCTGGCTCATTTGCACCCAAGGAGGCCCTATGACACCATTCTAGCCAAAGAGATGTAAGTGGAATCCCACTGGGTGGAGCTTCCAGGGAAGCTCTTTATTTTCCTGGTGAAAAGGGACAGTCTCACTTGGCACATGCCTTTTAACCTTTACCCTTACCTGTTTTTTTTTCCCTGCCCTAAAGTCATATTTGATGTCTGGATGTATAAGAGGTCATCTTGCAAGCACGGAGATGAAAGTCAGAAATAAGAAATGGCAGAGGGAAATGATGAAAGGGGTTTGGTCCCCGACAGCTTCATGGAGCTTCTGTACCTGCCCTGGGCTACCTAACTCTGTTCTTCTTGTTCCTTGAGAAAAATGACCCCTATTTGGTTACATTGCTGTTGTCAGTTTCGTGTTACATGCACCTGGGTACAACCCCAACCAATACTCTCCTTTGTCTTCTTCTGAACTTGTAAAATTTCTATTACTACACACATCACACTGAATTTTCATTACTTATTTACATCGGCTTCTCCTCAACTCTTCAGTGAGCTACTTGAGGGCAGACATTGGGTCAATGCTTAGCCTTATGCAGTATGCTTTCATTCCACTGAGCAGTTTATATTTAAAAGAACCCTTTAATGAATTCTTTGAGCTTGACCTCGGAGAATCAGTTCAATCATTCCACTGGTGATCAGCAAATCGGGTCTCATCCTGACTTTCTTTCCCACCAGTGCCAAGACTTGGGTCAGAGAAGAGAGACATCAAAGGCAAAGGGGGGGTGGGGAAGGCCTGTTTGATGTGAAAAAAGAAGGAGAGGCCTTGGCGGGGTTGACTACAAAGAAGCACTTCTGTGAAAATGGCTGCTGGCTCACCAGGTCATTATTTTTGCCATTCACCTTGCATGGGTCAGAGGACTTGAAGACAGATTCCTGCAGCCAGAGAGTCTAAGCTCATCATGAACATGACTCCAACCTGTCACTGGGTGCCCTCCCCCCTCCTTTAAAAGGCATCTGCCTCAAAGGATAAGGAGGGAAGAGTCAAAGTTGATTCCAGGGTGAGGAGGTGACTAGGAGGATGGCTTGTCATTAAGAGAAATAGGTGGTCAGAGGCTGGGGGCGGGGGCGGAGGACACAGCGGGCTTGCTTTTGACATCCAAGTGGATAGGATATGTGCAGGGATTCAACCTGGAGAGTTGTCAGGATGGAAGTGGTCCCTGAAAATGTGAGGATGGAATTGATCCTCTAACGGGGAGAATGGAGCAAGAAAAAAAAAAAGGATCAAAACTTTGGGGAATCTCTCAACTTGGGTGAAAAAAGAGAAAGAAACAAGGTGTTTTTAGGGCAGTGAAACTATTGTGTGGGATTCTGTAATGATGGATGCAAGTCATGATACATTTTTCAAAACCAATACAATGTATGACACAGAGGGAACGCTAATGGAAAGTATGGACTTTAGTTAAGAATATTGTATCAACATTAGCTCATCAATGATAACAGATGCACCATACTAACGCAGAATGTTAACAGGAAGCATGGGGTAGGAGGAGAAGTATATGGGAATTTCTGTGTACTTTTCAATTTTGCTGTAAACCTAAAACTTCTCTAAAAAAAGTAATTTTAATTAAAAAAAACACAGAGAAAAATGGGTAAGAGGAGAGCAAAAGGAGTCCACTGTCTTGGACACCAAAGGAGAAGAAAGGGGAGAGGGGTGGGAAGGAACTCTCTGGGTCAATGGGACTGACACTAAATCAGAAACCAGGATAACCTATATCAAGTCATTTACTACGTGTGACCTTGGGCAATTCACTATTAGATCTGTTGTGTCTGGGATTCAGTGTCTTCTTCTCTGTAACGAGTATCCAAAGTAGTAAAGTGTTTCCTCAAATCTTGGTAAACATATGACTGGTGCTTTTGGAGATGCTGGCATATGACCTTTGATGATATTGAATCACATAGTGAGATAGTTATCTGCTTCCCAGTTCAATTTCAGTCCTAATTTGGTCAAGTCGAAAGTCTCAGTTTGGTACTAGTAAGACTTGAACACCTTTCTAACAAATAATTGCTGATCTCATTTTTAAAAATTGTGGTATAATATATATAACATAAAATTCACCATTTTAACCATTTTTCAGTGTAAAATTCAGTAGCATTGAGTACTTTCACATTGTTATACAACCATCACATCGCCACCATCCATCGCCAGAATTTTTTCATCATTCCATACTGAAACTCTGTCCCTACTCAACACTGAGTTCCCATTCCACCCTTCCCAGCCGCTTCTACTTTCTGTCTATGAATCTGACTACTCTAAGTATCTCATGGAATCATGCAATATTTGTCCTTTTGTGACTAGCTTATTTCACTTAGCAACATGTCTTTCAGGTTCATCCATGTTGTAGCATGTGTCAGGATTTCATTCTGTATTAAGGCTGAATAATAATAGTCCATTCATCTGTCAATGGTCATTTGGGTTGTTACCACCTTTTGGCTCTTGTGAATAATGTTGCTATGAGCATGGGCCTACAAATATTTCTTCAAGACCTTTTAATTTATTTTTTTTGAATATCCAGTAGTAGAATTGATGGATGAAACAGTCATTCTATACTTCATTTTTTGAGGCGTCACCACACTTTTCCACAGTGGCTACCCCATTTTCTATTCCCAACAGTAATGCACAAGTGTTTCAATTTCTCCACATACACGATAACATGTTTTCTGGTTTGTTGTGGTTGTTTTGTTTTTGATAATAGCCATTCTAATGGATGTGATCTCATTTTTACACATAATGTGAATGGACTTTGGTCTCTCAGCCTTGGCAATCAAAAGTGTCTTGCTAGAATTATAGAGGGAATGCCGGAAACATGGCCACCTGAAGAGGCCCCCACCCAAGCTCGTTGCCGCTTCTACAGACTGTTGCAGAAACCTGTGGGCAACTGGATATGAGTAAGGCCTTAGGCTCTGCTGAGATCCTTATGGGAAAACTGGTCTGGCACAACCTGTGGGCTGGACCATGGCTGGGCAGCAGTGTCTTGGCCTAGGTCCTGGGAAAGACCTTGCATTTGGGGAGAGGAAAGGGTTCACAGTGATCCCTTGTGAGTGAGCCAGGCTTCTGTGAACCCAGAAAGGCCAGGAGGAAGCTCTGTAGGGCTAAGCTTTCCTGCTCTCTGGTGGGAGCAGTGGGGTAACCAGACAGCCAACTTTCTCCAGGGACCCAGGCATCTGCCTTTGACTGTAGGTCCACAGGCCAGAGTCACTTTGACTTTAAAATTTAATAACGTTATTTTATTTTCACTGAATTTCTTTATACTAGTTCCTCTTATTTATGACAAATGATATTGCTCGTGCAATATGAGAATTATATACATTTTTCTTTCAAAATAAGTTTAAGTTAAAATGTGTGAGCCATTTTAAGAAAAACACTGAGTAAATAATGCAGCAACAAGTAGATAGGGCAAAAATTGAGAAGGTAGTCCAATCATCCAAACTGAAGTTTGGGGATGTCTGGTCTATTACATCTGTTTTTAACAGGTTCATGAAGTTCAAATGACAAAATGTGTGTGAAAGTATTTTATTAGCTGTAAAGTGCCCTTTGGGTGTAATTGATTGTGATTTTCATGACAAATGCTGCACAGTTGATTCAGCAGAGTGGTGTGGGCAGGAGTCTGATTGGGAGGATTAAAAGGGAGGCAGGAGGCCAGAGAAGGAGGGGAACAGGGGCAGGCAGTAGGCTGACCAGCCTTGGTGGTAAAGTAAAGAAAACCTTGACTCTTTTTCTTCGTTTTAAGGAATGGGGATACTCTGTGGGTTCTCCTACACGGAGGAGCAGGACAGGAGTGTCACTTGGCGGTGCTTGTGGGTTGGAGGACGTGTGATGGAGCAAGAGTGGATTTGGGGCAAGAGTGGAGAGGCAAGAGGTAGGTGGTTTGGTGGAGTTGAGTGCCATGGGTGGCGTTGGTGTTCTTGGGGAAGCAGAAGGTGAGATGAGGGTGGGGTGGGGGTGAAGGGCCTGCAGGTCACTCTTGAAGGGAGGGGAGCCTGCTGGCAACGAAAACTTCAGAGCAGCATCTTTCAGACTAAGTGCAGAAGCATCTCATGGGCAAAGTTTTTAGAATGCAGACTCCTGGCATTGTCCCTTCGACTCTACATCAAAATGTCTAATGAGGGGCCTGGGAATTGCATTTTTAAAAGTGCCAAGGACATCATGATGCTGGCAAACAAACACACTTAGGAGATACCGAGAGGAAATAAAAAGTGAACAAAAGACTGCTGGCAACTTGGTTCGAGTTAGAGATCATAAATGCATTATTGCATGTATTTCATCCCATTTCCTGTATCTGACAGGTATCTGTTGAGCCCCAGTATGTCTGGTACTGCAGGAAACACAAAGAAAGAAAGCATAGCTCCTGCGTCTGTCTGGGGAGCTGGGCAGCAGCTCCTGGCTCTGTTTGTCCTCAGCAGAGGTCTGGGCTTGTGTCCGAAAGGCAGTTTGACTGTGAGAATGGTAAATGCCTAGGTGCTGGTGCCAGCAGAGGTGAGAGGCAGCTCCAGCCGGGACATGTATTACCCCTGCTCTGTCTGGCCTCGGGGGTAGGTATAAAGTCTGCTCATGGAGCAGAGTGAGTTCAGTGTCATTCTATGTCACCACCATCAGGTATGACATCTGGATGACAGAGCCAAGAGATTGGAGCTAGGAATAGACAAGCCAGGACTCAGGTCCTTGGGAGGAAGTGGGCCAGGGTCGAGTGCTGGATGGCTTTACCATATCAGCTGGGTTCTGTCACCCCATTAATGTGCTACAGATGTAAGGGTTATTAGTGATCACCCTGGCTGGCAGGCCCGTGGCCAGGCCTTATTCTGTTTCTGTTCTGGGGGTGACATTGCTTCCTTCTGGTCTGGAGCTGACAGAGACCCCTCCTGGTGTTGGTGCTGGCAGGCTTCCAAATGAGACTAAAACTGAAAGCGCACATGTAGCGTGCCTTCATGTTCTCTCACTAGCCGTCTCGTGTGTGGAGATCTGTGCGCTGCGCTTCTCCTGGGGACTGGAATCGACGGGTTTTAGGTGGACGCAGGTGGAAGGGCTTCGAGTTGTTGCTGAGGCTGGAAGGCTGTAGCATTACAGCCTCCAGTTGGCTGTGATCCAGGGCAAGTTCAGACAGTCTCCCCTTCAGAAATCTATGCAAATTGAAACTTTATTTGCCAGGAGGCTTGTAGGCAGTTGGCTGCTAATGTGCTTACGTGGAATTTGGACAACAATGCGTCTTGCCCGCTTTGACTATCATTCAGCACACACTCTGCAAATGTTTGCCTGGCTGGTTTGTTGTCCTTCCTCACTCCTTCCCTTCCTGTCACACATGGTACGTCCCTCGCCATCCTTCCCTTTAGTTGTACCAGGTCAAATATTCAACTACCAAAGCTGTTAAGCAGACTGTCTTTTCTATTTCCTTCCCAGAAAGAGGCCATGATTTTTCCAAGTAGTAGGAGGTCAAAGGTGGAGGGGCCTGTGCTTTCACTGGGGGAAGGTGGCACTGCCAAAACTTGGTGGGTTTGATGCATCGTGATGAGGCAGATGATAGCATGTCACCTCTGGATTGGCTCCTCTTCTGGGGGGTAAGGAGTCAGATCAGTTTTGGGGGGGAACCCTGGACTACAGCAGAGCTCCAGTGGAATAGAATCCCTTCATCTGACGGTGCTCAGAGGTACAAATCTCACAGCTGGAAGGATCCCGCTCTCGTTCTGTTCTGATTTGATCTTTCGTCTTTCAGGCTGAGACAAAGCTGCTCAGCAGAGCCTCCTCATGGAGAGTCACCGTGCACGGCTCCGTATTAAAGGCTCTGAGAAGTCCTGCACCCAGGAAGCCTGTTTCCTTGCATTCTGCGTGCCCTAATATTCTTAAGCCATAGAACCCCCTTTTCCACATTGTAATATGCATTTCCTGGAAAACTAGTTGTTCTAGAAACTACTGTTTCGGAAACACTGTTCCAAGAATTTGATAATTCCAAAGCTTCCATGCCTTAAAAAAAAAAGAAAAAATCTGTGCTTTCCTGGTGATGAGTAATAAGTTTTGAAAAAGCTACAAAGGCCTGTTTTTTCTTTCTTTAGAAACAGTAAAGAAAGAATGGATGCATTAGTTAGCATACACTAACTGCTGTAACAAATAGCTCCCTAAATCTCCGTGATCTTACGCTATAAATGTTGATTGCTGCACTGTGCCACAGTCTAATTCAGTTAGTGGGGGACTGTGCTCCATGCGGTCATTCAGGGATGCATACTCCTCCCATTCTGTGGCTTTGCCATCTTCAGAGGGACTTTGAGGTCCCCTGGTGTGACTCATCTGTAGAGGAGGGAAGAGAGAGAGAGAGGAGAAGACATGTGCTCTTAACTTGCTGGGCCTAGAAGAGTCATAGCCAATTCTGCTCACGTTCCATGGGTGCAGTTTGGTCCTGTGTCTCTCCTAGATGCAGGTGTGCTAAGAAAGGTGACTGAGCTGTGTGCCTAGAAACATGAAGCATGCATGGTGAACATCTCAGTTACCTCTGCCTCTATGAAAGAGAACAAATATTGAGCTTAGGGGTCGGAATCTTATTCCGATGCTAGTCTTGGTGGGGCAGCAGAAGGAAGAAACTGAAGTGATGGAGAAGGTGGTGGATGCTACTGAGAAGAAATCAAGAAAGGCAGGCAGAGTTTGTGAAGCAAAGAGCCAAAGAATCCATGATCTGCTTGACTAGGAGATGTCACCCTTAGGCTCTGCGATGGGATTGGATACTGTTCAAAAAGCAAGGGGTGGGCCGGCCGAGTGGCGCGATGGTTAAGAACTGGCTTGGGATGCCAGAGGGCCCTGGTTTGGATCCCACATATGAGGGCCAGTGACACTGCCCTCCACAGCTAAGATGCTGAACAACAGCTCAACCTGGAGCTGG
>NW_017731876.1:524077-604462 GCF_001890085.2 Hipposideros armiger
CAGTGAAGCCACGTCCTCCACAACTAGACTGAAGAACAAAACGACAGCAACTTGTCTGTTCCCCTTCCCCCAATTCCCCAGCACTGTTCCCATCCCCCAGTTCCCCAATAAAAATTAAAAAAAAAAAAGCAAGGGGCAAAAAGAAGGAAGGAGGGCATAGGCAAGCACAAATCCCAGGAAGGGTGTCAGTGTAGTCGCTATCTGCATGCTATTTCCATAGTAGGGATTGTTCTGATTTTATTTACAGTTTACACATTTCTCTAGGGGAAAACAAAAAGCATTTCTTTTGAAGTAGGCATAAGCCTAGGAAGAGTTTTATTCTGTTTTTATTAGCCTTACTTTTGTAAGGTATTTTTTTTCCCCTCTAGCTAATGCCTCTCCACCTGTGTGCCACCCATGGGTTTTAGGTATTCCGAGATAATGGTCTTCTCAGGCCTTGGGGAATGGGACATGGTGGACAATCTCCTCTGCTCTGAGCATCTTCTCCATTTACCTGAGCGAATCATACCAGCCTTATAATGTTCAGTGTGTAGCATGATGTGAGAAAATCTGGGACGTGCCACATTAGCTCCATATCAGTGCGAAGACCCTGGGTTGCACCAACCATACAACCCACAGATGACCACATTTTATTTCTTTACAGCCTGCATTGCATAAATGCCTGCCAAACAAGAGCCAATCCAATTTGAAATAGTTGAAGGAAATATGACAAAGGGAAAAATAAGGATTGGAAAGATAAAAAGGAGCCAAGAATGAGGTCAGTACACAAATAGGCACGTGGAACACACTTGCTGGAGATTGCAAGGAGCTGGCTCTGGGCTTGGTAGCTGCCAATGGGGTGGGGGAAGGGGAAGGCAACGCTATCCATTGCACAGTCCGCAGAAACAATGAGAAAAATAAATTGGATATTAAGTAGAAGCACAGCTATTCCTAGTACTAAAATGGTTCCCACAAGAAGACATTATTTCTCATAATGATCCAAATCATTCACATCGTTCTTACAGCCCATACAAACAACACACATTGTGGGACTTTTTTTCATAGTATTCTTCAATGTCCATTCAGGATGATACTCCGAAGTTCAGGCTGGGAAAAGCATCTGTACCAGGAGAATGTTCAACATCACTGGGAATCCACCAAATGCAAATGAAAATGCAACGCCACTTTCCAGCTTTCACACTGGCAGAGGTTACTCAGAATAGTTTGAAAGAATAATAAGGCCTTGTGCCGATGAGTAGAAACTGGCACTTTTCATATTACTAAATTGATGCAGCCCTCGTGCATGGCAGTGAGGCAATATAAAAACACATCAGGACCTGGAGGGCCTGGAGGAAGACTCTTTCTAGGAAATTCATCGAAGGAGCTATCCTGGGTGTGCCCACAGGTGTAGCTGCACAGATGTTCACAGCTGTGTTGTTTCTAATATCTAAAAATGACAGGGGATGAAACACATTATAGTTTACCCATAAAATGGGATAAATAGTAACAAACATATTGAAGAAAAACATTTAAAAAGTAAATTATGTTGGATGATTTTTCCTGACATGAAAATGTATTTGCAATTAAGTTAATGAGATAAGCATATTACCTTTTAGTATGTACACTATCATCTCATTTTCTTAAAGGAAAAGCACAAGTACATGTAAAACACACACACACACCCCAAAATATAAATAGTGGTTTTCTTATCAGGGTGATATTTTGAATAGTACCTTTTTGAGTACATTTTTTTTTCATTTTCTGTTTCTTTTTCCTTGTATTTATTGCCTAATTTTCTACACTAAGAAATAAAATCCCTTTTTAAAGGAGGAGGGGGAATTTCAAATGATGGTAGGGCACAGAGGGACAAATTCTGTACATTATACTCTCCCTTCTGAGGAAGAGATGTGGACACTCTCCCCAGGAGTGGCTCTCATGTTATTATTCAATGCCACCACCTCTGTACTGATCTGTGGTAGAATTTCCCATTTAGGTTAATAGATCTGCTTACCAAAGGATGGTTTTCAAAAAACTAATGCTCCCAACATCCTCTTGGGTCCTTGACAATGTCATCTTTTCCTCCTCCATCCAACTTCGACTGCTCGCCCTCTTGGTTATATCTTGGTCCTTGCCCTCTCCACACACTTCCCCACAGAAATCACATCTCTCCCTCTCTAACTTGGCCTCTTGTCTTCTCCAGTATTGTTATACAACATCCCCTGCTTTTCATTTGGTTTTAGAATTAATTGAGACCTCCAGTCCTGTGACCAGTCCCCCATACACGTAAGTGCTCATCTTCCATCTCCTGCCTCTTAATTTCCTGTCGTTTAGTCCCGGTTTCACAGAATGACCCTTTTGCATATACAATAAGTTCATACGCATGTCTATCTTTCCAAAGTGGGACTGGTGAGATTCCAACCCTGGAGCCACCTAGCATCTACCTTCTCCTGGCACCTGGACATCACCAGAGGAGATCTGCATGATTGGATGACTTTATACTGTCGTATATTCTGGAAACTATGCTAATATGCTATGCTATGCTAATTGGGATCTTAGTGGGCTCCACCGAGCCTGCTTCGTTTTCCCAGATCGCTCCCTCGCCCCTCCTCCATGGCAATTTTATTCCTTCTAAATTCTCTTTCAACCTTGGTCACACCGTTGTCCTTCCTCAGTTTCAGCCTCATAATGGAGCTGCCAGATGGGACCCATTGTGGAGCCTTGTCTGCATCCACATTCGCCGTCCACGCCCTCTTCCCAGCACCCTGGAGGCAATGGGTTGGGGTCCACCTCCACTGCCTTCTCGGGGCGTCCTTCAGGTCATCAGGTCCTCTTCTGCCTCTTCTTTTTTCTCCTCTATTGCATCCTTCTCAGGATTCAAACACACCTTATCCTCTCAAGTCTTAAAAAATAAGTAAATAGGGCCGGCCGAGTGGCGCGATGGTTAAGAACTGGCTTGGGACACCAGAGGGCCCCGGTTCGGATCTCACATATGAGGGCCAGTGACACTGCCCTCTTCAGTTAAGATGCTGAACAACAGCTCAACCTGGAGCTGGGCTGCTGTGAGTCACTGGCGACGGCATAGGCTGCAGCCCCTGTGGCAGTGGGTTGCCATGGGCTACCGTGTGTAGCCAGCAGCCAGCGTGAGCGGCCAGCAGCCGCAGTGAGCGGCCGTCCAGAAGCCGGCGACTGATCTGCCTCGCCTGGGAAGAGCGCAATGATGGTGCCAACTTGGGCCAGTGAAGCAACGTCCTCCACAACTAGACTGAAGAACAAAACAACAGCAACTTGTCTGTTCCCCTTCCCCCAATTCCCCAGCACTGTTCCCATCCCCCCAATACCCCAATAAAAATAAAATCTAAAAAAAAAAGTAAATAAGCAAAGGAATCCATCAACATCCAGCAGAAAGTCCTACATACCAAGCCCTCAGCCTGGAACTGGCTGAACCCCCAGGGAGGGGTTTTGGTGAGGCTGGAGCAGCGCATGGTGTCCTTACTATGCGGTGCTGCAGTTTTTCCTATGGGAGCTGTTACCCCAGAGCAGACAAGCCAAGCTTCCTCCATCGGAGGTGGAGCGTGACTGTTTCCTTACCAGGGTGGGCTTACCAGGAGAGCTTGTAGGATGACGCATGAGCATGGCGTTGGAGAAGAGGGGGGGCAGTCTGAAGGTTTCTTAGAAAAGGGCTAGAAGTATCTTCCTTGGACTCAGTCAGAGCCTTATAATAGTGGGGCAGAGGCCATTTTGGAGAGGGAATATTTTCTCAGCAGAATGCTGCAAAGGGAACCCATGAGAGTTCTGAAGGGAGAAACATACAAAGATTTTGTCCATCTGGGCTAAGCTGGTGCTTCTCAAAGTGTAGCCCGTAGGCCCCCTGAATCAGAATATCCTGGAGGCGTTTGGCAGCATTCTGATTCCGGTGCCTCATCCGGTACCTACAGAATCACGGTCTCTGGGGTGTGCCTGTGAGAGCTGCATTTTAGATGGTTTCCTAAAGTACTCTTATATGCACCTCGTGGCTAAGATCTTGAGAATTGATTAACTGATTTTCAGGGACTCCACTCTCCTCGTAATAACATTCAATTCTTCCTTACTAAGATGGCAAAAAAATGTGGAGAAACTCAACCTTATACACCTCTCTTCCTGAGAACTTTACTAAGGGAGACCTGAGCACATATCCTGGAAACGCATGGGCCTCCCTTTCTCCTTAATATCTATGTTCCATGACAGCCTGTATAGGTTCTGACAATTTAAGAAGTCTGTTAGGGACACCACAGTCCCTGGTAACTCTCTCTCTCTTTCAACATGTAAAACTTCCCCCAAGGTCTGGTGGATACTATTGCAGTAAATTTGGTGTGCTATGTCACAGAACTGTAGCGCTGGGAAGGGTTAACCCATTATTCTATGTAGGCAAATTTCTTTTCTCTTTCTCTCTCTCTCAATCCATTCTTTAAAGGACTGAATTAATCATGGTGGAGCTGGGGAGGGGATTGCTGGCAGGGGGAGGGGTGTTTCTGGCTGTATTTAGGGGTGCCTGAGAAGACTGGGGGTGAGCCTGCAGTTACCTGAGGAGGACATAGCTTCCTCTGTCTGTGGGGCAATCGCTTACCATGTTTCCTTCCCTATCAGCATTTGTCTTTCTGGACATTAAGAAAAGAAACCTAAACATGGTCAAATAGAAGAAGAGCAAGAAGAAAATGAGAAAGAAATGAAAGAAGAAATTCTTTCAAAATAAAGGAACTAGAAAGTTACAAGGAGAATGAAACTAAAACATTGCCAGTGAGGTGAGGGGAAAAAAAAAAAGGAAGAGGAATAGAATATTAATTTAAAAATCAATTTAAAATCTTATAAGGTAAAGGTACAGGAGATAAAATGGATAATATTTAAAATAAAAAATAAAAGGCTTGAAGCTAATAAGATAAAAGGTTAAAAACATAAAAGAAGAGGGCCAATGTTGAGATAATAGGCTCATGAGATGAAAAGCTAAAAATGTAAAAGTCGATGGGATTAGCAATTAAGTTTGGGAATTCAGACTAAAAAAACTAGGCTGAAAATATGAAAACTCCAAGACTTCAGACTTCCTTAGCGTTGAGTGCTTCAGGGGAAAAATTGGTTTCCTCGTGGCTCCCACAAATTTTCTGGTGACTCCTCTGAGAGCTGGTGCCCTGATGCCTGGATCCTCTGCCCAGAAGCAGTGGTGGCAGCAGGTGGTTTCCTGCTGGCAGATTTCTGTCTTACCTATGCCCCTTAAGACTCTGACCCCAATTCCAACGTGTGTGTGCGCGCGCGCGCGCGCGCTCATGTTCCCACACATCTAAGCTAACAATTCTGACACCATCTGGGTGTCCTACCATTCAATTCAATTCTGACACTATCTACCTGGAGATAGTATCAGAATCCACAGGCTAAAGGTTCACTCCTATAAGACTCCCACTCCCCCCCCCCCTTCGTTTCAGATGCCAATTCCAATTCCAGGGTGTCTGTCACCTGTGCTTCTGACTGACCATCTATAGATGGGATGATCCAACAACTCCCTGCTTGGGTCTGATTAATTTGCTAGAGTGGCTCACAGAACTCAGAGGAACATTCCACTTACTAGATTACCAATTTATTATAGGAACAGCCAGATAGAAGACATGCAAAGGGCAAGATACAGGGAAATTGCCAGGAACTAACCTGCTCTTTCCTAGCAAACCACTAACCCCCACCTCCATGTATTCACAACCCAAAACCTCTCTGAACCCTCTCTTTTTGGGTTTTTATGGAAACTTCATTAGATTGATTGATTCAACCTCCAGCCCCTTTTTTGTCCCCAGAGGTGGGGGCTGGCACTGAAAGTTGCGACCCTTTAATCACATGGTTGGTTTTCCTGACGACCAGCCCCCATCCTTAGGTGGGGTCCAAAAGTTGCCTCATTAGCATAACAAAAGACACGCTTATCACTCTTATCACTTAGGAAATTCCAATGGTTGTAGGAGCTCTGTGCCAGAAACAGGAGGAAGACCAAATACATATTTCTTATTCTAAATTACAATATCAGGGCCTCCATCACTGGTATTTGGTTTGGATTTAAGAGCCTAAGGTGTCCTCGCATGCTATTCACAGCTCACAGCTTTCAAGGCACATTTCCAGCCCCAGCAGGAGTACTGCACACAGCCCACCTCTTCAGGCCTGGAGGCTGGACTCCACAGAGCAGCCTGGTCAAGGTTCACGGAGCCCTGGTGCCTCTTCACATCCACCACTTTCCAATCCCTTTGCCTGGAATGCCATTCCTCTGTTCCTGGCTTGGCTTTACCTGTCTAAAAAACAGCTCAAGAGTTATTCCCCCTGAGAAGCCTTTTCTGTATCTCTCACCACAATGTGCTCTCCCAGTTTGGTTTGCCTTCTGCAGAATCATTGTTGATTTGCTTGTCTGCCTTCCTCATGAGACCAAAGTTCGGGAACCACTGGCTACTAATGAAAGAACTAATACTAATAAATCCTTAGCCATCCATTTTGTCATCATCCTCAACCACCCTGCAAGGTTGGCCTTGATAGCCACATTTTACAGATTAAGAAACAAAAACTTTGCCATTTATTTCTTTGACAAATCTTCATGGGCCTCCTACTATGTGCCAGACTTAGAGGGATTACATCACTTTCCCAAGGTCACCCGTTTAGAAAGTTGCAAAGCAATTTATTGAACTCAGTCCCATCAAATTTCAAGCGTGTCCTCTCACTACTATTTTTTCCCTCCCCAGCACATAGTAGGTGCTCAACAAATGTTTGTTGGGGAAAAAAATGAATGGATGCAAGCTTTCCATGTAATATGCAAATAAGAATAAAGACCTTGGCCTTCCTGATTGGCCTCTTCTAACAATTGGCTATTTCACTACTTATGTTTGCTTCTTTTGATCTTCCATATATACTTCCAAGTAAGGTGGTGCTGAGTATGTGAAGTATGCTGGTAAATACACAGGTTACAGTAAAACTTCCTTGGGAATCTTCTTTTGAGAAGGCAAACAGGACATAGGCTCTAGATTTTTCAAGTCTTTGAGACTTTTAGGATTCATTTTTATGGCTTGAGAGTGGAATGTATGGTTTAAACAAACACAATTAAATCCAAATTACCCGTGGCCAAGCAGCTACTTGCTGTCTTTCAGTGTGGGGAAATGTAGGACTTTTTAGGACTAGAGCATATCCAAAAAAAAAAAGGTATGAAACGATTTTGTCCTCTTCCTTTTTGTAATTGTTCATTTAAAACATAACTAATTCCTGAGGAGGTTGCTGTTTTATTTATATTTTGATTTGTTTGTGTCATAGAGCATGAAATCTTATTTAAAAGGCACTGCTCTTTCTGGAGAAAGACGCCCAGGCTTTGCATTCTCAGCGTCTAAATCGAGAAACCAAACACAGCTTTGGCCTCTTCGGAGCATCTCTGTATTCCTTAAAAGATGATCGTGTTTTTCCTGCTAAAGATTCTTCAGAGTCAGAGCGCGGGCAATTTGTTGTGACTCATAGTGAGTTGATTTATAGGGAGACTGTTTTAAACATAGTGTATCCCTTGACATGTAATATATGTGCTTGAGTGTTGTCTCCATATGGTGGGTGCAGGCCATTTGAATAAAGTACCAGATGGAAATCATCGTCCAAATTATTCCTTTCCCATCACCTAAATGCAAACAGCAAAGTGGGAAACCATTTACCACAGCTTCCCAAATAATAATAATAATAATAATAATAATAATAATAATAATAATATGAAAAATCCTGACAGATACTTTCAGAAGGTCTGGTATTATAATGACCGTAACTGCTATAATGGGACTCTTTTACAGATGGCAGCCGAGGCAGATCAAACCTTTCATTAGTCCTTCTAAAAACTGTCATATACTTTCTCTTCTTTATGGTTCAAAACACAAAGGGCCCTTTGTGCCTTTAGAAACTGAGCTGCAATTTCAACTAAAAAGAGCAGCACATTAGCTGCTATTATGCATGAGCCATATCATCAGCATAAAAATGAATTTGTACTATTTTGCCACATGTGATGTATTATTGCTGGACTATGTAAACAATACCCGGGTCTGAAATTGAGCCTTGGGGACTCCCTTTACAACTGACAAATTGAGAAACAAGGCCATCAACTCTCACACATTGCATCCGGTGAGTAAATAACTCAGCCAAGATCCATTTCCAGCTCAGCCTGAGATAATCTCTGTCCTGTAATAATAAATCACAGTCAAGGGCGTCGGATGCCCCAGGCAGATCTATAGACCTGTAAACACTGCTGTGCTACACAGTTTTGATCTCTCGCAAAAGCTCCCGCCAGATCATTCCTGGGTTCATCTCAGCATTGGGCATAATGACATTCACAGCTCCTGTCTGCCCATCAAAACCAGCGGGGTTGCTCTTTGAAAATAGGTGGAGGTAATAGCCTTCTTTCTCTCTTTGTTCGTTCTTCAGTTTCCCCCTCTACGCTCGCAGTGGGAGCTGGTGCCTGCACTGAGAAGCAGGTCACAGAGACCGGGGACAAGCTCTGTTTATTCCAGAGGAAGGAGGCAGAGAAAGGCCGCATGATAAAGTTGAATTGCGAGGCAAATGGGTCTCTGTCACAGGACCTGCAGGGAACAAAGGTCTGGGCCAGAAATGGCCTGGGAAATGGCGAATCTGCTCAGTTCCGCCTCCTAATTGTTTTTTTTCTCCCTTTGCTTAATTACCTACCTACGTGGTTTCACAGGTTGAGCTGGCGGTTTAGGGCCTACCTTGGGCACAACGGGATTAACATGTGGTTGTATAGGGTTACAGCTGGTACATGAAACTTAATGTTTGGCATTTCTCAGTCTGTGTTTAGTTCTTTAACGTTTGTACCCTAAAATTCACAGTAGAGGTTACGCGTCTCTCTTCTTGTGCTTTACGGAATCCAACACACTCGTGAGCTCAAGAACCAAAGCTGGGGAGACTGGACAGTACGAGAGAGGATTGGGGGTTCTGGGTGAGATGCAGAACTCCATTTATGACGAATACTGACTGACAGGAGAGGGGATGAGCATTTGTTAAACATACCGAATTCTAGGCCCGGTGCGGCCAGGCTTAAACGTGTTCTCTCAATCCTCCCAGTAATCCTGAATGCTATAATCCTTGTTTAAGAGAACAAAACCAAGCCCCAGAGAGGCAAAGTGACTTACCTGAGCACACATAGCTAGTAGAGTAACAGAGCTGGGATTTAAAGCCAGTTCATTGCAACTGTGTGCTCATGCTCTGTCGCCTATGCCTCCCTTCCTCCCAAGAGTGATCTCTTACATTTAAGTGACCTCTTAGTCTTAAAGCTGCGTAAGCAAATAGGATTTATGCCAAATCCAGTCAATTAGTAGTAGGGCCTGGAATGCTTCGTTGAGAAAGATTCTTCTTGGGAAAGGTTCTATGGTTGATTAACAATGTCTGGCACACGAGCTGTGGGAGAGCAGCAGCCCGCAGGCCAAGCACATACATGCTGGCTGCTCCTCAAGCTACTAGAACGCACTGTCCATCTTTTGGCAGAATTGTGCCTGTGCGAACTCTGTGTTGAGCAGGAGTGTATATCCACAAGTAGCCCGATGCTTGTAAGTTGGTAGCAATCAATTGTTCAGATCCTGTTGGGAAGAAATTTCTACAAAAAGAATGCCTCACAATTGCCACTCTGGAAACTATCAAGTTGTGGTCCATCAGCATTTCAGGAGCTCATATTTGTGGAAGTAGAATACACCTGAAGGCACCCTGGAAATACCTAGGGTATCACACTGTGAAAGCATCCTTTTTAGAAGTATCTGCCATCTTTTAGTTGATTTGGAAGAAAAGTAATAAGTGAATGAAGCCTAAATAAATGATCACAACAGAAACTCCTCCAACCATTAGGTGGCACTATAATCAATTACCCTTAATTTATAAAAGCTTTGTGAATCGCGGGCTACTCTACTTCCTCTTCACGCTCGCTTTCTGTTCTTTGTCCCACTTCTCCAACCCCCCTCAAAACAAATCAACCAGCCAGGGGTCCAACAATAAAACATCTCCACCAAGTACCCCTTTTAAAATTATTTTGTTTTCCTCATAGACCCCATATTTTAAATGTTTTGGTCGAGCAAACAAGCTTCAATTAGTAATAAAAATTCACGTTTGGATTTTCATTAATCAAAGACTGCCTATCAGAGCTTCTGCTCAGAATATGACAGGTGTTACCAGATGAATTGTGTTTCTCCAGGTAAAAATCAAAGAAATTTAGCGTTTTAGATGATATGCCTATATAGTCTCATCAAGGATAAGCATACAGATTCTACAGTTTTTTTTTTGAAGTGATGGAATTTGTTTACCACTATTATTATTGCCTTTGAAGACTTCTGGGAGGGGATATCTTGGAACCCAGATTGAAAATCAAATCATTAATTCCTGAGTGCGTGGTAGAAATTTTGTAATAAATACAGGCTGGTGATGCTGTCTTCCTAAAAGCAATCCCTACTGATTTTCTTTCTTGGCCAAATTTAATCATAAATTCAAGCTCCTTTTCCAGGATTAAATTCTTCATTTCAGATGCTTAGTTGTACATGAAAAACATCTTTAATATTAGGGTCTTAAGACTCACCAGGAAAACAAGGCCATATTTAGTTTGAATTGAATCACCAAAGGTCTTGTATGATTAGTTGCTAATAGTCCAAGAGACTAGAACTCAGGACATAAGGGATCACTCACAATTTGAATAAATAAACCACACTTCCTTCCAGATACAATTTTTAAGACCTTCAAATAAAAACAAAACAAAACAGGTTTTCTGGCTGCAAGATTTCAGCTTTTGTTTCATTCCCAGTTACCTGGACCCCAGCCGTCCAGATGTGTCTGAGAGTCAGAAAGATGGTCAGACCAAATGCTGTTCAAAACCTTGGAGACAAGTTAGTTCCAGCATGAACTGGGGTTTTGCTGGATTAGGGAATTAATACAAGTCACATCCGCCAGCTCCTTTGTATTAATTCTCACCGCCTAGTGAGCACTATAACTCAAGTGCCAATAGCAGAGATGCCTTAGAAATAAAAACTTGTGAGTCCAGTTACAAAGTATGCTTATTATTAGGTTTCTTCCTCTGGTGGAGGGAAGCATTTTCCTATTGGACTAGACTTAAAAGAAGTGAAGGTTTTATGACAAAAGTTATTCCCAGCCAGTCTTTGCATTATACCAATCCTAACAGTTATCTAATCACCTTTCACCCCCCAACTCTATTCTTGACTAAACACTTTCCTAATTATATGCCGAAAATGGTTTTAGGTGGACTCATACCAGAGTAGATGGGAGAGGTAAATTTTTTTTTTTCTGGAAAGAAAGGAGGTGCGAGGGACTTAAGTGTAAACATCATCAACAAAATTAGAGGAGGCCTTTTCAATTTATCATGTGCATTCAATCAGGGCAATGAGATTACCACTCTAACAAGAGTCTTTCAGCAAAACTTGAGAGGGATGATTGCAGGAAGCCACTGAGGAGAGCCCAGGGTGAGATTTTTCAGGGCCTGGTTCACTGTAGTCTCAGTGTCTAGATTTTCCAGAATTTAGGAGGAGATCAAAGTGTGACTACATCTAAAGAACCACCCAGGAAGTCCAGGGGGGTGTTGATGGCTCAATCAGTGCAGACCCAAAATAAATGGACAGATTTCAGAGGCCTTAAATTTATGATCAACAGGGATTCAGAAAATGAAGAGTGTGTGAACCAGTGAAATTTGGTATGTTTCAAAAAACAAGAGGGAGACCTCAGCTCCCCAGGTGGTGCTAGCTATGGCTGAGCTATAGATGGGTGCCTGCCAGCTGCCGTTCAGGCATTATCCGGGCTGGGAGCCCCATCCTGGTGCAGAAGTTAGAAACACCAAATTATAGTTCTGTGACTTTCTTTCCCTGGGGCTGTGTCGCGCCTGGATATAAAGATGTTTTGAGGAGACCATAAATCTAGCGCATGACCCTGGCTTCAATCCAGTTCCTCTCACCTCCCTAAATCAGGTCTCAGAGTAACTCGAGCTTAGAGGAAGATAATTCTCCTGACTGTGGAAAATATTAGATGGTGAAATGGATGACAAAGGTTGGTTGTAAAATCCCTCTAAGAATTAGGGAGAGAGTTATTTAGGCCAGTTCTCTGTCTGCCTAATGGAATATTTGTATGATTAGCCCTATAAACCTCAGCTTTTTCATCTATAAAATAGGGACTATTGAGTATCTATCCCCATTGATTGTTGTGAGAATAAAGCGAGGAATGCAGGCAGTGCATCCCTAAATGATACTATGGAGAGAGGTTTTTCCTTCCTATCCTAGAGGTGAGAGGTTCTAGCTGATTGGTATTGAGTTCGAGAAGACTCTCTTTCTCTTATTCTCTCTCACTCTATACACACACACACACACACACACACACACACACACGTACACTGAAAGATATTAAGGAAAGTGTCCCTTTAAAGCTGATTTTGCATATTCTTTTAGGGTTTGGTGAAAGCCACAGCCTCTCTGCTTGTACAGCCCCTCAGTTCAGGATGATCTTCACTGAATGATGGAGAATGAAATGCTGACTCAGTTTCTCATTGTACTGAAATATATCATTTTGGGAACCAGGGCTAAGAGACAATGTTCTCAGTTTTATCACACATGTTTGTCTGGAGCCTAGGCAACTATGATGACGTCTCCAAGATCACGGTCCCCATGATTCGATACTGCAATGTCATGGTAACTTTCAGGCACTATATTAAGTGTGGCACACACACGAGTTCATATCACTTTTTGCTAAGACCCTAACAAGTGGCTACTACCTGTCTCCTCATTTTAATGATAAGGAAATTGAAGTTCAGGGAGCATAAGTAACTTGGCCAAGCTCACAGAACCAATATGTGCAGACACAGGATTTGAACTCAGGTGTGTGCAAATCAGACCCTAAGCTCTTAACCAATCTCTTCTTCACAGCCTCTCATGCCAGGCTGGTGTGAATGGCATAAAGGTGCTCCCATATGGACTTGGTTCCCAGCTTCAGAATGGGGCTCTGGGAACTGGGTTTTCATACGACCCATTAAAACAGTTGCCCGTTACTGTCCTTTTCCGGGAGAAAAGTGTTTTGTCATACCAAGCTCAGCAGGGTGAAGACCCAGCCCTTCTCTTTGACGTTTGCTTGTCTTCCTTTTATTTCATGACTCTGGCTGTCCCTCACCTTGTAATTTAAGAGAGGTCATCCAAAGTTCATCTCAGTTACCCCTCTGCCTCTTAGTAGTCAAGTTAAAAGCACAGAAATATCAGATTTTCAACAGAAATACAGATTTGTTGAGCATTTTGTATATGTTGGCTTTTCAGTCTCACCCCAGCCCTGTGAAATAGATGTTCTAATCACCATTCTGCAGATGAGGAAACCAAAGCTCAGACAGGCTACCAGACACGTCTGAGGTCAGATGTCAAGTTCATAGCCGAACTTGTGTTTTAGGTCTAACTGAGTACGATGCTCTTCTTTTTCACTTGTGCTGAACCTCAACACCCTAATGCAGTGGTCCTCAACCAGTGGCAATTTGTCCCTGCAGGGGACATTTGGCAGTGTCTGGAGACATTTTTGGTTGTCACAACTGGGGGCAGCTACAGGCAACGAGTGAGTAGAGACCAGGATGCTATGAAATATCCTACTATGCACAGGGCAGCCCCTCACAAAAGAGAATTATCAGACTCGAATGTTAACATTGCCAAGGTTGAGAAAACCCTGAAGGAACACAGGTGTAGTGGACAGAAGACTAGGCTTCTAGACAGAGATGAGGCCATCCAGGGAAAGTGTATCTCATCCCCCAGCTCTGCCTGTTTGATTACCTCCATGTCACACAGGTAAACAGAGACTCAGAAAAGTTCAGCATCCTGCCCAAGACCATGCAGCTACCACCACGGGACTTGGAATTCAAACAAAGGCCTGTTGATCAAGCCCAGAGCTTTCCTCCCTCACCGTAATTGTACTTCCCCGGATTCTTGTCTTCATCTTTGCATTTAGACTTTGAGTCTACCGAAATATTGTTGATCTGGCTCAGTGATTGTCAGACTATAATGTGCGTCAGATTCATAGGACGGCTTGTGAAAGCATAGGTTGCTGGACCCCACCACTAGTTTCTGACTCAGTAGGGTCTGGATGGGCCCTGAGAATCTGCATTTCTAGTAAGCTCCTGGTAACTGCTGGCCTGGGGGCCACACTGAGAAAACCTGTGTTGGAGGGGTCCTCAGCGTGTTTTCCTTTCTTCTTCCCCTTGGAGTCTTTCTCTGCCTCCTCCTTGCCTCTTGCTCCCCCAATTGCCTGGGAACACGGGAGGTCTGCATATACAGTCCGGCTCCCACGGACAGACTGAGGCTGACAGGCCCGGGAAATATTAGTGGAACATATGAAACCCACGGCCTTATGAAGGCGCGCTGTAGAGCTCAGCCAGATTACATGCGTTCCTGGTCCAAATGTTCCTTAGAGTCTCCCGGGAGTGAATTAAAATCATTTGCTGGTGACTTAGGCAGATGAGCTGGCTCTGGGTTGGGTCTAATCTGGGTCACAGAGCATGGGCTGATCTGTCATCTGAAACACTGCATCCTCTCCCTGGTGTCTCCTGGGGGACCCCGGCTGCCCTCTGTGCAAGGGTGGAGGTACAGATGGAGGCCTGTCCCCTGTCCCTTTGTCTGGCAGCTGCTCTTTTCATGCGGTGACTGCTTCAAGCAACAATAGGTGGTCTGTTTAAGGAGCTGTGAAGCCAGGCTTCCCACAGCCCTGGGGGTTCCCTCCAATTTATTACCTCTGAATGCTTGGAACATCTGATGTGCCGGAGGTCCAGGAATTTGTGATGAATATACAATCAAGACATGTGCTATGCTCAAACTAGCCCTATGTATGCCAAGGAAGAGAGATAGAAACTAGTATTTATTGAGCTGATTGCATGCCAGGCATTGTGCTTGATGCTTTGCAATCATCTCATTTAATCCTCCCAACAGTTTTGCAAATTAGGTATTCTTACTCGCAAGAAGAAAGTGGGGCTTCAAGAAGACAACTGGCTTACCCAAGCCCATAAACCTTGTAAATGGGATAAATGGGGGAGCCAGGATTTGAACCCAAGGTAACCTGATTCCAACAGCTGTTATCTTTCCTTTCAACAAGAAAGAGAGTGAGCGAACTTGAAATTGAGGTTCAGAGAAGGTGGGGATGTCTTATGTCTAGTGAGTTACTTCTTTTGCTTGGTGCAGAAAAATTTAGAATGAGGGGAACTGATGCATCAGTATAAGCTGTGAGGGGTTTGTTTCCATTGCTGGGTAAGTGACATGTGGAGTGGGCATTCCCCTCAGAGCTTTGTGGGAAGCACAGAAAATTCCAAAACTAGTAAGGGAGTTTTAGAAGAGGGCTAATACAAAATATTAGGAAGTTGAGATTTGGTCAGAGGTAGAAATGCAATTTTGTTCTTCTCTAAACCAAAGTTTGCCATCTCATCTTAGATATAGACAGAACTCCACTGCTTTTTTTTCTTCTTTTATGAATATGAAAAATAAATCCACTTGGTCCCTGTAGTTTTCCTGATGTCTAACAATAAAATCAAAATACATCTTCGTAATTTTGTCCTAACCGAGAAGAAGATGAAAGAAACGTGAGCCCAAGGGATTTGCCAATCCACGCTCTCTGTGGTCCCCAATGCCTGGGTCTTAATTGCAAGTAGAAAAGACACCTGAATTGGCACGGGTTTTTTAGCATTCACTCATCTGGAGCAAATTGTGGCATCCACAGGGTGGAAAGAACCAAACATTTAAACCACTGTTGTAGATAATTAGCCTTGAGACTCTTAATCCCGTAATATGTTTAGTGGTGTCTGTAGTAGGCTTGACTTCCAGTGGTGGCCATTTGAAATTAGACCCAATATACAACGTAAATAATAATACCTTACATTACTTAATGCCTTTTACAGTCTTGTGAAGCATTTTTAGTCACATTATCTCATATAATCCTCAGAGCAACACTATGAAGGAGATATTTTTATCTTTAATTTACAGACAAGAACATGAAGTCTTGAAAAGAGCACATAGTAAGAGGTCAAGTCACAATTCAAATTCAAAATTTTAAGGACTAGCTGAGTGCTTGTTCACTATATTTCTGTGTGCCTCTGTGTGATGTAAGTTAGATTTTGTTCTTTCAATTTAGTGATCAGATTTTGTTTAAAATAGCTTTCCCCTGATATAAGATAAATACATACTCTGAAAATATAGAAAAATCAGTGAAGGAGCTCTTTCACCTTAATTAGGTCAACCACTGTCAACATTCTTTTGTATTTTTTTTCCTATACCTATTGCATAAGTATCTCTTCATTTTGATTGAGTTCAAATTGCATATGAGGTCTGACAATTAAGTTTGCGAACACATTCTAGAAAAATTGCTACATACCTCATTGCTGCATCTCACTATGGTCACCTTTGAAGTACTCCTCTTGGGAAGCTATGCACTGACACCAGCACCTAGTCCATCCTTCAAAGCAATTTTGGAACTCTTTTTCTGGAATGGCCATCAGAGCTGTCATCGTGTTATCCTTGATGTCCTGAATGTCATCAAAATGTCTTCCTTTCAATATTTCCTTTATCTTTGGGTAAAGAAAAAAGTCATTGGGGGCCAGATCAGGTGAGTAGGGAGGGTGTTCCAATACAGTTATTTGTTTTTTGGCTAAAAACTCCCTCACAGGCAGTGCCGTGTGAGCTGGTGCATTGTCGTGATGCAAGACCCATGGATTGTTGGGGAAAAGTTCAGGTCGTCTGACTTTTTCACGCAGCCTTTTTAGCACTTCCAAATAGTAAACTTGGTTAACTGTCCAGTTGGTACAAATTCATAATGAATAATCCCTCTGATATAAAAAAGTTTAGCAATATCATTGCAACAAGTTCGCGAACTCAATTGTCAGACCTCATATATATCTTTCTGTTTTCTCTCCCCTAAGAACACCTCGCACCATTTCTGGAGCCTTATCGTGGCTCTGAAAAGATCTGCTGAGTGGAGTGAGGGTTAGAAAGATGAATGCATGCATTCATAGGCATGTGTGGGACACAAAAGAATTCAAAGAAATTGTCCCTTCCCTTGAAATGCTTGCCATCTAAATATGACAAGACTGAATATTTACTTATGTTTTTGGAATTAACAAAAACATAAAGAAGAACCTAAATCTGAAGTTAATTACATAGTATGATTGTCATTAGTAAGTGCTGAGAATGGCGTTGAATGGCCCACATCAGGACTAGCCCAGGGGAGAATTCCTGGGGGGTCATGAGCTTTAGTTAACTCTTGAGAGAAATGGTGCTTGTGGTTAGTAAAAAAGTATATGGCTGTCTAGTATTTCCCAAACTGATGGAACACAGAACAGCACCTGTGAAAATTGGAAGTTACTTATATTCTAACAATTTGCCTTTGGCTCTCTCGAATGAGAGCATAATACATAAGTGGGCCAAGGAAACCTATTTTTTAATCCATTTGTAGAGAATATAAACCTGGCCTGCGTTTCTGAAGAGTACTACTTTCTAGTCACTTGGGAGTAATACAAAATGAAATGAAAATGGTCGCTTGACTATTTAAGCTTTGGAAGAAAAAATGATGCAAGGTAAATAACGTACAGATTAAACATCTGAGTGTTAAGAAGAGGTCAGCTTTGTTGTTTTTAGAAGAATGATTTACGGGTCTACTTAGCTTTTAGAGTCCTGCAGTGACGTTGCAGGAACATGCTTTTCCATTGACAAGTAATACTGTAGTGTGATAGATGAGGGAACAATAGCATGAGTTTGGCCAAATAGTTATTCTTAATGTTTGTTTAACCTATGAAGAAGTCAGATGACATTTTCCAGCAGTATGTTGTACAATACTGCAAAAGCAACCACTCCAAGATTTAGCACAGAAAATGAGGAATTCCCAGAGAAACTCTAGATTGGCGGTTTGAAAAGGCCATCCAATATCAGTTGGATTCCAGACTACCTTTTCCTTTGGTCTTCATGACTCAGTGGAAAGTACATGAACTTTGAAGTCAGGTCTGTGTTCAAATTCAGCTGTTTGGAGATGTTACTTAACCTCCGTAAGCCGGTTCCTTACCTTCTGAATGGGATTAATAGTAGCTATGTCACAGGGTTGTTGAGAGACTAAAAACAGTTACATGTGTAGAGGGGCTTACATAAAACTTGATGCCTAGTGGACACTCAACACATCCATTTATTCAATAAACATTTGTCACTGTGTTAGTGGCTGGAAAATATAAGAATGATGAAAACAGGTCATCTCTGGCCTCATAGAACTAACATTTTAGTAGGGAAGATGAACCGCAAATAAAAGTAAACAGATAAATATGTATAATTACTACAAATTTAGCCAAAATTTATAAACATCCTAAAGGCTAAGACTGAAAATACTTGAAGTAAGCGAGTAAGCGTGAAACTGCTTTATGTAGGGTAGGACACGTCTTTTTGAACACATGACTTTAAGCAAAGAGCTAAAGCATGAGAAAGTGCCAGCCATGAAAAGAGTGTGGAGTAAAGCATAAGCAGAAGGAATAGCATATGAAGCAGTCCTGAGGCAGGGAATGGCCTGGAGTGTTCCAGGAACTGAGCAAGACCGCTGATGATGACGTGGTGAGCAACAAGGTGAACCACTAGGGAAGGATGAGGCAGGAGGAGTCAGCAAAGACACGTCACACGTGACCTTGGTAGAGAGTTCGGATTTCATTGTAAGTACAACTTCATGATTAGTTTTATTCTCTTCTCATTGTGATTTCAACCATCATTTAGCACCAAGAACCTGGCAGCTGTCATCCAATTTTGCTGGAATTCCTAGGAGTATGTGCTCCAAGAATTGGGGAGTAAGTTCTAGGGTTGTGAGAAAAGTATATCCTGTTTGTTGTGAAGTTAAGCTTTTGGAACCCACAGTGAGGGGCTACTTGGTCCAGCATTTGTTGCACTAACAATGTGTCAGAGCTACAATGGGCGTTGAGCGCCTCCAGCCAGCCCCTCATTTTGTAGATGGAAAGGAGGTCTGCATAGGGCATGGTTTTAAGGTAACTGGGAAAAAGGTATATAAGTGCTAATTTATTGATAGTCCTCTTTTCTACAAAGGGAGCTGGGCATGTTCCTGTTTAACTTCCTTAATCTTCTTCACAGGTACCTGTAAGGTAGTCATTTTAGCCAGGTTTCCCATGTGAGAAAATGAAATAAATTGCCTAAGAAAGTGACCCATTGTGCAACTACTTTGGACAATAATTTGGTTTTATTCCATTAAGCTGAACTGTCACATACCCTTAGCACCCCCAAATTTCTACTTCTTGGTGTGTTCCCAAAGAAAATTCCTACACATAAGCACCTAGAGATGCATACAGGAATGTTCAAAGAAGTATTGTTCTTAGAAGCAACACATTGGAAATAATCAAAATGCCCATCCTCAAGGAAATGGATGAATAACTGATGGTCTCATCACACAATGGAATGGAGGACCCTACCGCCAACCACAACAATATGGATTTCGTTGAATATAATGTTAAATAAAAATATGTCCCAAATGACTTCTTAGAATATTATATACTCTTTTTATAAAGTTTAAAAACAAGCAAAATGAAATAATATGTGATGAAAGTTTGAAAGCAAAGGAATGATAATTGTAAAATTCTGGATACTGGCTACATCTGAGTGGGGAGGCAGGAGATAGAATAATAGCGAGACACATAAAGATAAATATACTTCAAGTATATTTATAAGTATATATATGTAAGTTCTCAAGTACACTAGTGGGTCCATGGTATTCGTGGCATTATAACTGAATGATTGAATGAATAAATTAATGAATGAAATCACAGTTTGCCCTACTTAGACCAATGGTGACAGTATTTGAACTAAGATAAGGAACCATTCAACTTTACAACTGAAGTTCATTAAAAGAAAAAAAATACTCTTTATGGCCTTTCCATTATGTTAGATGCTTCAGGATTCAAAACAAATATTTGATAATTTATTAGCTGAGCTCAAGCTACTCACTTGGTAGTTTCATGATGTGTCTATAGGCACCACTACCCATAAATACACAACAATACCTCGATATATTGGATTTATATTGTTTATGATACAGATGTGTGGCCTTCAAAGTTTTCTGATCATGAATCTAATTGGTAAAAAAAGTTGGGGGCAGCCAATCCTACTATTTGTGAATATATGGATAAACCATGTACATCTACTATTATTAATAATCTATGTACTTTTCCTTGTTTAAGGTAAAATGGAACAGAAATAGAAGTTTGAAATATAAATAAAAGCTCTCCCACTATGGGAGAGCTGTAGCTCACTAGACTGTATGACACACATACTTGACTTCTGTATTTCAAAACCTCTCTCCTGTCCCCCACCAGATATTTTCCTATTTGGTATTTATGATATATCTGAGAGGCAGAAAGAGCAGGCAGTGTGATTCCTATGACTCCAATGAAAAGAGTGCAGCCCAGGGAATTCCTGGTGCTCTCACAACATTCCCAACAGAGTGGCAAAGTTTGCCTCAGAAGCAGAATGGTCTGGCCCCGGCCGTGGGCTCGTCCCACTATATTTGGGAGCTTCTAGTCTAACACCAGCAGTGTTACATGATTTTTTTCCCTCAGGTTTCACATACCATATTTTTATTTTTTGGTTAATTATCTGGTTGTTTTTTTTTAAGATTTTTATTAAAAATATAGCTAATGTACAATATTATATTAGTTTCAGGGGTCCACCATAGTTATTTAACATTTACATACCCAAAGAAGTGATCACCATGATAAGTCCAGCAACCATCTGACACCGTACTATGCTATCAAAATATTATTGACTATATTCCCTATGCTGTATGTTACATCCCCATGATTTATTTGTTTTATACCTGGAAATTGAGACCTCTTATTCCTCTTCACCATTCCCCCCTATTTAAGTTTTTCAATTACAGTTGACATTCAATATTTTTTTATATTAATTTCAGGTGTACAAATAGTGGTTAGACATTCATATAATTTAAGAAGTTATCCCCTGACTAGTATCCACCTGGTACTATACATAGTTATTATCTTATCATTGACTATATTCCCTATGCTTTATATTACATCCCCATGGCTATTTTGTAACTACCAAGTTTTACTTCTTAATCCCTTCACCTTTTTCACCTTGTCCCTCAGCCCCCCTCCCATCTATCACCCCACCAAATCTAGTATCCATCTGACACCATACATAGTTATTACGTATTACTGACTATATTCCTTATGCTATACCCTACATCCCATGATAACTGTGTAACAACCAATTTGTACTTCTTAATCCCTTCCCCCTTTTTCAGCCACACCCCCAACCCCTCCCATCTGGCAACCATCACAATATTTTCTGTATCTATGGGTTTGTTTCTGTTTTGTTTGTTAATTTTATTCTTTGGATTCCACATATAAATGAAATCACATTGTATCTGTTTTTCTCTGACTCAGCACAATACCCTCCAGGTCCATCCATGCGGCGGCAGATGGCAAGAACCCGTTCCCTTCCCTGGCTGAATAACATTTCATTTTATGTGTGTACCATCTCCTCTTTATCCATTCTTCTGTTGAAAGACACCCAGGCTGCCTCCACACCTTGGCCATTGTAAACATTGGAAACAATGCTGCAATGTTTACAAATATGGATGCAAATGTCCCCTGGAAGTAGCATTTTGTCTTTCTTCGGATAAATACCCTGAAGTGGGATTACTGGGTCCTTTATTGTCTCTTCTTATAGCCTTTGTTTTAAAGTTTATTTTGTCTGGTATAAGTATTGCTATCCCAGATTTTTTTTGTTTGTTTCCATTTTCATGAAATAAATTTTTCCATCCCTTTACGTTTTGTCTGTGTGTTGTCTTTCAATCTGAAGTGTCTCTTGTAGGCAGCATATGTAAGGGTTTTATTTTCTTATCTATTCAGCCCTCCTATGTCTTTTGATTTAATCCATTTTCATAGAAGGTAATTGTTGGTAGATATGTAGTTATTGCCATTTTATTATTCATAATTTTGATTTTTTTTTCTCATCTGAAAGAAGTCCCTCTGACATTCCTTGTAATACTGATTTGGTGGTGATGAGCTCCTTTAGCTTTTTCTTGTCTGGGAAGCTCTTTACCTAACCTTTGATTTTAAATGATAGCCTTTCTGAGTAGAGTAGTTTTGAGTGTAGATCCTTGCTTTTCATCATGTTGAATATTACATGCCAATCCCTTCTGGCCTGCAAAGTTTCTGTTGAGAAATCAGCTGACAGTCTTATGAGAGCTCCCTTACAAGTGTCTAGTTGGCTTTCTCTTGCAGCTTTTAAGATTCTCTCTTTGTCTTTAATCTTTGCCATTTTAATTATAATGTGTCTAGGTGTGGGCTTATTTGGGTTCATCCTGTTTGGGACACTCTGTGTTACCTGGACTTGTATGTCTATTTCCTTAGCCAGGTTAGGAAAGTTTTCAGTCATATTTCTTCAAATAGATTCTCAACACCTGGCTTTCTCTCTTTTCCTTCTGGTACCTCTATGATGTGAATGTTGTTATACTTGATGTTGTCCCAGAGGTCTCTTAAACTAGGCTCGTATTTTTGGATTCTTTTTTCTTTTTGCTGTTTCTATTGGATGTTTTATACTACCTTGTCTTCCAAATTGCTGATTTGGTCTTCTGCTTCATCTAGTCTGCTGGTGGTTCCTTCTATTGGGTTGTCAGAAAAGCCATGACGCATATTTGCAATGAAAAACATAGAAAAAATACATCATGACTTTTCCAACAACCCCATAGCTCATTCTACATTTCAGTTATTGTATTCTTCACTTCTGACTGGTCCTATTTCATGGTTTCTATGTCCTTTTTGATGCTTACAATCTCTCTGTTGAAGTTCTCACTAAGTTTCTTGAGCATCTTTATAACCATTGTTTTGAACTCTGTATCTGGTAGGTTGTTTGCCTCCATTTCATTTAGTTCTTTTTTCTGGAGTTTTTTCCTGTTCTTTCATTTCAGATGCATTTCTTTGTTTCCTCATTTTGGCTGTCTCCTTGTATTTGTTTCTATGTATTAGGTAGAACTGCTATGTCTCCCAGTCTTGGCCAGGTGGCCTTATATAGTAGGTGTCCTGTGGGGCCCTGGCATAACACTCCCTGGTCATCTGAGCCAGGAATGTCCCTTGTGTGGGTTGTGTTTGCCCTCCTGTTATAGTTGAGGCTTGATTGCTATTGGCATGTCAGTGGGTGGGATTGACCCTCAGGCTGATTGGCTGTGGGGTTGGCATGTCCACAGCTTATGGGCTGTTGTGCGGGGGGCTTACCCCAGTGAGTGAGATTCACCCCAGTGGGCTCTGGTGCCCGTTGAGACTGCCCTTTGTGTATGCTGCTTGTGGGGCTAATTGGGTGGTGCTCTGCTGTGGTCTGATGCCAACCTCCAAGTATGTTCTGGGGCCTCTTAGGATTGGCCTTGGTGCAGGCTCGGGTCATCCCCTGCCTGTGACCTGCTGGGTGCTACCTGGTAGGAGCTACAAAGTGACCTGCAGTTGTTCACTGTTTGTACTAACCTGGAGGCATGTGGGAGAAGCTATGCTGCGAACTGAGGACATCTTCTACCAGTACCAGGCCTGGGGTATCTCCGCAAAAAGCCAGGACACCCCAAGGCCTGATGCCACCTGCTGGCTCCCTTTAGTTTCAGCTGCTGACAGAGCCTTGTGGGGTATGTGAATTAGGTGAGGCAGGGTCTAGGCAGTCATTAGAGTGGGAAGAGTTGTGGTCACCAGGTTAATGTAAATTCTGGTTTGATGCCAGTGCTGAGTCTGAAGCTACTCAGCAGAAGTGTCAGAGCACACTGAGGCCAGTTGTTGCCCGTCTGGGGCCTGCCGGACTCCAATAGTTTTCCAGAAATGAGTGCAGTGTGGGTGGGGCTGGCTGCTTGTGAGATTGCCTCGGGCATTGGGGGAGTTGGGTGAGGTGGAGCTCACCAGGCCAATCAGATTCAAATTTGGCTGTGTAGGGGAGGGCTCAACACAGGAAAAAGGGCTCCCACCTGCCTACAGCACAGGAGGAGAAGGACTCCACATAGGGAAAATAGCGACTGTCCTCCACCTCTTGACTCAAAGCACACACCTCAGTCTTCCCTCCATATGTCTCTGACACCCTCCCTGTCCCTCCGCCAGAGTCCAAGGTGAGTGCTTGAGAATGAGAGAGTCTGTGTGTGGGCCTGTTAAGAGGATGTCTGTTTCCCACAGCCTTCCATCCTACCCAAACGGTCGGAATTCCAGTGCTTTTCACAACCAGGTGTCGTGGGAGCTCCTCTACCTGGCACCAGTACTCTGGGCTGGGGAGCCTCACTCCTTTGGGGGGAACCTTCATAGCTGAGATATCCCTCCTGATTCTCGACTGCTACATGGAACTTTGGGGCCTGTTCTGTGTCTCTGCCCCTCCTACCAGTCTGCATGACTTCTTTATATTTTTAGTTATAGGACTTCTGTTTGGGTATGCTTCAGATGGTTCTCAGGATTGATTATTCTATAATTTAGTTGTAATTTTAATGTGTTTGTGGGGGGACATAGACACAGTATTTACTCTTCCATCTTGGATCTATACTACATGTATGGTCAATTACAGTTGACATTCAGTATTATATTAGTTTCAGGTGTACAGCATAGTGGTTAGATATTTACATAATTTACGAAGTGATCCCCTGGTAAGTCTAGTGTTATGTGATTCTTAAAGTCAGACTAGAATTGCTTCAAATTCCAGTTCTAGTGCTTAGTTGCTATGTGTGTTTGGGTGGGTTACTCAATCTCTCTGAACCTCAGTTTTCTCATCTGTAAAATGGAGATAATTATGATTGCCTTGTGTGGTGGTTGTAAGAAATAAAAATAAGATCAAATAGATTTAAACCGAAAGAGAGGTTGAGGCTGTCAATAAATAGTTTTTCTTTCCTTTCTTCCTCTGCTTCCCTCTTATATTATATTGACATATATGATTTAGCAATTTTTGGAACATAGGGGAGGAAGCAGTCATTGCTAACAGCACAGGAGATATAGTTTTATGTATTTAATTTTAAATGCAGAAAGTCCTATGAACTAAATCTGTCTCATATTTAGAGAGAATTTTGGCCTCTATGTGGGCAGGGCTATCACAATGAAAGCAAAACAGGCCAAGGCTCCTTTAAAGCAGTGTGGTCCACAAAGGCCTTATGTCACTTCCACTTTTTTAGTATCACATGTGATGTCACATTGAAATATTTCATAAGTGTACCCATTATGTAGCTAAGCTCTAGCTCTTTAAGTTGCAATATGATATTTTTCTTCCTTATCTCTATCTGAAGGAGCATAAAAGAGGTTTTTTTTGTGTGTTTAAACAACTATACCAGGATGGGGAGGACTGGCTAACCTGGGCACCAGATAATCATACAATTCATACATGGACTTGCCTGTGAATAAAATTCCTATAAACATGAGATATTATAACACATCTTTACAGAGCTGACCTACTGAATGCCTGCACATGTTTCCAATTTGTGTGGGATTTTTCTCTCAGGAGATTCCATTCTCCCTTAAGAAACACACATGTACAAACACGAAACTTGATTTAAACGAAACAGACACCTTAAGAATCTTAACAAGTAGAGTTGACCTTTGAGCATAATTCTACAAAACTGTATTGTGCTCCCCAAGTGTTGCCAGGAGGCCTCGGACACATCAGTGTCTGACAGCCCCTTCCTGAACTTCCATAAGCACAGAGAGTAGATCCAGAGGGGAACAGATTCCATGAGACCCATGGGCAAGGGTGACTTGGCCAAAGTCCAGTGGTGCTGGTTTTCCCCATTGTGGCAGGCTGTAATCAGAGCCCCACCTTTTCCCTTGGAAAGTAGCGTCATGTATTTGCTCTCATTTGACTGTGGCAGGACCATGGGATGTTGACTTTCTGTGTGAGCAGAATGAATATACACATATATATATATATATTAACATACATGTGCATATGCAGGGACATACTTAGACACATGTAGCGTTCCATGCATGCACACTTTGATTAATCAAGAGTCCAGGCTTATTGCAACATCACAGACAGATTTTAGGGAATGAAGTAATAGAACAAAATACACTAAGTCTACTCTGAGGGCAATTTATCCTTTTGCTGAAGACACATCGATATCTTAAAAAGGCTTCGGTCACCTTTTGACCTTCATTCCTCATGGCTTTGGCCAAGGACAGAAGTGCTGCTTCCGAGGAAGCCACTTGTCCAGAATAGGCAGAAATGTAAGAACAGAAGCAGATGAGTGATTGCCAGGGGCTGGGGACAACAGGGAATGTGAAGTGACTGCTTCATGGGTACAGGGTTTCCTTTGGGGTAATGAGAATGTTCTGGAATTAGATAGTGATGATGGTTGCACAACATCACGAATTTACTAAAAGCCCCTAAATTTTAAAATGGTTAAACTGGTGAATTTTATTTTATTTGTTTATTAATTAATTTATTTATTTTAAAAGATTTTATTGGGGAATTGGGGGAGGGGAACAGACAAGTTGCTGTCCTTTTGTCCTTCTGTCTAGTTGTGGAGGACACCGTTTCACTGGCTCATGTTGGTGTTGTGATCATTGCACTCTTCCACTCTTCCTGGCTGAGGCAGTTGGTTGCCAGCCATTGCACGGCTGCTCATGGCAGCTCATGGCAGCTCTTGCTNTTATTTGTTTATTAATTAATTTATTTATTTTAAAAGATTTTATTGGGGAATTGGGGGAGGGGAACAGACAAGTTGCTGTCCTTTTGTCCTTCCGTCTAGTTGTGGAGGACACCGTTTCACTGGCTCATGTTGGTGTTGTGATCATTGCACTCTTCCTGGCTGAGGCAGTTGGTTGCCAGCCATTGCACGGCTCCTCATGGCAGCTCATGGCAGCTCTTGCTGGCTGCCAGCCGCCTGCTGCTCACGCTGGTTGCTGGCCACTCATGGTAGATCACGGCAGCCCACTGCAGCAGGGGCTGCAGCCTACACTGTTGCCGGCGACTCTTGGCAGCCCAGCTCCAGGTCGAACTGTTGTTCACCATCTTAGCTGTAGAGGGCGCAGCGTCACTGGCCCATGTGGGAACTGAACCAGTGGCCCTGCTGCTCAGAGCTCACGCTCCCAAGCCAACTTTTAACCAACTGAGCCAGTTGGCCAGCCCTGGTGAATTTTATATTAAGCTAATTTTACCTCCATTGAAAGAAAAACAACAAAAAAAGAGGGCCCACAAACTAAGAGTGTCAAGCAGTAGAACAAATGTCAGATCTAACCCAGTGCTAAGGAACAGGTTGCTGACTGCATCCTGGGGATTGCTGAGAGGTGCTCCCAGGGCCTGGGGCAGGGCCAGGGATAAGGATGGTTTGACTCCAGTACTGGGTCAGGACTGGTGGAAATGCACTGAAGCAGTGTGCACACAGGGGCTTCCAGAAGACACCCATGTACCTCTTCCTGGCCCATAACTGCTTCTCACCTGCCTATGTGTAGCTGTTTTTTTCTTATCGAGCATGTCTGGAGCCTAAAAGCAGGGAGTGCTCCCTCAAATGTGTAGGTCCGATGTCCCAAAGAATGGCCTCTGCTTTTCTTTGGTGAGGATGGAATCCAGCCACAAGGAGTCCTAGCTCTGAAGCCGTGTGGCATTGCTGGAGTCTCCCTGTGACAGCCCTGGGGTTGCCTGGGGTAGCCTGTGCCAGCCCTGGAAAGCCAACTTTCCTGGTCTCTGTGGCCAAAAGTTTACCCACACATGTTGACATAATGTGCAATTCTCCCTGACAAGAGAGCCCAGTGTCATTTCTGAGTTCAGCTCTAGAGGAAACGAGCTTATTTCTAAGCAAATCAAGTTGTGTTTTTTATTTGGGAGACTGGAAGTAAGTTGGGGCTAAGTAACCCACATAGATTTTTTTTAAAATCAACTTTCTTACAAAACTTTGATACTAGGTCTGAATTTGGAAGTATCATATAAAAGTTTATTATTATTATTATTATTATTATTATTATTATTATTTTTATTTTGCTTATACGGAAGGACTGAAATGGGCTCCTCTGGCATAAACTCTTTTGTCTTGAAAAATACCAGTAATGAATGCTATGAATTTCTGTATCGGAAAATCTGAATCACCCTGGGATCCACATGAGTTCCTTGATGAAAATGTGAAATTAATTTTGTACTAAATAAAACTTGAAAATGGTTTCAATTATGGGGGGAAAAAACGTGAAATGAAGACAGTAATTCCACTGTATTGTATTCTTGTTTCATTATTCTGATTTTTTAAAAAAATCATCATTTCTAGATACCATTCCATTTCATAAAGACATTGAGGTGGTGAATATTGGAGGTTATGATGGTACTTAATACAAACCTGTCACTTTATAAAGAGGGTCTGTGAATGCTTTGGAGTGGGGGGTGGGGGGGAGGAAGGAAGAAACAAATATTTATGGAGCACCCATTATATGCCAAGTTCAGGGCTAGGCAGTTTCACATATGTTCTCTCATTTAATACTCACGACTATGGCTGTCTGAGATAAATACTGTTGTCTCCATTTGTTTCTGATAGAAAATGAAGGCTCAAAGAGATCATATAAGATGACAAAAGCAACACAGCTTATAACTGGCAGAAGGGGAATTCAAGCTCAGGTGTTTCTCTCCTATCCTAAAGCCCACTTTTCATTGCAACCATAATCGTTGAGGAAATTCAGACAAACTCCCTTCCCCCACCCCGTGGAGAAAGCCTTTCTCCAGACCTTCCCCATCATCAGCCTGGACTCACTCACAAACACCTTAAATTTGGCCTGAGTTTCTCATCTTAGTCATCACCCCTGTACCCACACCAAGCCGAACCTTCCTGAGAGAGTCCCCATGATACATCAGGAAAGGTGGTCTGGATACACACGTGCACAAACACACAGCTCCACTCTCCAAGAGCTTAATTCAAATGGCGCATTTGCAACATTTGACCTCAGTGTCTTCAACTTAAAATGGTGAAAATGATACTTGACCTTAATTGCACGGATTAAAGTAGTGTCAACTGTCTAGCAATGGGCCTGGCTTAAAAGAGGAAATTAAAACACATGAGTTCTCTTCCTACTCCTATCTCCAGTTTTTGGCAAGAGGCATATGAGAAACTTTCTGAGAAACGTTAAAAGGCTAGATGGAGTTGGAAGACAGACAGAAGTTGCGTTTTTTTTGGTCCACCAGATGCTACCAAACCTTAGTGTACTCACATAAGCATGTACACACACACACACACACACACACACACACACACACACAACTCCACTCACTACACATGCACAGAGCTTTTAAAACTAGAATCTGAATGCGGTATAGCTTTTAACCATTGGAGTAGTTAAAAGACAGCTTTGTGGTAGAATTTCATGATGACAGGATGAAGCCTGAGTAGAAATGGCTTCTGTGCCACTCTTTGAATGTGAGGCCATGTGGGGTGGCAGTCTCTACCATTCTGGCAAAAATGGGTCCAAATCAGAGCAAGAAAGGGGAAACATTTTCTTTACTTGAACATTCAACTGTGCTGTTGGTCCAAGGACACCTTTTTTGAAGAGACAGCTTTTTCAGGATGAAATGGATGGAAGCTTGTATTGTGAGGTGCAGAACAAAGATTCATCACTGCAAGTGTTGAGGGTCCCCTCTCATAGGTTTGATGAGTGACTCAATGACAAACCAGCCAAAGAAAGAGTGAATGCTGTGTGTGTGTGACCATAAAAGCCCCTCAAAATTCTGCATTCTGAGGGCTCACTAGCAGCCCAACAAAGAGCTTCCCCACAGGTCTCGAGCCCAGGAGTGTGGATCACTCACCTTCACTGAGTTTTCTAAGTTATTTGGAGCACCACCATCTGTGCTTTCTCATGTTGCCCTGCAAGGCAAGCAGAAGGAAGGACAAAAGAAAAATAATGTCTGAAATGGAATTTCTAGGTGTGGTGGGCACTGTGCTACTTTTATGGGACATTATTTCATTTGGTTCCCAGGGCTACTCTAGAAATACAGGGGATTATGCTCCCCATTTTGCTGGTAAGGAAATGGAATTTCTGGTGGATATGGGCTTTTTGTCTTTTGAGGTGTGTCTGCTTGTGAATGCTTGCAGTACGTTGTGGAGAGTTAATCATAAAAGAGATGAGGGAAAAGTGTCTGTCTTGAGGCCGTGTGTGGGTATTGGAGAAAAACAAAGCAAAACCTTAGAACACATAAAGGAAATATAGTGTGGCATTGCGGGTGACAGAATGCCTGCTGTTTACACCTAGGCACCACACCCCCAAAGAGTGTGTCTTTCAATCCAGACCCTAATTCGAAATCACTGTGGGGCATGAAACATGACTATTGCCCGTGTAACAGACTCATTACTTTGCAACTTAGAAAATGCCAGGGAGCCACAGTAATGATCCAAACCTATTTAGGTTTGGCAAGTCAACAAGCTTTTCAAGCCCACTGAAAACATCCAAATAAAATGCAAGGGGCTTGAGAATGAGCAATATGATTTGGAAATGGAGGGAAGATTTGAAATAGATTTTTTTCTTCTTTAAAGATTTTATTGGGGAATTGGGGAAAGGGAACAGCCAAGTTGTTGTCTTTCAGTCTTAATTGTGGAGGGTGCAGCTAGCTCAGCTCCAAGTCCAGTCACCATCCGGCTGCCCGTCGGCCGCTCAGGGCCGCTCAGCTCAAGGTGCTGCTTTCAATCTTAGTTGTGGGTGGGTATAGCCCACCATCTCATGCAGGAGTTGAACCAGAAACCTTGTTGTTAGGAGCATGTGCTCTCATCAGCTGACCTATCCTGCCACCTGTTGGCAGCTCAGTGGCAGCTCAGGCTTGAGTGCAGCTCACTGACTGGCCCATGTGGGAATCGAACCAGCGACTGTGTTGCTCAGAGCTTGTGCTCTTAACCAACTGAGCCACTCGGCTGGCCCCGACCTTTGTTTTTTTTGGTATCATCGCAAGTCCCCAGTGTCCTGGACTCAAGTTGTCTTTAGCTTGCTTATCTTAAAGACAATAATGAAACATCTTGCTACTCAAAGTTTACTGGCAAAGTGGTTTTCAAACTGTGTTCCTTAGAACCCCAGGGTTCCTTGGAGGATCGCCAAGGGAGTCCTCTAGGGAGAAGGCCATTGTTAACCTGGAGAAGCTCGTGGCCGTCTCCTCCTCACACATCTCTGCTCTCCCCTCACTCTGCCTTCACTTCAATCAGAACAATTCTGCTTTTATCTGTTCTATGAATTAGCCTTCCCATTTGGTTTCATTTAGAAAAGCTGCGTTGCAACTAACAATTTTGAAATCAAGGCTTTCGGAATGGTAGCTCTTGGAATCGAATACAAAAAGCCCTCCTCCTCCGAGGAGATTTACCTTAAGGTTAATGACTTGGAGAGTTTCACCTGAGGGAGTACGGGCCAGAATGTAGGGAAGCACGTTTCACTTTCCAAAATCATGTCAGTTTTCAGGACTCAAAAAGAACAAAACCATTGTGAAAACAGAACGTATCAGAAAAAGAACAAAGTGTGGCAACACCACCAGTGAGATCAGACTCCCTTTAGCCCACAGACTTACTGATTGGAGTTTTCTGATGAGGCAGACAGACTCATGGAAGGCTGCCAGGAAATTCTGGACATCGAATTGCTTTTGCTAAGCCAGCCCAGCGGTGTAGTAAAGAGCTGAGGAGTCCCAGGAGAGGGGTGGGAAAGGATTGGTCTGTTTCTCTACCCCTGATGTGGGCCTTTTTCGATTAGGAAGTGGAGTGTGAAGGAAGTTATCGGGGGTGAAATCAACTCAGCAAGAAACCTTTTTAGACCAAAGCCCAAGGAAAACTAATAAAACCAGTTGGGCTGCTTCACGCTTATCATATGTTGTGCATGTAGGTCAGCTCGCTTTACAGGAAAGACAGACACCACCAAAACAAAACACTCAGTTCCACAAAAGGATTTTCAAGTCCCCAAAGGATGGCCTGGTTCTTTCAAGAGGCGTTGGCTACATGAAACTTTAGTACAAGCAAATTTCTGTCACACTATTTCTAAATTAATGGTAGAAATGAAAAGTTGCCCATTGCATGGATCAGGGATTATATTCAACGGGGAGAAATAGAGCCTTAAACAAATTAATGATCTTATTTTACTTAGATAATGAGCCATCTGGAGGTATGTAGCTGTTGATCTTGAAATGTGGGTCAAGGATGTGAGGATCCAGGTTCTTGGAGATCTGTCTGCATTCCTCGCTGCAGACCAAGGGTTGCTCTCACTTCTCCTCTGACGTCCTCTTCACGTTCTAGGCAGGATGAAGGGGGCAGACAAAGGGTGAAACAGCAGGAGAGAGTTAGGTCTGTGCTCCTTCTCGCTCTGCTCCCATCCCCACATTTTAAGTAGCTGTTCTGGAAACTTCATCCAATGACTTCAGCTTACATAATTTTACTGGAACTATGTCACACGCCAATCCATCTGCAAAGAAGGCTTTTAGCTGCGTATGCTGTTGTCCACAATACTGGGGCTCATTTCTAAGGAAGAAGGGGCGACAGCATGCTGTTCTGACAAGGAGCTGTGTCTACCAGACCTATGAGATCTGACAATTAAGTTCGTGAACTTGTTGCAACGATGTTGCTAACGTTTTTTGATATCAGAGGGATTATTCATGATGAATTTGTACTAACTGGACAAACAGTTAACCAAGTTTACTCTTTGGAAGTGCTAAAAAGGCTGCATGAAAAAGTTAGATGACCTGAACTTTTCACTAACAATTCGTGGCTCTTGCATCACGACAATGCACCAGCTCACAAGGCACTAACTGTGAGGGAGTTTTTAGCCAGTAAACAAATAACTGTATTGGGACACCCTCCCTACTCACCTGATCTGGCTCCCAATGACTTCTGTCTTTACCTGAAGATAAAGAAAATATTGAAAGGAAGACATTTTAATAACATTCAGGACATCAAATGTAATAGGACGACAGCTCTGGTGGCCATTCCAGAAAAAGAGTTCCAAAATTGCTTTGAAGGGTGGACTAGGTGCTGGTGTCGGTGCATAGCTTCCCAGAGAGAGTACTTCAAAGGTGACCATAGTTATATTCAGCAATGAGGAATGCAGAACTTTTTCTAGGGTGAGTTCGCGAACTTAATTGTCCAACCTCGTATGATACGATTCCCTCCTCTTAACTCCCGGGACACAACCATAACACTTCCTGGTCTGCTCTGCTCCTTTTTAAGACCTTTGTTCTCATTGTGGTTTTCCCTTTCATTTCGTAATGAGTTCTGCTTTTCTTCATGACCTGAGGTTCCTCACTGAAATATCACACCATATGAGTTTAGGTAGTACGCCCGTCTTTTCTCTGGCGAATGATGGTTACAAGAGCGTCTCAAGCTGAGTCACACTGCTGTGTGTGGAAAATGTTGAATCCAATCCTTTGCAGATCAAGCAGCCACAGGGCTCCCTTTAAGGCTTTGCTGCCATGAAATCAATGGTGCCCCAATGCCAAGTTCACACAATTTGTTCAAGTGTAGTCATCGTTCCACGGATGCAGCTGAGAAATGGCAATATGGATGTTTCAAACTTATTATATCTTCCCAAAACTCTGGCTATATTTTTGACCCCTCCTAAGTATTAGGTGACCTCAAATCCTACTTTGCCAATAAAAACAAAACAAAACAAAACAGGTTATTCGACGTGACTTGAGTCCATTATACCTTCATTACTCTTTCTCTTTGTTTCACTTTGATTCTGAGGAATTCAGTCCTTTCTTTGTTCTAACGCCAGACTTGCCCATGGCTCTTGACTCCATCCCTCTTACCTCCTCCAGAACATTGCTTTACCACATTTTTAGTCCCTGCATCTCAAATAGCATGTTCTTATTTGTGTACAAATGATCATGGGCACTCTGGTCTAGATAAAGCTTCCATTTGTTCTGCTGCCCCTGTAAGCTTGTGCTCTTTCTCCGCCTCCACCTCCTTCTCCAGCAGGCTGGCTGCATCCCTCGATTGGAGGTCCCATCTCTTGATCTCTTGTTGGATGGCCCTTCCACATAGTTTCTCTCTCTCTCTCTCTCTCTCTCTCTCTCTCTCTCTCTCTCTCTCTCTCTCTCTCTCTCTCTCTCCCTCTCTCCTTCTCTCCCTCTCTCCCTCTTTCCCAGTCCCTACTCTCCTCTTCACTCTTAGGAGTCATGAGTGCTCAGAAAAAATTTAAAAAGCAAATCTAAATGTTAATAACTGTTTAGATTGGAAAATTGTTGGTGATTTTTGTAAAAGGAATTCGTTTATTTTTGTATATACTTTATTTTTTTTTACATCAAGCATATTTTTAATCATACAAATAGTGTAAACTTGGATAAATATGTATCTACTTAGTAAAACAAGTAAATAAGAGCAAAAGAGAGAGAAAAGAAGTCAAGAAAAGTGGACACAAACCTTATTCTTTCATAGCTCACCAGATGTCACTAACTTGGTTTCCTCCTCCATGAAATCTTGAAAATGGCAAGCATAATACCTACTCTCCATATTTCCCAGGGATTTTGTGAGGATTAGGATTAAATAAATTAATGAGTTTCTCAAATTCTTAGAGCAATTTTTAAGTTATCTGTAGTAAACACCAATTCGTTCATTTTTTTCTTTTAAAAAAATAAATTGAAGGCCATGATTATTTAGATTTTCTTAGTTTTTACCTAATGTCCTTCATCTGTTCCAGTATCCCCTCTAAGATGCCACATTACATTTAATCAGCCTGTCTCCTTAGTTCCTTTGGCTGTGACAGCTTTTTAGACTTCCCTGGTTTTTTATGACTTTGACAGTGTTGAAGCGTATTGGGCAAGTATTTTGTAGAATGTCTCATTATTGGAATTTATCTGATGATTTGTCATGCTAAGCCTGGGGTGACGGGCTATTGGAAATAGGACCACAGAGGTAAAGTACCGTTCTCATCACATCATATCAAGGGTTCAGGCTATCAGCATGATTTATGACTGTTGATGCTGATTTTGATCACCTGGCTGGAGTATTTGTCTCTTCTTATTCCCATTCCATTTTACATCTGGTTCTATTGCACATAACCAGGACCCAGTTCATGACACATGCGACTCATCCAAATGAGGCCATCAGTCACGTGCTTCCATGTTGAGGCCATATCAAATTGCCAGAAAGCTTCTGAAGCTTACTCTCAACTTGCCTGCTTATCTCATCACAGACCAGTGACAGTTTTCAGAGCAGCCTGGGTCCATCGCCCCAGATGGAATAGCCTTGTGCTAAGCCATACAATATGGGAGGTTTCAACAAATAATTTGAAATCGAATTGACCATGTATGATTCAGAAGCCAAAGTTAAATCTGAGTTGGAATCTTGAAATCATCGCAGTGAGAATGGGGGAGACCCTTTTCAAGCCCCTTATTCTATAGATGTGGAGTGTGAGTCTCAGGTTGTATGACAGTTTGGCTCCACATGGGAACGTAGTGGCACACCGATGCTAAGCTAGGTCTCCAGGCCCTAAGCAGGGCTATTCCCATCATCTGACTCTGATCGAAATCATTTCAGGTCCTCCCATGGGGAAGAGCAGGGAAGCAACAGAGGCGGCAGGGGGAGAGGGCTTAGATCTACAGCAAAGCTAAATTTCTCCTTCACTTTCTGACCTCTTGCTGCCCTCTTAAAACTTAAATGAGCAGCTGAGAAAACCAAAATGTTTAAGGAGAGGCAAGAGGTGCTTACTTGAATATAATTGATATTCTGATAATTGGAGGTAATTTATGCTTTTAAGACAAATAAATTAGTCTCCCCTTGGCACCATCCCATCTGTCCTGTCTCAGTGCTGGCCAGAGAGAAAGAAACCTAGGGCCAAGGATGGAAAACAAATTAGTGAACGGTGAAGTCCCCCTCCTCACCCCTCTGTTCACGTCTACTTCCCTTGCAAAAAAATAATAAAAATAAAAAAGAAACAAAGAAAGAGAAAGATGGAACGGAGATGTGGGTGAAGGACTAGGGAAACAAGAAATCAGGGACATAGGAGAGGTTTACTCATTTGACTTCTTTTTCTGTGGAAATGTATTTAGGATTAAATTAGACATGACATTTAGTAGACTCCCAGTGGAAAAATATTTTCTTATACCTGAAGGGGCTCTGGGAAAGTGGAACAGCCTGACAACCAGGCTTGGCTGGCTAGGGTTTGGTGGGGAAGTTGGGTCCCCCACAGGACAGTGTAATACACTGCACAGGATCTGCCAGGGAGTGGGCGAGGGGGCTCTGGGACCACCTGCTTCTCAGCCATTCTGTGTTTGCTTTTCTCTAATTATGAAGGTTCCAGATTTAGAAGGGAAAGGTGGTGTAAGAAATGGATGCTATCTGGGGATCGTCCCCACTTACCAATGTTCTGTGTCTTCCCACTGCCAGTATAATCAAGTCCCTGCTCCTGACTGTGGGACACAGGGCACCCCACAACCTGGGCCCACCTGCCTCTGTGGCCTCCCCTCTTTCTCCCACCTCCACAGATCCTTCATGCCCCATTCCAGCTCCGCCTTTTTGCACATGCTCTTCATCCCAGAAGCCCTCCCTCATTGGTTGTTGAAATCCCACTCAACCTTGAAGCCCTGGCTCAAACATTGTCTCCTATGAGAAGCCAATTGCAACCTCTCCAGGCTCAATTAATAGCCCCTTCTCTAGACCCTGCTGCCTATTGAACATGCCTACAGTCCAGCACTTGTAACATTGTTTTCAACATTCATTTATATGCAAAGTGCCTAGGAAGTGCTACTGTGTGTCAGGCGCAATGTGAAATTAAACACATTTTCTTACTTAACCCCACCAGAATCGGTCAGGTAGAAACCAAGTAGTTTGCTCAGGGTGAGAGTGTCTGTACAAGAGGCACTTAGACCCAGGACTTCTTACTCTTGAGCACCTCTCTCCTTTGCCTGGATTGTGGCCTTACTGGCCACATCCAACCCTGTGTTGGTTGTCCATGGGCCTAAGTCTATCCCCAGGCCCTGCCCTCAGCTTGAGCCCTCCCAGGAGCAGAATCCCCATCAGACTGCTCTCTGGGTTCCTCTTGACCCTGGCCCACAGAAGGAGGCAGAGACTATTTGTTGGCAAATGTACACTTGCTCGCTTGAGCTCTCTCACAAAACCTTGTTTCGGTAAAGCCTTTGACTCAAAAGGTGGTAGCTGATGCTACTTGTATAAGGACCAGCCTAGCAGCGAGGACAATCTACAGTTTTCCTAACTGGTAAAATGGGCTGGCATGTAATTTCCTTGATACTCAGGGCTTTCATGGTTCAAAAAAGAAGGCTTTGGAATGCCAGCGAAGCCCTCTTCTTAAAGGCTGAACTACCTAACCGCAGCTTTGTCCATCTCGTATCTGGTATAAAACCTGAAACTTTTCACATTACCCTGTCACTTTTGGCCCAAACAGTGGCCTGTTTTGAGTCTAAATCACAACCAAGCAGCCGGAAACTCTTGCACCACCAGGGGTGTCTTTGGACACCACTGGGTTGCCTCTTCTAGCTCTCTCTTGCCCAGGGACAAATCCCAAATTTCAGACTTCTAAAGTAGCTCAAAGAATGGAAAGATATACCTAAAAAAAAAGAAAGAAATTCACACACACACACACACACCTCATCAGCTTTTATTGATTCTATACAGAGACACTGGGCGTGTCCTTGAGACAAAGCAGAAGAAAAGATCTTCAAGGGAAAGAGTCATGGTATCCTTGGGCCAGAAAAGCCTTGGCTACCAGACTCAGTGTACTTTCTTTACCTGGCAAAAGAATTTCTCAGCTGTTGCCATGCATTTCTTTTCTCCCGTGATGTTACCAACCTTTCCCTGCCTCCAAAACCCCATTGGGATTTGAAGAGCAATCACGTGAGTTTCATAATTTAAGTTGGAGGACTGGCTTTTTGACAACGCGGATTCTTTCCATGTAGGAACATTGTGTGTCTTTCCATTTATTCAGGTCTTTCAATCAGATTTTAGGTTTGTCTCCATGCAAGACTTGTGTGTTTTCTAAATGGTGTTTCTGAAGGTTTTGTATTGTTGTGGCCATAGCTGGGATTTAATGTGGAGTTTATGCTGTTTCTAACTATTTTTAAAAGGGGAATGTCCTGAAGTTTGGCAAGAGGGCTGGGTTCCTGGTACAGAGTGTCGTTCTGCGTCTCCCATGGGCACGCGCTTGTGGGCAGTGGGAGCCTGGTCCATCGCAGGAATTTGGGATCGTGAGAGAAACGGGCAGGGCGACGAGTTCTTAATCATCGAAGTAAAGGTGGGTCTGTATCAGTTGCTTCCCCAAACTCAGGGGCTTCAACAATCACTTGTTGTTCATACATCTGCAGGTGGTTGCAGGTTAGCTCATCTAGTTGGGGCTTGGCTTGGGGTCTTTTGTTTTGGGCTGTGGTCACTGGGGTTGCATTGAGCTTGCTCTGCGATCTCTTCAGTTCTGCTCAAGATGATACAAGTGGTCAGGTGGAAATTCAGGTCTTTTAAGTTCTGGATAGTGAACTGGTATGCAGTCACTTCTGTCCACATGCCATTGGCCAAGGCAAGTCACATGGCTGACCTCAAAGTCAGGGGCAGCTAAGCTGGAGCTGTGTGTCTCAGAGCACCCTTCCCTGCGTGGTTCTAGGGCTGGCCACACAGGAAAACCACACATTATTTGGAAGGTGAAGTAAAGCCACAATCATGTCTACAACTGTCGCAAATCACTGATGAGGACCTGCTGCCTCATGTTGTTGGTATGAAGCCCTGCTGGCCTGCAGCTCCTTTAGCTCCTATCAGATCTCATTCTTCAGCTTCTCCAGATCATGGATCAAGTTCATAGGCAGGTGCATGGAGGGATAAAGGTGCCAGCTCCTCTGTAGATCTTTATGAATGTTGGGGGCATGGAGGCAGGGAGACACCCATGTGGGAACTAGCTCATCCTTTGGGCTTCAGTTGGCCACTGCTCCTCCCCACTTCACATACAGCTTTCTTTCCCATGTGCTGGCCCAGACGGCCTCAGGTTTGCACCAGATGCAAGCATGACACCCTTACATGGACTCCTTAACCCACCTCCAAGATCACGTACAATCTAATCCCTACAAAAAATCCAGTCTTTGCATCATGATTCTTCTCGGATTGAACCCTTACTGATGCAAGGAAGGAAGTCCACTTTGCCCATGACAAGGCCGGGGCAAGGGATAGTGAAGAATTGGGGACAGCAATTCAGTCTCTCATGGTCACAGTACCGTCCTTACAGAAACAGGAGAGTGCATGCAAACCCTGCCTGAGTATTTTTTGTAAAGGCTCAGTATCTCCTGTATTGCTGAACTACAGGTTAAACTCTGCTGTACTTTCCATTTAAAATGACCTGAGAGAATCCCTGACAGTCACCCCTCAAAAGAAGTTACCAACACTTCATTATAAAGGGATTTTTGAAAAGTAGGCTCCCTTTTCAATCAAAGCAGAAGGTCTAATTGCATTCTAACAAATGCTCCTCCAACAAAATTATGTATAATAATGAAATTTCTAAGGTCTAAATCCTGACCCACTTACTTGAAGGCATATTTGATAGGGTAATAGGGTAGAATAATTAAACAACCTGGTCTCTTTAGAGTTCCTTTTCACAGGATTTGATCTGTAGTATAAATAATTCCTTCTTTCATTTGCCCACCACCATCCTGGATTTCCATTTCTTGCTGGTCCACGCTGTGAGCTTAAGTAACACTTTAAATATGAATTTCCTAAGAAGCCTTTTGTGCCTTTATTTTTTCTTAAAACAGTTTTGGCTTGCCTGGCCTGGGACAGTGGCTTTGAGGCTTTGGGGAAGATAAGACACTCCGATGTTTCCCTGACAGCTGAACTAAAGAAAACCTCTCACACACACGTCATCTGATTTGCTTCTTGTCATTTTGATCGCTCCTTCTGACAGTTCCGATCTAATTTTTCTTTCAAAAAAAGGGTATCGGTTTCAAGGTTTAGAGTTCTTAGGATTTAGAATCTTTGATTAAAAAAGTGAAATTTAATCTTGAATCAAGGGTAGGGCATGTGAGCGAGGTTAGCAGGCTTTCCTTCGATAGAAGACTCTTGTGACCAGTATTTATTATGGTAATGCTTTGTTATTGCAAGCCTCCTCTGAATAATATTTTGGGGGAACTGCCACACAACAAGGCGTACATTATAACACCCGGGTTGGCAGTGGGGGGCAGGGTGACATCAAGGAACTGAGAAGCACAATTATCCCATGCTTATGCATGCCTATGAAATGTGCTATTACTTTTGTTTTTTACAGCTTGTGGAATATTTTCATTGTAGGTGAAGCATCAGACATAGTTGTATTCAATGGAAGAGAAACAAAACGAAGGCTGTATATACTGTGTTTTGAAAGGTACCCTGGTGGCCCCAGTCCGCTGGTTGGGGGCTAATTTATAACTGAGTGTCTCGCGGGCGCCGGGACATTCAGCTTTATTGTCTGTGTTGGGGTCTTCTGATATCCATGGCACAAAAAGAGTCATTATTTGGAAATTACGATTTGTCAGTTTGGACAGGAGGGTTTGCTGGTGTGACTGCTGTAAGTACTGTACTGTTTTAGGTCGATGCAGTAAAAAAAAGAAAAAAATCAGTAAAGCTTGGTGTGTGTTTGTTTGGTGTACAAAGAAGCAACTGACCATGCAGCTGGCACTTGCTTCATTGCCAGAGGTTTTAATGCCATATAGACAGGGCTGTAGGGTAAAAACAAAGCAAAACTGCAGGAAGAAAGTGAATTTGCAATTATCAAGTACTTAATGAGGGCCATGTGGCTTGCTTAAGGTATCTCTTTTAATCCTCACAACAATTTCCAAGGTGGGTATCACTGTCCATTTTTGCAGAGGTGAGAAAGTTCAGGTTCCAAGCAATCAAATGAGTCACTCTCATTGCTAGAACATGGTGGAGCAGACAGTCAACTCGGGGTCTGCTTAATTAGTTCTGAAGCTTAAACACGCTTCCATGATACTATTGATAGCATTTCCTACAGTGCACCTAGAACAAGGATCCTGTGCATGATGTGCAGACGAGAGACTGGGAGGGGTGGGCTGTGATCAGATGCATTTTGGGAATATTAGATCAAAGACATTTATAAACCTTTTTAAAACTGTGGGACTTCTCAGAGCTTTTAATATACCGCTATGCAGCATTTCTCCGGTTTATTTGACCTGCAAGTGCCTTTTTATCCAAAAAGGGATAATAATATTAGGAACCGCACAATGTCATTTGCCCCTCAAATGCCTTTCGATGGAGATTTGGTGGTATTCATGTTCTGGGGAACACCCATGCCTCTGCTGCTGCCGGCTCGATGTCTTCCCACAGTTGCCTCAATCCCCCTCAGCAGATGTGCTTGATTTGAATCCAGAAAGATGATTTTTTTTTTTTGGCCACCTAGGTATGTTTGTATGACCATTCTGCTCTGACAAAAGAGCAAGCCAGCCTGAATCTGTATCCAAGGCAGGTGAGCGTGGGGACCCGCTCCTTTGCTTGTCTTTTCAATTTGAGTGTTGAGTGTGAGCGCTCTCTCTGTCCACTCGCGCGTGGCTAGCATGCCCTGCTCAACCTTCTATCACTTGCATGTGCTTTGCTGTCAGGCTTCTGTCCTAAGCTCGTGTGGCAGGCAGGCACACGCATGGATAACGATGCTATAATATGACGTCCGGTGATGGTGGGGAGATGCCCGGGGTATAATGGGGGCACAGAAGGGAGGAGGGGCAGGTGGGGAGAAGCAGGATGGGATGCCTGGGTCTCAAAGATGAAGTAGGGTTTATTCGAGTCTATAGGAGGAAAAGGACAGTTCATGTCGAGGGAGGGGCACTAGCAAAAGGACGGAGTGTAACACAGCACACGATCTGTACCAGAGAACAGGAGCTGTGCGAGCAGTGGCTGGAACATGCACTAGGCGGCAGGAAGGGTAAGTCCGGAGGCTGCTGAGAAGGATGGTGGTCAGGCCACCCATGCAAGACCTTGTACGCTATTGAGGAAATGAGATTCAGCCTGAAATACATGAGGAGACATCGTGGGGTTTGAAAGAAGCAAGTGATGGAATCAGATCTAGGTTGTAACAAGCTCGCTCTGTGGATGAGGCACAAACCAGGAGATGAGTAGATAGTTATAAAGCGGTCAAGGTGAGAGGTGTCACCTGCACTTCAGTAGCAGATGTGTGCCACATTCATGATGACTGGGGTTGGATTGGGATTAAGGAGTGGAGAAGAGGGGGCACACTTACTTCAGCTGGAGCATGGACTGTGAATGAGGAGGGTGCCCATTCATTTTGATCTTTTACATCGAAGGGCGTGAGAGAATTCCAAATGTGGAAGCCCCTTTGCTAATATCTTCATATTCTCCTTGGTCATTAGTTTCCTGCTGAAACCTGGAGAAAGTTGCTAGGGTAACCTGAGGAGAGGGCTGGACCTGGATTTGCCTGCTAAGTGGTCTATAACTCAATTCAGGATGTAGAAAAGCCACAGGGTATGAGGTAGGTCTTGGTCCCAATTTCCACATAGACCATGTCCTGGCTATGCTACTTGGGACTAACTCTGCAAATTTTAATGTCCTTCTCTGCAGAATCAGATATGGCCTCTCCTCTGGGGCACGGGTGTGAGGGTGATCTACCTGCGGTGTTTTTCTCTGTGTGTATCGATGCAACCCATCTGACTGGCTAGGCAGGCCACCCGTTCCTTTCTCACCTGAAGCTCTGTGCTTGGTCAAAGAGGCCAGTCTCCTCAAAGAGAGAGCCATCCTTCTGACTTGGGTCTGTGGGAAATCCTTCTAAACGATCCCTCAAGGTCCAAAAAGAAATTTTCAGAGTGTTCGTGAGGGTTAGATGACATCACAGATATAAAACACTTTATAAAGCCTACGGGTTTCTTCCATTTGGTTGTTATTATCCTGGACATGGATTCTGTTCTGTTTAGTCATAAAACTTATCTGGAGAAAATGCCCTGGTCGTTTTTCCCTTCTGTTCCTTTTGCCTTATGCTGAAGCTCCACAGTTGCCTTGCCCATTGTGGTTCATTGTGTTGTCTGGTGATGGTGAATTACAGCAGGACTCCTTCTCGCTTGATTCTGTATCAAATGAAGGAATCCCTGGTCCACTGAGACAACCCCATAGATACCCTAGAAGCTCTGAGGATCAAGTCCCAGGGCCTATGAGGAACTTCGATGAATCCCTTCCCATCTGGGACCACAGGGGCCCTGTACTAGTTTTCATTTAAGAAATAATTTTATGTAAGAAATTATCCCCCAAACCTAGCAGCTTAAAAACAAGCATTCATTATTTCACAGTTTCGGTAAGGCAGGCGTGGCTTAGCGAGGCACCTCTGCTTCAGGAGCCTTTGCGAAAGCACAAGGTTGCAAGGATGGTGTCAGCTGGTGCTGTGGTCTCATTCGAAGGCGGAGGGAAGACCCACTCTCAGCTCACTCAAGCGGTTGCTGGCAGAATTCAGTTACTGGAAGCCAGTTGGACTGAGGGCCTCAGTTCTTTGCTTCCTGTCAGCTGGAGGCTCAGTTCTTTGCCATGTGGGCCTCTCCACAGGGCAGTTCATGGCATGGCAGCTGAATTCCATCAAAGCAAGCAAATAAAAGAGCAAGAAGGGTACGCAGCACAGAAGCCACATCTCTTTTCAACGACAAAACTCTCTCCTTGACCTAATTCTAATGAGGCTCCTCTAAGCCCTTAAAGCCCCGACCTTACTGGCCTGCTTATTCATGAATTCTGCCAAGTCAGTTTAGCCAGAATCCTCTACCCTGGTTGGTATCTGACCACCTTGATATCTGGCCGAATTCCTCGGTCCAACCCTCCATATCTTATCACCCTGGCCCGCCTCCAGCAAGAATCTGCTGAGTCACTTAGCCCCAGCCCCCGACCCCTCATGTTTTCTTAGTCATGTTCCAGCCACTAGCCTACTCTTGGGCCTTAAATCCCCACTTCTACTTCTTGTATTCAGAATCTAGCCCTGTTGAGGTCTCTCTTTCTCTCCTGCAATGGTTCCTGAATAAAACTTGCCTTCACTGCTCTAACATCCATCTGGCTCTGGTTTTCCTTGACAGTCACTTTATTTGGGAAATAGCATCCCATCACTTTTGCCATATTCTATCGGTTAGAAGCTAGTCCCTAGGTCCAGTCCGTACTCGGGATGGGACTGCACAAGGCTATAACACCAGGAGGCAGGGATGAGCGGGGGAGCATCTCAGAGGCTGTGGACCACAGGTCCAATAAGTGGTCACAGGACTCCTTCTCAGGGGCTGTCTCACAGTCTCCATACTGTTGTGCCTCCAGTGGTCCCTTTTTCCACCTGGCCTCAGTTGGGTAGATGGTCCAGGATTTGATTTCAGGGATATCCCCCAAAGTTCTCATGAGACCTTTGGCTTCCAGCATCCAGTGCATGCTTGGCTCCAGCCTCCTGCCAGGTTCCTCTCCTCTGTGGACCAGAGCTCCTGGCTCCTGCTCATCTGGGAGGGGGATCAAAGAAGACCCAAGCTCAGTGAAGCACCCTGAAGTCCCATTTGGGGTTCCTGAGTTTGGAAGGCTATTGGTGGTTCCCAATCGATCCAGACTTTCTTGATGATAAAAACCTCCATTGGCTGCAAATGGAAATCAAGAACGGGCTGTGGCAGATGTTCTCTCTCACTGTGTGACGGTCCCATCACCCCGAATTTGTGTCCACTGTCCCCTAGGAGAGCTTGCAGGCCAGGCTGAGCCCTGTGATCTCGGTAAAATTCCTAAATGAGTCTTTAATGCCTGGAGAACCTGGAGTGACCTGTTGTTTCCACATCATGTAAGCAATCCTCTCTAACGAACTTGAGCATTTCCCTTTTGGGCTTGCTAAATTGTGGAAAATAAATATGAAAGAGCTTTTAAGACGCCTCCTAATCCCAGGGTGAGTACAATTGGCCTTTTGTTTACCTTAGAGTAATAGGATCATTATCTAGGTACCCCGTTTGGATGAAGCCTTGAAAACATATTAATGTGTTGACTTTGTTAATAGTAATTTAGGAAAACCTCTCAGGCTCCAAACCCAGCTTTTTAAAACCAAGTGCAACGTGGTCGTTCCTTGTTTTCTATGTTGACTTTCATTAAAGATCTACGTAAACATAGCCGAATGGTGACTATGTTGATGTTTAGTGCCAGCCAATTATGTAAATTGGCTTTTGCTGGCAGGAGGGTGTTTTTGATCTGCAGTCTGTAAAAGGTGGAATCTTTGGGTGTTGGCTGACCTTGACCGGAAACAGGGGAGGGCTTACCTCTCTATCTCATGGTCCAATAGTAGAGACTGTAGCACTAAGTGTGGGGGAGTCAGGGGCTTTCCATCTCAGCTGTGACAGAATTTCATTCCCTAGAGCCACAGCTGCCAAAAGGAGGCTTTTGTGCCTCTTTTCTCGCTGACCCACTGCCTGTCTCCATCGGCCCAATTAAAGCAACTGAGGCTGTGACCCGCCTGCTGTTTTCCTGCTTCCACTCAGCCGGCGACCCACACTCTCTGCCTTTGGAAGGCATGATGGATTGTCTGAAACAAAACCATCTCCTTCCCAAACTGAAAGGTTCCTTTTTACGTTTGGGAACAACTTGAAACCGCTGGAGAAAATCACGTGCCAATTATGTATACACTCCTTTACCATAAAGTATAAAGGAAGCCATAATTCGGGGGTCTTATGTTTGATTGAATTCATCTGGTACCATTTTGTAAATAGAGAGGAGGGAGAATCCACAGAGGTGGACAGTTGATATAATGCAGCTTCTATTCCTGGGCGAAAGGAGGGGTGGCCCTGTCGCTTCACTCCCTCAGAGCCAGGCTTCTTAGGTGTAAAGAATCACAAGGAACTCCTACACTTAGGAGGGAGGTGGGTCAGCCTTGTCTGCGGCAAAGCCAGAGTCTCCTAGAAGCATCGTCATAGAAGAGAAGGGACCGTGTTTTGTCAGTCACCCAGCCAAGAACAACAGCCTTTAACTGGGGAAGTAGCCCTGCCCGCCCCCGCCCCCCCAATCCCGGGTGAGATTGACACCGATGGGTCTATGTTTGCCAGCAGCTGACAGGTCAGACTTCACCCTTAACATCCCTTAGTGTGTTGATACTAATTAGGTGAAAAATAAGATGCATTGTTAAAATTGCCTTTTCTTTTTCTGCTTGGCAGCCTGAGGTAATGGGACACTGAAACCTCAAATTGGCTTGCGGAAACATGCCCGCAGGTAACTGTGCTGTGGCAGTAGGGAGGACCCAGTAAGGAAAAGGATATAGGTCCTTTCACCATCATTCCCACTGTCATTAACAAAAGACTGCCTTGTTAATGGTCATAGTAAATCAAGCGATAGCTCATTCTAAGTGTGTGGCTGGTGACCTCTGATGCTTGGGTGCCCTGGCCTGGAAGTCAGACAAACTTGGGTGTAATCCCAGCTTTTCTACTTAACTGGTAGCATGACTTTGGGTCCCTCCCTGAGCCCCAATCTCCTCATCTGTCAAATGGGGATATGTGCTTACGTCATCAGGTTGTTATGATTTAAACAATATTTGTGAGTCACATAACATAAAAGTAAATCGCTGGCCCTTTCCTTCCCGTTCTGGGACTCTCACTTCCTGGAAGGCCGGCTCTCACATCCTGTTTTAAATGCTCTGTGATGGACCAGGAAGATCGCTTGCCATATATCACAGCAAGGCCACACTCGGAGGCTGCAGATACGCCTTTTCTAGATCTTTCTGCATTCTCCCCAGGCCACTTGGGGTCACTGGCCTCTATTTTGGCAACGATGACACCTGACCCTCTTGATTGCTACCCACCTTAACCGTTTTCTCTTGTTAATTTTTAATCTATACAAATATTTTCCCCCAAATAAAAAAAAATTGCTGCCGAATTGTTGCTGTTGTTTTTATTAGTTCAGCCCAGGGCCCAGGGATGTAAGGCTTACGTTTCATGCATTACACAGACCTCGTCCTTTACTCGCTTTCTCTTATCTAGTCCGTCCTTTATTCAATTCTACAAATATTTCATGATAGCTAAGTGGTTTACATGAATGATCTAATTTAATCTTCTTGAGTGCTGCATTATAATTTCTGTTCTACTGACAAGGGAAGGGGGTACAGAGCTATTAAGCTACTTTCCTGAGATTCCTCAACTAATATGTCAGGTGGGGTAGGATTTGAACCCTAGGAAGTCTGACCCCAGAACCGGAGCATTAAGGGCTGTGCCTTCATCCACCAGCTATTCCTTCACCCCATTAGGAGAGATTGCACAAACGAGGGCCCAAATCATGAAGCATACATCAGAGAAATCAACAGACTCACGTGTGAACAGTGAGGGTGGAACAGGAAATGGAACGTGAGGTTCCGAGATAACTGGTGGTCTTGCACCAACGTTCAGCCCTCCAGGCTAGTTCCCTGCTCTCCTCACGGTCAATTGAGGTTTTGACTGCACACTCTACTCTGAGAAAGAATCAACTCCCAATTTCTCTAAGATACATTTTACTTTATTGTAAGTGGGGGAAAAAAAAAAAAAAGGAACACACCATACCTTCCCAAGGCAGGTCACTCTTGACATCCTAAAATAAACGTGGTTACAAACTGCCTGCCTCTCGGCAGTGAAAGCTGTGCTCCACAGCTATTAAGGTCTGTACTCCAGCGACTGCTCCTCCCACTCCTCTGGAGTCTTATAATTGTGTTTTTGTTCATGATTTATGCCACGACCACACAGCTGACATATTTTTCCTGTTATTTGTTTCAGGCAACAGAATCTCTTAGGCTGTCCCTAGGCCTGAGACAGAATGGCTCTATTTTGCTTTTAAGATTTCTTCCCCCAAGGGCATCAGACCTTCCTGGGTTTGCTTGGTGATGTGAATGCAACGGTTCTCATGAGACAACATCTTGAACTTCTGGGCAGTGCATGTTCCCATTTTATGAGCAGAGGTAGCCCATGTTTGGTAGGACAGACCTAGGCTTTTTGAAGATCAATCCTATCGGCATTTCCAGGGTAATTTGTCTTTGTGAGACGGATAACGAAGGGGTCTCAGAGACTGAGTGGCACAATAATTTGTCCCTTCCCAGACAAGGATGGTCTTATCAGGGGTTGACTATCTATTCGGTGGAGACCGAGTCTGAAGCTCTGACAATATTTGCTTTTGAAAGGCTGGAAATCAGCAAACCCCAGCACGCTGGCTCCCTCCAAGGCAGCTGACCTAAACTTACCCTGATGTAAGCAATTTTAATTCATCGAGATTCTGCCTAATGATTCTGGCGATTTACATTGTTGTCATTCTTGAGCGTTATTATGTTTTCAAAGAAAGGGATCAGGCTTGTGGAGACATTTTCCTCTAAATGCTTCCTTTGAAGGACACTGTTCACCATGTAAGGGAGAGAAACAAAATAAATGAGGGTCTTCTTCTGGAAGACAGCCAGGGCCTCCCCTGAGAACTTGGGAAAGAATAGCAGGTATTGTACTTACTTACATGGTGTTTAGATATCTCGTCATCCCATATCTCTTGTACTGATTCCTTAGAGCAATACTTGGGGATGTGGGAATTTTTAGGGTTCCCTGTACTAAGGTTTGGCTTCATCCAGTATTATTTTCCAAAGCAGGGTTTTCTTGATTCCATGGAAGGGGGGTTCCTACCACCCCAGAGATGGAGCAGACACTCTGCAAAACACTTAGATCCAGAGAGGATACTATGAAGGGAAACTCAATGAACCTAGTGGCTATTTGGAGACTCAGAAGAACATGAACACAAGGAATAGAAAGAGAGACTATTACTGACAGCAGTCCTCAAAAACTGACAGCTGCTGAAGGAGGGGGAATATTTGGTCCAGTCAGATGGCTAAAACCTATCAGGAATGGGTGTATAATACCGGTTTGGGTCCTTCCTTCAACACTGATTGTATGTCTACTATATATCAGGCACTGCTAGGGGCTCGGGTTAACAAGCCTCCATCATCTGCCACTTGAGTTAGTATAAGAGCCCCCCAAACTGGTCTTCTTGCTTCCATCCTTTCTCCACCCTCAATAATCTGTCATCCCCAGAATAGCCAGAGTGATCTAATGATAACGTACATTCAGATCTTATCACATCTCTCCACAAAACCCTCCAAAGGCAGTCCACATTTCTGAGTGTCGTGGTCGACAAGGCTGCACAAAGATCTCTCCCCTGATACCCCCACCCCCCACCCCAGCACCTCTAAGTTCTCTTTAACCACTGAGACCCAGCTCACATGCCACCTCCTCCTGGAGAGGCCCTTGGACCTCTGTTTACCCTGTAGCCCTTTGCTTGTGTCTCAGTTTTAACCATTATACCGTCACCTACCTTTTCTTTTCTCCTTTCCGCTCCCCCATTGGTCTCTAAGGTTCTTGCGAGAGGAACTGGATATTGCTTATCTCGGAATCATTCCAAGGCCAAGTGCTCAGTAAGGCATTGTTGAATGAATGAATGAATGAATGAACGAACGAACGAATGCATGTGTGAGTGACTGTGTATCTCTTCTCTAGGGGTGTGCACATGGCCCTGGGTGTTGTGCTGTGTGGACGCCTCCAGACAGACATCACAAACAGGCGCTGTTGGTGGTTCACACCACCCCTCGGGTACCTCGATACACAATAGCTACCTCCAGTAGCAAAAGCACTTCATTTTCTTGCCCTGAGGGCCCCACCACAGTTCCATTCCTGGCTCCTGGAGAAATGAAGCATGGCCAGAAGATTCCTCCTTGCTTCTTCTTCAGCCCCAGGTTGGGCCCCAGGAGAAGGTAGGATGGATGAGAGAAACCCCTGTGGCATCAGGCCTGTTCCCTGCCCGTCCCGCTGAAGGGCAGCCCCAGTCCCAGGGTGAGCAGTGCTTTGTAGCCTGGCCCCCCACACTCTGTGGCTCCGTTGGTATAAATATTGTTCTTTGAGGCACTCCACTGTGGCAGGACAGCGAAGGGGAAGCCATCACCGGCTGACACATGTGTCTGCTGTGCATTTTCCAGAAGATAAATGCAGTCCGGGCAGAGCCAGCTTTGCAGTCAGGCTGCTGTGCCCTGCTCCAGGAGAGAAAACCCTGCAGGAGGTTTGGGGTGCCCCACCCCTGCACCTTTTTACTCCTCCTCCACATGCACTGGTGGCACCTTCCATGGGCTAGGCTTTCCTCGGGGGCAGGCACAAGGTGGGTTCCTGGCACCGCTGAAGTTTGGAAAAATTATAAGGTTAAGAGCCATTTGCTCATGGCTCACCGCCCGGGGACGGTTAATCCAATCCCTCCGAGAGAGCTCTTCCTGAACACCTTATAATTAATCCAAGAGCTCACAGCCACAGGTTATGAAGCCAAATTACTCTGTAGTCTCCAGAAGGGAGTTGTCCATGTAAGAGCAGCATCTTTGCTCAGGCAAGTTGGCAGTTAAGTCTGCAAGGGCTGTCCGTGTGTCCCTTTGGGGCCTAGAGGAAATGCAAAGACCTGAGGAAGAATAAAGGTAGTGATAATGTTCATCATCACCTAGTTAACTTTTAGTGGCCCATTGTTCTGTGCCTGACTTCCGGATATAAGCACTTTGTTTTCATCTGCTCCTGTAATTTTCATAAACAGTGGATACGGTTGCCATCCCATTGGATAGATGGGGAGAAAGTTGCTCAGAGACATTAAGTAACTTGGCCATGGTCACACAGCTAGGGTGGGCCAAGTTAAAATCTACACTAAGGCACAGGGTCTCTAGATTAGCTTTTCATAACTGGATCTTCGTGCCTGTACTGCCATGGGCTGGGGCAGCTTCAGCCAGGCCACACACGCCTTCTTCCTGTCACTTAGTGCTGTGTGTTACAGAGCGCATTGGATTGGGAAAAGACATTTGGTCACTGCCAGCGTGACCCTACAGCAAGTCGTTTAATCTTTGAACTAGTGTCCTCACCTGATAAAGCAGACATAAGATTACTTCTCTGACCTATTTTGGGTGGTTAACTGTGATGTCGTATTGAAAAACACTATACACACAAAAGTGCTCTTTAACTGTCAGGCTTAATTATGCAATTACTTATAATCGTGATAAAATGAGAGCATTAAATCCAAGAGATCTTTCTGCAATGATGGAAACGTTCTTTATCCATGCTGCCTGACATGGTAGCCACTGGCCACATGTGGCTGTCAAAATCCTTGAAACGGAACTAGTGAGACTGAGGACATCTATTTTGCATTTACTTGAATCAATTTAAATTTAAGGAGTCACGTATGGCTAGTTGCTTCTATAGTGGATGCTGTAAGAGATGGTTTCATCTGGAGAGGAACTTGGAGACCTTTTAGTCCAGCCTCTTTGTTCCACAGATGAAGAGACAGAGGTCCTTAGTGGGACAGGAACTTGCCCAAGGTCTTACAGTGTCAGTAGAGAGCAGGCCCAGAGCCAGGTCTTCAAACACCCAGATAATTCCCACTTCAAAAATTTGGAATATCCCTTATTTCGACCAGGAGATTAGAAAAGGGGATTGATTATTATCAACCTAAAGCCCATGTGAGATAAGTAGTTCATGAAGGACCGGAAAGACTCCAGTTTTGAGGGTTCCCTGAGGCTAGAGAGGGTGCTAAGACAAGGGCACCCATTTGTATAAAGCAGAGTGTGATACTCGCCACCCGGACCCAGACTGGGTGCTGTCTTCACCAAGTAGGGTTCTTCTTTCTTAGCGTCAGCAGAAAGGAAACTCTGTTTCCATGTGAAATGCATCCTGACAGTGATGGAGACGCCTCTAGCGAGGCCCATCTCTCCGAGGAAAGGCCTTGCTGGTGAGGAAGGGCTAGGAGCTCCAGTGGACTGTAATGGTATATCTGTGGAAAGAAAGAAAAGACCTGGGGGGAGTCTGCAACCCCAGTGCCAAATCACAACGTATAATTGGGCCTGATTTTTTCCATATGTATCAACAAAAACAGCCTTGCTTTCATGGGAGATGAAAGCGACCCCTTTCTTTAGTCATATTTCCTTTTCGTGTATCGTTCCCAGGTCCGCACTGGGCTCATCATTCTCTACTTAAAACAAAACTGAAAAGAAAAAAAAATGAGAAATTAGAAATTTATTATTAGATTAGAAAAAAAATCGGAACCTACTTTTATGTTTTCCATAGCAGAGAGATACGCTGTTTTCTTCCTTTTCTTAACCAAAGCAAAATTAAATCAACTTGTCAGAGTTTTGGTGACATCATATTCTTGGGGCAGTGAAAGCAAATACATTCTTAAGAGCAATAGATTAATATATATGGGTGAACTCTCTTTCTTAAAGGATACTCATTCATTCATTCAACACGCCTTCCTTATTAGTTTACTTGGGCTGCCATAACAAAATACCACAGATTGGGAGGCCTAAGGGACAGAAATTTATTTTCTCGTGGTTCTGGAGCCTAGCAGTCCAAGGTCAAGTGCCAGCAAGTTTGGTTTCTCCTGAATTCTCCCTCGTTGGCTTGCCAATTGCTACCTTCATGCCCTGTCTTCCCATGGCCTTTTCTCTGTGCAAGTACCCCTGGTATCTCTTCCTCTTCGTAGAAGGAGACCAGCCCTGTTGGATTAAGGACCTACTCTATGACCTCATGTAACCTTAATTACCACTTTAAAGCCCTATTTCCAAATACAGTCACGTTGGGGGCTAGGGCTCAACATCTGAACTTTGAGGGGTCACAGCACCTTTATTGAATACTTTCTATGTGCTGGGCACTGGAGCTACAGAAAAAAGTGACATAGCAACCTGGCCTCTGGGAAGCTGGGAGTCTTACAGATGCAAAAAAACCCCAAAAAAACCCCACAACACAATATGTAATTTATATACACCAAGGGCATCCAGGCAGAGAGTCTACTTAGTTTGGGGGAATGGAAGAGGGCGAATTCTGAGGCTTCAAAGACAAAGAGCTGAGTGAACTGAGTTTCAAAGGAAAGCCTGCATAAGCAGGGTGCCGGGGTAAAGAATAAGAGAGAAGCATCCTTGTCCTATAGATGTAATAAGCCAAGTCTCTCCCGGGCTCTGAAAGGCTCTAAAAATACTCTCTCACCAGCTTCAAAGGCTAAACTTCTTTAATTAGAGATCTTTCACGAACCCATTGCCTCCTAAAAAACAAAACATAATTATATTGGTTGGGATGGTCTTGGATACAAATATCATAAAACCATGATATAAGCTGACTTGAACAATAAGGCATGAGTTATTTGGCCATGAGCAGAAGATCAGTGGTGGGGTGGGTTCTGGGGACCGTTTGACCACTGAAAGTGATGGCATCAGTGACTCAGGCTCTTTCTCTCTCCATTTTGGTTTCCTTACCATTGGCCTCAGCCAAAGGCTGGGTCTTCCCCTGGTTACAATGGCTGCTCGTGGAAATCGGGCCTATAGGCTTACTTGCTCACACCCTGCAGGAGAAAAAAGAGAAAACCTGTTCCCTGACCATTGGTGTGCTGGAGTTGGCTTGTACCGGCTCGTGAGATCCAATTGTCAAATTTTCAGGCATTTTGCAAGCTGGTTGTTAAACATAGCTGTTTTTAAAAATCTAATCATATAAACTTAAAGTGAAAGGGGTTACATTAAAAACAAAGATACTACACAGTCAAAACCCATCACTCCCTAATTATTTTACTATCCTGTACGCCCTTGACATGATTTACGTCTATCGTATCTGTATGGTGGTATAATGGTGCGTTACTGCACGTCCTTCAACAACTCCATATCAATGGCTTGAAACCAGCCAGTTTGGGAACATTTATAGCACAAAAATGGGCAAATGCTATACATTAGGTTGTGATTTATTGTTTTCTGATTGTCTAGGCTTAAGAAAGTAATGGAGAAATGTAAAGAATGCAGACTAAACTTGAAAAAAGTGTCCTAAAACTGTTACATTGTGAATAGGACAAAAACTTGAGGACCTATTCTTCTAATATTATCTGATTCAGCAAATAAATCATTCATGTCATTGACAAAGGAGTGAAGTCCTGACCATATGTCTTCATTGTTTTACTCATTGACAGAAGCAAGAGCAGCTAACACTCATGTCAGTATTACACTCATCTGTCAATGGCAACCGTAGGTTGGCTATAGATGAAAAAATGGCCAAAGCCAATAAAAGTATTCTGTGAAAATCAATTGGCGGTGCAGAATTTACAATAAAGAACATTGTATGTTTTACTTTATTTGTATATTGGGCTCTACACATGCATTAGATCAGTAAAAATTTACAATAAATGTACGTATGTTTATATGTTTTTTTCCTGGATAGCCCGCTGTTAAACACTCCCCCAGTCCTTCAGTTTGATTGGGCCAATCTAGCTGACATGCTCACCCTTAACCTTGCAATGCCATGCATTAATTACCCTTTGTGGCTGGGAATGGGTGGTTTCCTGAACTAAACAGAGGGTTTGTTAGGAAAAAGGAAGTGGGGGATGGATTCGGGAGAGGCAACCCAGAGTACCCACAACTAACTGTAAACGTCACCCACCCCACCAGCAAAAATGACACATCAATACAATATCAATCTTTATATTTTAGTGTGAATTAATGTTTGACATCTTTTCCAATAAAACAGGTGGCTCAAAGTACATTTGATAGGACTTTTGACCGTTTGGCTGGATAATTCTTTGTGGGTTTTTTTTTTTTGAAGGGCAAGGTTACTGTCCTGCACATTATAGAAGGTTTAGCAGCATGCCTGGCCATTACCCATTAGATTCCAGTAGCATCCTACCACCAGTTGGGACAACCAGAAGTGTCTCCAGACATTGCCAAACGTGCCCTGGAGCACAAAATAGATCCCAGTTGAGAATTGTTGGTTTAAACCCAGGATTTATGGTTTCAAGCTTGGAAGTTTTTCATTTCATTCCACTCCCTCTAAGGTAAAGCTATGTGCAATTGAATGTTAAACTGTTGGTTCAAAGGCAACACCAGAGGAAGTGGTGCATTCCTAAGAGCTGGAACCCTAGGCCCCATAAAGGCAAATCTGGGGGCAAACCTTCTGGGTTTAGGAGAGAGCGATGTTCTGTCTGGGGAGGACAAAGCCTCCAGGTATTAACCTCTCCTCCACTTTGCAGCTTTTACCATGGTTTTTCCCACCTTTGCAACTCAGAGGACATGAAACTCTTGATTTAGAGATCTATATATGAAGATTGTAGAAAGGTCTTGCTTGGTTCCTTTTAGAAAACTGAAGCTTTTTAGGCTGAGTCAGAAGGAGTATTTCATTTAGTTTGTTCTTGGGTTCCAGAAGCATCGACCTTCCAGACCATAGCCATGATGTATGTTCCAAAGGAAGCAAACAAAGGCATCTGAGCAATTTGTAAACTGTCCAAAGTCTGGGAAATGTCCTCATGCCAGAGTCTATTGCCATTTGTGTAAAATAAGCTTACCCAAAGCTCTCCTCTCCTCCAGAAATCCCCCCTAAAACCTACTTCCCCTTCAGCTTCCAGCTGGCCTTCATCTTTCCTCAATAGCTAAAGATCTCGAAGGATTAGCCTTCATTTGCTGTCACAATTTGTTCTTCTGTTCATTCCTTGGATTCTGTCCCCAAATACCAATTATGTTTGATGTGTTCAGTCAACTCCTCCAAAACATCCTTTGTCTGACCCTTAGGACGGCTTTTGACTTTGCTGACCACCCTCTCTCCCTATGTTTTTTTTTTTGCCTCCTGTTAGTTCTGTATCGCCATGGTATTCCTCCTACCTTTCTGTTGAATTCTTCACTTGTTCTCTTTGCCCTCCCTGCTGCTTAAATAGACATGTCCTCCGGGATTTCAGCCTTTTCTCTCCCCTCCTGTCTGGGTCATCTTCTTCTCATCACCTCTCAACTCTGGGCTCACAGCTCCCAAGTCTACATCTCCAGTCATGGCCTCTGTCCTTGGTTCCAGAGATGGGTATACTCATCTTCACCTGGATGTGCTACAGTGCCTCAAGCACAACACGTCCAACACGTAACTCCTTACTTTTTGTCCTACTATCTTCTTCTCGTTTCTATCTCACTTAATGAAATCACTTTCCTTTGTCTTCCAGGCTAGAGCCCCTGAAAACATCTTGAATTAAACCTCTCCTGTGGATCAATCCCATTGTGCCATCTGTCTCTGATTCCCGTGGATTTCACTCTTTCCATTCCCACCACTGTCACTTAGATCACAGGTCAGCAGGCTGTTTCTTGAAAGGACCAGATGGAAAATATTTTAGGCTTTGCAAGTCATGCTATCTTTGCTGCAACTACTCAACTCTGTCCTTGCAGCATGAAAGGAGCCATAGACAATATGCGAATAGGTAGGCATGGCTGTGTTTCAATGAAACTTTATTTACAAAAATAGACTTCTGATCTGAGTTAGCCTGTGGGACATGGTTTGCCACTTCCTTGTTTAGAGGATTGTCATGTCCTACCTGGACTATCTCATCACTCCGGGAGCTGATCTTCCTCCAGTCTTACTGTCCTCTAGCCAATTATCTTTATCTTGCTGTCTAAAGTAAACGTTTGTTGATAAATGAATCTTCCTAAAATGCAGACCTGATTAGACACATCAGATATTGAGATTCTAGATAACTTAGCTTGCTTTGAATGTGCTGCACACTGAAGCTCTATAATTCTCCCTTAACTGCTGGAATGTCTTCCTTGTCCCCAAATCCAATCTGTAAGACCCAGCCTATAAGCCACATACTCTGTATTCCCAACTCAGAGCTCTTCCTTGTCTATCCTCTTAAATAATATTACACCTTTCTCACATGAGTTACCCTCACCATCTCATGAGTTACCCTCACAGTGAAGTTGCTTTTTATCTGTGTTTGTTCACCTCCCTCAATCAGAAGCTCCCTACAGGGCAGAAAGTATCTTAAAAAAAAAAAATCTTTTTTGTACTCTACCATATTACTCATCAAGTACAGGAGTTTCTCTGCTTTTATACTCTTTAATTTCAGATACAATATATAAACATTCCCTCTGTATTGACGCAGCAAGAGGCACAGTCCAGAGCTAAAGCAAGTCCGTTCCAGTCACCACTTCCAAACTGCGTTTCGAATTGGTCTCTTTAGTCTCAACCTCCTCTTGTTCTCCAGTCCATAGCATGCTTCCTGAGTCTGTGATTAGTTTTGAGTTTTTAGGTTGTTGTTTTTTTAAATAAAAAAAAAGAGCATCACATCATCTTGCAAAGATGGATAAAGAGCTGAAAGGTCTAGGAAGATGAGGCTATGTTGGAAATTAAAAAAAAGAAAAATTCATTTAAAAAGTAAAAATGGCAGGAAGGTGGAGAATGTTCTATTCATGGGTAGAATCATTTATCTGTAAACATGATTTTAGAAGAGCAGGAATGGGGCCAGCCGAGAGGTTCAGTTGATTAAGAGCTCGCTCAAGAGTGCGAGCTCTGAGCAACAGCGGTTCGAGTCCCGGCCCGAGCTGAGCTGCTACTGAGTTGCCAATAGGTGGCAGGATGGCTCAGCTAAAAAAAATAATAAATAAATAAATAAATAAATAAATAAATAAATAAATAAGCAGGAATGAACCAGACAATGTGTGAAGAGTGGAACGTCAATGCAATGCCAATGCAATTAACTATAGCACTAAGAGGGGAAGGTATATAGTGAAGAAATGGAAACATATTATATTTGAGGGTTTACCTACAGCCAGCACTTTTCAATATGGCAATTACTAACTACATGTGGCCATTTCAGCTTAAATAGTTGAAATTACATAAAATGTAAAGTTGAATTCCTCAGTTGCATTATCCACATCTCCAAGGCTCACTAGCCACGGGTTGCCAGCGGCCACCATATTGGTCAGTGCAGGTGTAGAACGTCTCCATCAACGCAAAAAGTTCTACTGGATAGTACTGGTCTCAGATCAGCAAAGTCAAGTGCCTCTCAGGCAAAAGTTAAATTAAAAAAAAAAGGTGGGCTTTCTTTCTACCCCAATACAAGAAAAATGGGACCTTACCCATTGTAGTGGTCCCTACACCCATTGTGATGGCTTCCCTTGAATAAAATCAGCCTTACCATTCCTTAAAAAAAAAAAAGAAGGTGGGACTTCATTGGAGAAGGTAAAGATCAAACATGATAAACAGGCTGTGATGAAAGTTCGGTCAAAAGAAACATGGTTCCCCAGAGTTGAGGCCCACTGGAATCCGCTCCATGGCCTTGTGAAACAGGAGATAGCCCCAAACAGATTACCTCAGAGACTCAATAGTTTCATGTACTTGTTGACAGCGTCAAGCAATACCAATGTTATTTGCTTTTTTCAATGTCAATTTAAATGTGTATTTTGAGAAGGCATACTCTATAGCAGTATTTGTCAAACTGTGGGTCAGAATCAATTAGTGGGTCCTGAATCATTTAGAAAGATACAAGCAGACCTTTATAAAAATGAAGCAGAACAGATTGGGAAGTGTCAGGCTGCTTCGGACATTGTAAGGGTACATATTGTTTTGGGAAACTTTTGTTTCAGTGATATTTGTATGTATTTCTTCATGGGAGTCAGTTTGAAAGCCACTGCTTTTCAGTAGGTAGATTAGCAAGAAAGGGGCAAGTATGTTTAGTTTTTAAATGCAAAAAGACAGGTACACTTTTTTAGTGGGGGGCTGCATGTGGGGAACACAGGCTTGAAGCTCTTTTAGTTAATTGGGCTTAGGGGTAAAAAAAATCAAATTTAGAAACAGCTATGCAGAATCTAACCTGTCTGTTCTTTACTCTCACTTCCTGGAAATGTGTGAAGTGTTACCAATTCCTGGATAGTCTACATCCCAGAAGCAATTTTTTTCCCCTGCAAGGCCACAGAATCCGCGATATGTTCCCCAGCCACACAGCCCAACAGTCACTTCCTACTTGGCAAAAACAAAAGCTCTATTAAATTTTGAAAGAAGAGAATAATGCTTGTCTTATTCACATATTAATATAATTTATTTAAAAACCCTGATCCCGTTGCCTCAGAATGACTTATAATGCTTTGTTTATCTCTTGGAACGTTGACAATGAGAGGTCAGGTTTCTCCCTCTAGCCTTCTAACTGATCTTTTCTGGAGCTGGTGGAAGCCCAGTGTACTCACTACCCTATATATTACATAGTTACATGGAAACCTTGATTGCTGACTTAGACCAATTCAATTAAAAATTAAAAGGAAAAAAACCCCAGTTTAATGAAAATTCCTATGAATGGCCACCCAAATTTGCAGAAACCCTGAAAACTTGATTAGTCACTTTGAAAAATAGCATTGATTACTTATACTTCTCATTAAAAGTTCAGTTTCAAAATTCTTTCCTCAGGTTAACCGTCAAATCAGTTCCGACTGAAATACATACATCTGCTTGTTCTAAATTATCAACATTTCCATAGGCAAGAACTTGTTGCTTCAATAGGGGTAGATATTAACTGAAATTTTGGATGTAGTTTTCTCAGGATAGTTGGATAGATGAGATGCCCCTGAGCTTTTAATACACACACATGCACGTGCACGCGCGCGCGCGCACACACACACACACACGGTCAGACAATTACGTTCACAAACACATCCTAGAAAAAGAGCTACATACCTCACTGCTAAATATCACTATGATCACCTTCGAAGTACTCCTCTTGGGAAGCTATGCACCGACCCCAATGCCTAGTCCACCCTTCAAAGCAATTTTGGAACTCTTTTTCTGGAATGGCCATCAGAGCTGTCATTGTGTTATCCTTGATGTCCTGAATGTCATCAAAATGTCTTCCTTTCAATATTTCCTTTACCTTTGGGTAAAGAAAGAAGTCATTGGGGGCCAGATAAGGTGAGTAGGGAGGGTGTTCCAATACAGTTATTTGTTTACTGGCTAAAAACTTCCTCACAGACAGTGCCGTGTGAGCTGGTGCATTGTCATGATGCAAGAGCCATGAATTGTTGGCGAAAAGTTCAGGTCATCTAACTTTTTCACGCAACCTTTTCAGCACTTCCAAATAGTAGACTTGGTTAACTGTTTGTCCAGTTGGTACAAATTCATAATGAATAATCCCTTTGGTATCAAAAAAAAAAAAAGATTAGCAACATTGTTGCAACAAGTGTGCAAACTTAATTATCAGATTGTGTGTGTGTGTGTGTGTGTGTATGTTTCATGTGGTGACTAACAAAGTTTACCTCAGCATGTTTCTCTGTATTTTCATTTATTCCTTCAGTTTTCTCTATGAGGCACTGTGAGTTTTAATGGGGCTCAGGTGCCAACTGCCTGCATTAAGTTGCAAATTATATTAGCCCCCAATTCATTATCACCTAACGAATTTACACTCCTGGGCCCTATATTCCCAGGGATATCTCCATCTGAATCTCCACAGGCACCTCGAATTCAACATGTTCAAAGCTGAGTTCATCATCTTCCTGCCTCGAATCTCTTCATCCTCCAGCTGTAATTCCTGTCTTGGTGAATGGTGAATTTTCTTTTATTTTTTTGTTTGCCTCATTTCTTAAACTATTATAGTAGCCTTGAGGTGGTCTTGAAAGTTTCCCTATCATCTTTATTCTTCCCCCCGCCCTTTAATTAAAAACACGAATGTTTTTAATAATAAACATTGGAGCTTTATCCTCAGAAATGCGCCTTAAATCTCAGACTTGGGCAGTGCCTAAGGCAGGGGGTCATTATCTCTCACCTGGATTACAGCCACAGATCCCTAACGAGCCTTCCTCTCCATTTCACTTTCTCATCCATGCTTCTTCTGTGTTATCTTCCTAAAGACAAACAAACGTACCCCTGGCACTCCACTGTATGACTCTCCCTTGTAGGACAATCCCTGTTATCTCCTGATGTCTACAGGGTGAAACCAAACTCCCAAGGACAGCAAACGTCCTTTGCAGGTGCGCCTTTGCCCTCTGCCACCTCTCCTCTTTAGCCCTCCCAGATTTCGTGCTTCAGTCACATTGAATTTCTCTCCAAACTCTTTTCAAATGAAAGGTGTTTCCACGTTTCCTGCCTTTGCAAGGATCTTTCTCCTAGACTGCTCATATTCTTGCTCCCCAGAAAAACACCTTTTCATCTTTCAATAGTTCTCTTACAATAAACTCAGATACTCCCCCAATGGGAAACTTTTATAATTACTTCGTGTAGTTGGTAAGTTTATCACCCCCTCTTTTTTTCATTTCTCTGTTATAGCATTTTTCACATTATCTCACAACTATCTACTAACTAATGTGCGTGGTATTCATTAGGACTATTCTTCTAATATTTCTGGGTCTTCCCCAAATTAGTGTTAAGGTAGAATTACCCTTCCTGGTTTTCTTGTGGTTGGGTGGGACCAAAGAGTAGCTCTGGACAATGAATTGAGAGTGGAAGAGGTGAGTGTCATTTCTAGAATGGAACATTTAATTTCCAGTGTGAGACTCTTCAGATACCTTTTTTCTTCTGGCATGGTGACTGGCAATGTTAGGATGGTGACTGCTCCAACAACCCAGGTTCCTGCTGACCCCCCAGTGCACATGTAACTGGAGAAGAACCTTTGCTAATTTTGGCCAGTGAGAAGTTGGGGCTGTTTGTTACTGCAGCATAACCTTGCCAGTCCTTACGGATATGATGTGTGTTGTCCCCAAGAGGCCTCCATGTATTATCTTGACATCCCTATAGTCTTGCAAGTGCATGTAGGTGTTCAATGAAATGTTTGTTGAATGAAGACACACACAAATAAGGTATTTAAATCCCAGAGAGATAAATAAAAAGCCATTAATAAAAAAACATAGTCTTTTCATGCCTGTTAAAAAAAAATAATTGCCACTTGAGAAATGTACTTCAATCCAATTCAAAACTGCTCTCTTTGATAACGGTTTTCATTAAGTTTTCAGTGCTGTTTTGTATTCTGGCTCTGGACCTTGCATTGCAATGAGGGGAATGTTTGTTAAAGAAATGGCACAGGAATGACATGTTTCATTTGTAAATCTCTGTATGGTTGGATGATTGGTCCTAATGGACCGTCAGTACATTTTAGAAAACAGCACTGAACAATGTGCACATTGCCTTGATTAGGTGAGCTCCTAGATTGGCCCCAATGCTGTGGAGACCCAGTAACTGGCTTCAGATGTCTGCCGAGTTATCCCCACGGAAGTTAAGGGACTAGCTGTTTGAAGCAACTAGTTACTGAGGCTTACGTTGTTTTCAGTGATGTGGAATGCCAAGGAGCTGCTCTTGAACCAGCTGTGTGTTTGCCTTTGTAAGTGACCACACTCTGTGTCAAAGCCTCACACACAAGCTAATCACTTGCGTTTGGAGCTGCTTCCTCTGTCTTCCTGGCAGAGGCTAAACATGAGGAAATTGTGACTAATGGCAAGGAGAAAGAACCCTGGGAGGCTCATTGAGCTGGGGAGGGCTTCAAGGGATCTTTATAGGAGCCAGGGAAATGTACAATATGGCTTTATTAACCAAGATAAGATAGTAATGAGCGAAGCAAAAATCTTTTGGAAGGGGACAAGCACAGACACAAGGGGCTCCCGAAAGGAGTCCCTGCTATTGTTAGTGTTACGGTTATAGTTTTCATCGCAGCGGAGCGTGCACAGCTTGTGCTTCTTCAAACCTGTAATCTGGACGAGGGGTTACAAAGCCTTTCCGAGCTCTGAGACTCCCCTCAACATGACCTCTTTCCACAGGCTAAGAGGCAAGGGGGGCAGGGCACTGAGTAGAAAAGGGTTCCGCTTTGGAATCAGACCCATCTGACAGCTGCCACCTACGAGCCATCTGACCTTAGGCAAAGTGCTTCACCTCATTGCACCTCCATTTCTTCATCTATAAAATGTGCGTATTGCACCAGTGTTAGGAAGAGTCGATGAGATAATGCATGTAAAAAACCCTCTCACTCTCCTTAAGCACATACTGAATGCTCCAATAAGCATTAATGGTTATCCAGTTCTGAAATATGCATCAGGGAGTCTGAGACTTACAAATCATGGTCTGCTCCTTGAAACGAATCAGAATGGAGAGGTTTATGCCACGGGGATGTGGGGCAGGGAGGCGGAGCATTGGAGGTGAAAGTCCATTTTTGTGGCAACGCATGCTGCTGCTTCCCTACAAGGAAAGTGTCTTAGAAGATATAGCTTTTGGTCCTGTTGTCTCTGCAGCAGCCAGCAGCAGCTCAGAACTGCAAACCTCCTGCAGACGGTAATACCCTGGTAATCGAACAAAGCCCACAGTCTTTGCCTTCACAAAGCAGAGCCCTGGAGTTGCTGTTTTTTCAAAGGCTGTGTTTGAGCTTTGTCAGCTGGCTGGGCTGAAGTTTATCCTGTGTCCACTTCCCTTATCAGCCGCCCATGGCAGGCACACGTTTCCTTGCAGAGTGAATGGCAGGACTTCAGGACTCCCTGTTGACAGAGCTAATCCATCTTTCTGCTGCTGCCATCTTGAAATAACCTTGGAGCAGCTCGATGGGGGAATAGAAGCAGCCATGATGACTGGAAAGTTTTCACAGGGAGGGAGGAACACTGACTTCTAACAGCCTTTTTTTCTCATGGAAACTCAGATGAGGCTGCATTAAGGAGGTGATTCATCTGTGGGGGAGTGGGAGGCACTCTCACAGGACAGCCCACGTACCCCACTCACCAATCCCTCTTCCCACTGTGTCTTTAAAGGAGGTTTAATGAATAGGAAAACCCCTGACAAAGTCAAGACATCAAGCATCCCTCTCAGCCTCCTGGAGCTACCCATGGCCAAGACCAATCATTGTAACCACAGCAGAGATGGGGCTGCGTCCTGTCTTTAGAATGGGCCTCTGGCACGGCTCCCACCTCAGAGCTCCCATCACTCCAATTCTGCTAGGTGGTTGGTGAACACTCTGCCCTTGGGTCCTTTACATGTGATTGGTCCTCGGTTTTGGGATTTGTCTTTGACTAAAAAGCAACGGGGTGGAGGCTCACCTTCTCACCTTTAGTTCTCCCTCCCCTAGAGGTGGACTGCCCTCTATATTAAAGGTCCCAGGTTCATGAGAAGCCAAATGGTCCTAAAGGCTGATTAGAGTGAAAATGCCATTCCTGCTTTTCTGTTCTTCCCCATGAACTCAGAAGTCAGATTAGGGGACTCCCTTGTAGAAAATAGTCTGTCTAGTTTGGCCAGAGGGAAAGTGTTGGGTGGAAGCTTAGCCTGGTCAAAATGAGCGTGTAGGAAGTTCCAAGCTGCTTCCAAAGTCCAGACTGGGCAGGATCGCTTCATGACACAACTCCAGGAGGCAGCATTCACATCACAGACTTTGCACAGCCTGGTTCACAACCTGCCAGCAAGATGCAGCAGCATGAACTTGAGCCTCCATTCTCCCAAGACCTTGGTTCTCAGACTCATGTTATGTTCCGTGTGCAGCTACGTCAACACGCTAGCTGGTGGTTGCAAGTCACTCATATCTAATAAGAAAGTACCAACTTTTTCCCACATGTTCTTTCTTTATTATGAGTTAAAAAAAGCCAAAATCATCATTGCTAGGTCAGTCTTACTGTGAGTGAGAAATGCTGGCTTTGCTTTTCTTATTTAAAATTAAGAGAGAGAGAGAGAGAGAGAGAGAGAGAGAGAGAGAGAGAGAGAGAGAGAGAGAGAGAAATATGGAGGCACAGCTCCAAAATGAGAATTACATATAACTGTGATCATTTGATCATTTATTGTCGTGCATCAGGGATATAAAAGTCATTAGTCATGTGTGTTATGAAGAAAAGAGTCGGAAAGCCCCAGACAAGACCAGGAGCTCTTAAAACAAGGACTATATCTTGGCTATCCTTCTTCCTAAAGTTTTGCATGCTGCCTGGTGTGGATTAAATGGCCTGTCAACACTAAATTGACATTTTTACCACCAATGCTCTTTGCACCACCCTGCCTTTGGGGGAGGGGCGGGTGTTAGTAAGGCTTTAGCTCCCAAACTTCAAAAGAAGGAAGAAGATTGTGAGGCACCCAACCCATTCCTTATCCCTGGCCTTGGATTGAATTTCTCTGCTTAGTACATAGTGACCAGAATTTTTAAAAGAATGCTTTTCAAAGAGGCGTGATAACCTTGTTCAGTTTGGCAAAATCGTTTACTCCCTGCTTTTTCTCGCGGCATTATCATCCACTTTTGTGTTTGGTTTAATTGTGAACGTGTCTCTCAGGAACGCGGGATGGGTTTGGAGAGCAGCAAGCAGTGGGCTTGACACAGATCCATTTTTTGGAAACGGGACGATCAAGGCACAACCTTTCTCCTCCTAAGCTGTTTTGTGAAACCAGCGCCTCTTGGCTGAGAAATCACATTAAGCCTCTGGCACTGCTGGAGTTCACAGGGTCCTCAGAGATCACCTCAGAGAGCCTTCCCTTCCCAGTGAAGGTCTGCGGAGGGCAAGTGAATTTGATCCTTGAGCAAAAGTAATTTAGGCAAACAGCTGCCTTCTGAAACGTGGGTAGTAGAGGGGTGGGACCTGGGGCTGGACAGCTTGGCATTCACATCTTGGCTCTTCTGCTTACTGTGTTTGACTTCTGGTAAATTCTCAAACTCCATTCTCTTTGTATATTGTGTCGAGATACAGTCTGTCCCTGTCTGGGGGTTCTAAGGAGAATTAGTGTCCTGCACTGTGCCGGTCACACGGGGGATTCTCATTGTTATCATTAAAAAATGCTCTCTACTAAGAACCTCCAAGCTATTCCTTGTTCCTGATGAAATCAATAACTCTAAATTCTCTATAAAAACCATCTTTCTTACACAGCCAGTAATTGGCCAAGTTCTTTCCCCACCACTATGTACTTGTAGAAAATCTTTCTGGGCTCATTTAGGGACTGAGTATGTAGCATTTCATAGGCTGCCTCAGTGGTTTTAAGGCGCTTAAGGCCACTCCTGCATGAGGAGACATCTCCCTTCTCCTGCGTGACATCCAGGCTCAGCATGACCCCACCCATCGCCGTCTGGGGTTGTTGAAATCTTGTGAGTTGTGCGGCCTAGTCTCATTCTTCTTTATACTCCTCCCAAATGGCAGATAACCGTAAATTCACATTCTAGTAAAGTTTCCTATCTTACGCAAGGCCACTCATTACGTTTCCGGGACAGCCAGAAACCGAGGACGCACAGCACTAGACCACGTTCCCTCCCTTTTGACCACATAACCTAAGAAAAGCTTGTGGAGCAGCTGGCCAATGACAAATGACTCATGCAATTCGAGGCTATCCCAAGAAAACAGGATGCTCAGGTGTGGAAGCCCATCTTCGCTTGGGCCTCTCTGGGACTCTCCTGTATTCTTTCTCCTGGATTTGAGGTTGGAATATCAATTTTAAGGTTTGTGGTGCAGCATTGATTTGTGTGGTTGTTTAATTGGTCAATAAGCATATAGAAAACTAAGAGATTTAAGACAGCTTTCAGGTTCCACCCCTCTGCCACCTCTCACGTTCTGTCTTGTATGGTAACTCTGGGGGTGCAACTGCCGTGTTGGAGCTGTGAGACCAGGAATGATGTCTTATTCTTCTTTGTAACCTTGTATTGCTGACTTAGTTCTGAAATCTGAGCAGAATTGGTACTCCACCATTAACTAACTGCACAGCCCTGAAACTGATTCCCTCACTCAAATTGCTTCTCTACAGTCTTTCCTGCCTCAAGAACTGGCACTACTCCCCAAGTGCTCAAGCCAACACCTCTGATACATATTATTATCCTTTTTTCTGCCCGCCACTTTACCATGTCCAAGCTATCATCAAATCCTGTTAGGTCCTCTCAGAGTTGGCATTGATGTGACTATAGAGACGAATGTGTTGAAATCCTTCCAGACTAATTGGTAAACTGTCTTTTTTATGAGTCCCCAAGGGCCTGAATCCCACCATCTCAGCACCCCAGTCCTTTCTGTGGAACCCTCACCTTCTATACTCCCCTCAGATCTAACAACCAAATGTCTAATGCCTGCCTGGAGAAGAAGCTACCTTTCTGAGCTTCACCTTCTTCGTCCACTGTAGATGAGAACAGTAATGCCACTTTTAGCTTTACTGTGAAGATTAAATGAGACAATGTATTTCAGGTCGTTACTGTATAAGGCCCACTTCATAAATATGAATTCCCTTTCCCTCCTGCTTTGACTGATATGGTGTAGTCGTGGGAAGGGCATGGTCTTTAGAGAAAGATAGACATGGAGACAAATCCAGGCCTCATCTTATGGCCTGTGTAATCTGGAAAATTATGTGACATCGCTGAACTTTGTGTTATTTATTTATGTATGTATTTAATTTATTTATTTGTCTGTAAAATAAGAGTAAGGAGTGTCTAATGCTGTGCCTGGGCATAGATGGGTCCATCTTCATTAAATGTCAACTTTCCTTGGTTAACTGAGTTTATACCAGCAGATGGCTTTGAAATGAAAAAAATGTAAAGCATACTTAAAAAAGCCTAAAAACAGCAATCAGATACCACTACACACCCACTAGATTGGCTAAAATCCCAAATGCTGACAATACCAAATACTGGTGAGGATGTGGAGCAACAGGAACCCTCATTCACTGCTGGTGGGAGTGCAAAATGGTGCGGTCACTTTGGAAGACAGTTTGGCAGTTTCTTACAAAGCTAAACATACTCTGAGCCATATAATCCAGCACTTGCATGGCTTGATAATTATCCAAATTAATTGAAAATTTATGTCCACACAAAAAACTGCACACGGATGTTTATAACAGCTTTATTCATAATTACCAAAACTTGGAAGCAACCAAGATATTTCCCAGCAGGCGAATGAATAAACAGTGGTACATCCGTACAATAGAATATTATTCAGTGCTGAAAAGAAAGGAGTTATCAAGCCATGAAAAGACATGGAGGAAACTTAGGTGCATATTACTAAGTGAAAAAAGCCAATCAGGAAAGGCTACATACTGTATGATTCCAACTATATGACATTCTGGAAAAGGCAAAACTTTGGAGACCATAAAGAGATCATGTTAGAGGCTAGTGGGGAAGGAGGGGTATTGAGCACAGGAGATTTTAGGGCAGGAAAGATATTCTATATTATACTATAATGATGGATACATGTCATTATGCCTTTGTCCAAACCCATAGAATGTACAACACCAAGAGTGAACCCTAATGTAAACTATGGACTTTGGTTGATAATGGCTTATCAATGTAGCTTCATCATTTAAATAAATGGACCATTCTGATGGGGGATGTTGATAATAAGGGAGGCCATACATGTGTGGGGGCAGGGGGCACATGGGAACTGTACTTTCTGCTCAATTTTGCCATCCACTTAAAATGGCTCTAAAAACATAAAGTTTTTTAGAGTCTAAAATTTAGATATTTTTTTCTAATTCAAATTGGCCTCTCTCCTAAGTTTTGCCTTAGAGATTAGACTTCTGATAAGAAATAGGTGGATACCCTACCCTTGATAGTAATTCCCTCCTCCCATGTCCATGGAATTATTGTTCACTCCCCTTTGGTCAACCTTGAATGAACTTGGCCTTGCAGATAGTTTGCTGCCTGTAGTTAAGGCAGGCATCACAGTGAATGTTTTCATCAGTCTGCGGTAGACACAGTTTGTACTGGGGCAAAGTAGAGTGCTCCTAACCATTAGAGCATTTTCTACCTGGAGAATTGCAGCTTGGCGGGGCCTGTTGACATGGTGGTGATGGCTTCCCTGATTTTGACCCACATATTTTTTTAAATTAAAGTGTATTGGGGTGACAATGGTTAGCAAAGTTACATAGATTTAAGGTATACAATTCTGTAATACATCATATATATATCACATTGTGTGCTCACCACCCAGAGTCAGTCCTCTTTCCATCACCATTTATTTAATCCCCTTTACCCTCATCTACCACCCCCCTCTCTGCTTACCCTCTGGTAACCACTAAACTATTGTCTGTGTCTGTGAGTTTTGTTTCTTCATTTGTTTTTCTTGTTCTTTTGTTTTTTGTTTTATATCCCACATATCAGTGAAATCATATGGTTCTCGACTTTTTCGGTCTGACTTATTTCACTTAGCATTATAATCTCAAGATCAATTCATGTAGTTGCAAATGGCACTGTTTCATCTTTTCTTATGGCAGAATAGTATTCCATTGTGACCTACATTTTTAAAAAATAATTTTTTATTTTATTTTTCAATTACATTGTATTACATGCAATACTATATTTGTTTCAAGCGTACAACATAGTGATTAGGCATTTATATAGCTTATGAGGTAATCAACCTGATAAATCTAGTACCCACCTGACACCATATTTTTTGAATCTTTGTTTGAGTCAAGATAATATCCATTATAAAGAGCTTTATCTGGGCCTTTGAGAATAAAGTCATTCAACCTCAAATTCTCTGTGGAATAGGGCAGGCTATAAATGCATCCCTGTGTGAACCAGTAAGCAAGTAAACAACACACATTCCTGTTGATGGCTTGTATTGCTCATTTTATTAGCTTCACCTCATTTCTAGATAGAAAATTTGAGCTGCCACAAGTTCATTCCAGGCCTGGGGGAGCTGTATTGTATAAGTGGGGAAACAGGAATTTTCATGTAAGCCTGAAAGACTTGCTCATCTAGTCCTTTTCCATACCCAAGATCTCTCTCCTGGGCACCAGGATGGCTGGAAAAGGGCAGGACTCAGTAGGAGAGCGTGTGCCTCTGTCCCCTCCCATCCTGCGTAACCCGGCCCCTCAGTTCCTGGAACATCCTTACCAAGTGATGAAACCATGAGGGATCAGGAAGGAAAAGTAGTATTGACACCACCACGGTCTCAGTTTGGCTCTTATGAGCACTCCCTGTGTTCCTGTGGAGGATTTTTCATAGGCTTGTTGAGTAAATCCTGGAAAAGTATTCTTACATCTGCATCATTAATCAATGGATGTCCTTGGGCTCTTGGGGTTTTCCTCTAGGACTTGGGTTCTCCGTCAGAGAAGTATCAATGAGTCAAGTGTAAGAATCTTTTTTTTAAAATCTTCTTTGAATTCACTGAATAACCCAATAAATGTAGGCACTTGCTGAGCCCAAATGCTTCCCTAACACTTGGAGCTTTAGAATCATGACACATGTGCTCTCCCCCAAATGCCTGATGCCTCGTTGGCTTGGTGTCTCTGGGCTATAAGGGAATTAGGCTGTAAGGTTTTCTGGAGGGATTTATCCAGGCTCCATTTTGAACACACTAAGAAAGTGGGACCTATAGGAAATGAAAGCAGTCCCTTTTATCACAGGAAATCAGGTCTTCTGAAATTCTAGCATCTTCGTTTATGTTGGCGTTGAGTTTTAGGTGAAGGTTCAGCTAGATTCTTATTTTCCTTAAAACGTTCATATCCATATATACACTAGCTAATGAAGCTTAATCATGTGATCCAAGTTGGCAGATGTTTTGCTGAAGTCACCAAGAGTCTGGCGTGAAAAAAGATCGAGCAAGGATTTAGGATTAACTTCCTTGGTCCCAAAAGGTGAACTAAGTTTTGAAGACACTTGTTTAAGGGATTTGCATTCAAATTGCCATCCACCATCTGGGTATTGGACAAAAAAAGAATGTGGATTTTTTTTCTGTTAGGACTCCCTTTAGCCCATTTCTAAACCCACATTAAAGCAGGTTGGGACCGGTTGGAGCCCCACAGAAAGAAATAGGAGACTGAGATTTTTGGATAAAAGTTTTTCTTTTTTTATGGAGATAATTTGCAATAATACTGACTTTCAGCATAGACTCCATAGCCTTTATCTTGATCAGAAAACATTTGGGTAGGGTGGTGGGGTGGGGGTGAGCTCACTGCCTTCAGTGACTCCCGCGCAGGGACCCTGAATAAAACATTCATTGGCAGAAATGCAGTGGTTACTGAAAATGGCTGGGGGAAGGGTGGAGAGGAGGGGGAGTTGAGTGGAGCTTGGGTTCCTTTCTCCCCAGGGGAGCTATTTTTTGCTTTACATGCAAAGAATTGCTTTGTACAGCCAAGTTGGTCTCAATCTTGCTTACATAAAAGAAATCGAACATTTATTTTGTGCCGGGTTATTTTTTTCTTCCTTTGCCAGTCAGAGGGTCTTAGGCAAATCAATAAACAAAGACTCTGCTCTGTTTTCACTTTGTGGCTGGGGATTTGGACTGGGTAACCCTTCAATGGCTGGATTAGCTATTTCTGCAGGACTGAGGCTTACTGCCTTGGTGAGATGGGTTGTCAGTGACATATTGGTCATGCTGAGAACCTGGAGTTCCAGGCGGTGGGAGGACCCCTGGATTCTTGGGTTCTGTGGCAGATGGCAAAAGGAGGAGAGAGAAGAAAACTGCCTCTTCCGCCTCTGCAGAAATCAGCTGAAGCATGTGATTTGGTTACTCTAATCTTCACCCAGTCAACAGCCAGCATTATTTGGGGGCATTAAATCAACCCAAACCTCTTTAAAAACCACAGCTCTGAAATTTGACTCTGCAAATATGGAATAACCTAGAGGGGCTCCATGCTGGGGGGCAAAAATATTTTCTTTCCATGTTTTCTAAATTTACCTGCCGTGAACTTGGACTGACCCTTTATTCTTTTGTTTGGGGACAAAATGAAAAATAAGGGGAAAAAATGGATTTGTTGTAAAAGTGTTCCTTTAACCAATGTTCAAGTGGCTAGCTTTCTCCCTTTCCATGTTCACAACAGCGGCTTTTATGGAGGTTCATCATCTGTGTATCCCAATCATTTAATTTCTTCTCTAATTGCTGTTAGCTTTGGTTGGAGCAGCATGGTCGAGATAGGGGAAAATAAGGGCTTTGGTATTAGCTCTAGACTTGGATATTTATTTCATCTCTTACTTGTAGGTTGACCTTAGATAAGTTATATAGCTTCCCTAAGCCCCAGTTTTCCCCTTTATAAAGCAGGAATGATAAGACTTATTTTAGAGATAGTATCTATAAAGAGCTTAGCATAGCATATGGCATGTCACAGGCTCCCAATGAATGGTGCTCATGATTGGTTTTACTCTTCAAACTTGGATGTTGTGGTGATAGGGTCCTTCAGTATAAGCAGATCTGTGTCACTCATTGACTGGTTGCAGTGACTCTTCACTCTGCCACAGGGCTCTAGAGCAATCTTCAGTGGTATAGGACATGTCAGTCATGTACAATATGTTTATTTGTGAATGTGAGGTAAATATATCTAACACGTCCACAAAAAAACCTGCACAAAATGAAAATAAAATTAATTAAATTGAATTAAGCAGCCTTTGCTTTTTACCAAATATACAGTAGTTCACCCTTATTCACTGTTTTACTTTCCACAGTTTCAGTTACCCGTGGCCAAAAATAATAAATGGAAAATTCTAGAAATAAACAATTCATGTTTTAAATTGTGTGCCATTCTGAATAGCATCATGAACTCTCATGATATGAATTATTCTTTTGTCCAGTGTGTTCACACTGTGTACGCTACCTGCCCATTAGTCACTAAGTAGCCATCTTAGTTTTCAGAGACAGAAAAAGAGAGAGAGAGAGAGAGAGAGACATAACATTTACAAACTTTTATTATAGTACTGGTATATTGTTATAATTGTTCTGTTTTATTATTAGTTATTGTTGTTAATCTCTTACTGTGCTTAATTTATAAACTAAACTTTATCATAGGATGTACATACAGGAAAAAAACATAGTATTTCTAGGGTTCGGTACTCTCCATGGTTTCAGGCATCCACTGGGGGTCTTGGAACACATCCCTCATGATAAAGGGGGGACTACTTTACATAGACAAGCTATATCCAAATTGGACATAGCTCATTACTTGGAGTACACACATGTTTGGCAAGTGTAAAACAGTAGGAAAAATATTGAATTAGTAAGAAGCCTATGAGCCTAAATTCAACCACTGTATATATTTGAGTAAATTATCTAAGCATTTCACCAGCTGGAAAAGTAGGTGCAGTACTAATTAAAATCAATAGCTAGCACTTAATGGGGACCTAATAGGCCAGACAGTGTTCTAAACTTTTCACAGATATTAAACTCATTTAACAATTACCTAAATACAATCTCATGAGATAGGTGCTATTCTTAGCCCCCTTTTACAGATAGGACCAGTGAAGCTCAGAGAGAGATAAAGGACCTCGTCACATAGAAAGTGATGGAGCTCAAACTTGAACATAAAAGAGTTTGACTCCAGAGTCCATTGTGTTAGCCACTGTGTTATTCTCCCTCTCGATGGAAAGGCCTGTGGACAACAGACCTGAGTGCGAGTTCCAGCAGCATCCTTCCATGTCCGTGATCTGTGTGAGATTTCCACCTAGAAAAATCTCTGCCTATTGCTCAGATAATGGGCTCACGGCAACTTGAGTGGGATAAAAATGACATGATAAACACAGTGCAAAAGGACCAAGTTAGGGTGAAGTCATATCTCATGAAAAGATCAGAATCTGGAAGTCATTGCCAAGGGTAAAAAATCACGTAGAGTCAAAATTACCCTTGAAAGCCCCTTAAATTGCTCATCATATTCTGTGTATATAGCTGTGTGATTACAGCCTGCTGCAGTGATGATAAACCACGAGGCTATGGGTTCTCTACAAACTCCAGTGAGGACTCCACATATCCAATAACGAGCCTTTCCTCCCCTGACAACCCTATTTAAATTGATATTTTTCTTTCCTGTTGACGTGTGTAGAATTGAAGTCATGTCTTTAAATACAAGTGATGTGGCCCAACTGGACTGTGCAAATTTTAGCTGAATTAGAGGCACTCCTTGCTAGTGGCAGCCTTCTGGCATTTCCCAGTATCAGAATTGTTACAAGGATCAAGTAAGAAGGTGATTGAAAACCTGTTTTTGTTAAAGGTTATCTAAACGCACCACTGCATTATGTTGGAGGGTGTGTACTTGTGTTCAGCTCGAATCGTCATCAGAGATCTGTGATACTCAGCGATGTTTGCTCACAGTTGCAGCCATTGGCAAACCAACCACTGGCTGGTTTGTTTTTATTGCTTACTTTTCTGACCCTAGTTTTCTTTCTGTCCTGTAAATGCAGTATTCGACAAAGTTTAGGGATGCTTCTTGAATCTCTGCTGTTTCACAGCATGGTTTTCAGTTCTCACATCCTGTCCAATGCGCCACTTACTCAGTTCAAGGTCACACATTTATCAACAACCCTCTGGGCATGAGATCTTGCACCTTCTGCAGTCCTCACCCTCAGGGAGCTCCAGAACTACAGCCTTCTTCAGAACATTGTCACAGAGAGGTCGCACCATCTCTTCCTCTCACCTTGTTTAAACCTGAGCTGAGCACCTCCCTTGCTTTTTTGGGAGCTACTTTCTGACGTCCTGGTTTCTGTTGCTGGCAGCAGCTTCTCCCTGTCAGCCGAGTAGGACATCTCAATGAGAGGCTCCTCTGTCCTGTCCCTCACACCTGGAGAGGCACCAGTAATCCTTCTGATTTCTGTCATCTTTCTATACCTTTCGCCTCCAGACCATTGCCGGAGTCCCCAGTCACTCTGGCACCCGGTGTCTCTCCTTAGAGACAAAGTTTCATTAGAGCCTGCAGGTTTGTGAGATGAATTTTCTTGAAAAGTGTTTTGTACTGCTTCCAAGAGAAATCTAAATGCATTCTGATCAGCACCTAATGATGCAGTATTATCTGTCTCCCTGCTTCTAGAATACTTTTCTTCAGTCACACATTGTGTTTCTTACTGTTTCCCCATATACCCAGCATTTCCTTCCTGAATATCCTGCACTTAGATGGCAGTTCTCCCCAAAACTAATCTACACATTAAATGGAGTTGCAATTGAAATGCAAATGGCTTGTTTTTGTAACTTCTAAAATTTATCTGAAAGAACAGATACATATGAGTAGCAAAAATATATTTAAAAAGAGGAAACTGGAAGGAAGCTTACTCTGACAGATATTAAATTGTAATGTAAAATTGAATTTAAAGAAATATGCAGAACCTGTAACAAATAGAACAATGAAATAGAATAGACAACCCCAAATGCAAGGATATGTCTATTTTTAGTATGTAAAAAAAAAAGAAGCAAACAGCCCAGCATTTAAAAATAATGTGACATAGATTATCAAATGATTATAGAATAATTTTTACTTAAAAATTAATTTTTTACCCCTCATTCATATACTAAAACAAATCCCAGAAAGATAAAAATATCAGAAAGATAAAACATACCGTAAAAGCAATAAAAGAAACCTTGGGTAACTATTCACATAATCTTTGTATGTGGGAGGTCTTTTCAGGCATAACCCCAAGGCAGAAACCATGAAAACATTTAGATTTGTAACTACATAAATGTGAAATTATGCATAAAAAGTTATCATAAACAAAATGAAAGGCAAATGGCAAAACTGAGAAAAATATTTGTAACATTTAAGACAAACAGGAGACTAATACCTTTAATATGTAAAGAATCATTGCAAATCTATAAGAAAAAATAAACACTATACTAGAAACAGGAGCAAAGACTATAAAAAGGCAACTCACAGTGAAGAAATAGAAATGGTCAATACAAATATGAAAACATATTTAATTTTTCTTGTAATCAAAGAAATGCCAATTTAAATGGTACCTCTGAAGAGTAAGACATTTACTTTTTACTTTATAGACTTCTATATTCCTTAACAATTTTTAAAAAGACATTCAAATAAAATTTAAAAAAATAAAATATGCTATTCTGAGATTTGTGTAAACCTGTAAAGCACTTACATGTTCTTAATCCTTGAGAATGATCTTATAAAAGTATATTTATTGGAAAGTTATCACCAATAAATACATTGTTAAGAGGATAAAAGTAGCCAATAGATTAGAATACATGATAAGATCCCATTTGGGCAAAAATACATGTAGACATATAAAAATATGTAAAAGAAAATCTAGATGCCTATAAATTAGAATGTTGACAAGGGTTGTCTTTAGGTATTGGAAATATGGCTAATGTTTCATTTTCCTAATTTTGCTTATTCATTTTGTTAATTCTCCAACCATGAGCTTTGTATTGCTCTTTTAAAAAAGCTATTAAGTATAACATATGAGTACTGTTGGGTGGAAGGCAGAACTTAGAAGCTGTGAAATTAGATATTTAGCTGAGATTTTTAAGCAAAGTGTAGAAAAGGCAGCCTGGTTTCTCCTTGCTGCTTATAATAAAATTCTAGAGGAAAGGGATAAATTGAGGAAGGAACTGCTAAGCAAAAAGCAATCAGCACTTAATAATTTGTAGGGTTCTTGGTCCATCCAGATTGCAAAGAATGCTGAAATTAGGAAGGTAATACAAAAGGTGTACGCACTTAGTAATAATACATCAAGCTGGTATTTATAAGTTATATACTTTTATGTATGTACAAGGTGTGATCAAACAATAAGTAGAATGTTTAAATTAAAAAAAATTACGGTAAAAGACACATTACCATTAGTCTCCCTCAAAATAATCCCCCTTGCTTTCAGCACACTTATCCCATCATTCTTGCCACTTTCTGAAACAGTTCTGGAAGTCCTCTTTCATGAGTGTCTTTCGTTGTGCAGTCTTGGCTGCCTCAATGTCCTGAATTGATTCAAAATGTTTACCTTTCATGGTCATTTTGACTTTGGGGAAGAGCCAGAAGTCACACGGTGCCAGATCCGGTGAATAAGATGGATGAGGACACACTGTAATGTTTACATTTGACAGAAATTGCTGTATACCAGAAGCAATGTGTGACACGGAGCATTGTCATGATGGAGGATGATTTACGGCACACTTTAAAACACACCTTCTCTCAACCGTAGCTCACACCCAACTGACTGCATGGAGCAAGCTGAAACTTGTCACACACTGTTACTAAGGTTTGACACACCACTCTCCATATTGAAGATCCTTGCCTTTCCATTGGATGGCACTCGGCAACAGCATTCATCATATTTTGTGTTCACAACAGAAAGGCTCCATGTCACACATCGTTGCTGGTACAGCAATTTCTGTGAAATAAAAACATTACGGTGTGTCCTCATCTACATTATTCACTGGATCTGGCACAGTGTGTCTTCTGGCTCTTCTCCAAAGTCAAAATGGTTCAGGATATCGAGGCAGCCACAACAGCACTACTAAAGACACTCGTGTAAAGAGGACTTCCAGAACTGCTTCAGAAAGTGGCAAGAACAATGGGATAAGTGTGTTCAAAGCGAGGTGGATTATTTTGCAGGGGATTAATGTCAATGTGTCTTTTACTGTAATACTTTTTTAAATTTAAACATTCACCTTTTTGTTTGATCACACCTCAAAAATTGGAATTCAGCTAAGGATTTTCACTTTGTAACATGGATTTCTTTCTTCTAGTTTCCAAAAACATGTTCCTCACAAGAAGCATCTTTAATGTTCACATTTCTTTAAAGTATCTATGATGACATATATTCTGTAAGGTGACAGGAGCTTTCTCTTTCATGCCCTTCACTGTTTTTTGAATTCTCACCAGAATCATCCTTAAAGCCTGTATTTCTACCAACCATCTCTTTAAGGCAGCCTAGACTTTTTCTATCATGTGCCTCAAAATTCTTCTGTTCTGCCTAGTATCCAATTCCAATGCCACTTCCAGAGCCTTAGGTATTTGTTACATCACCACCCCACTTCCCAGTACCAAAATCTGTATTAGTTTCTTAGAGCTGCCATAACAATGACCACAAATATGGTGGTTTAAAACAACAGAAGTTTATTTCCTCACAGATCTGGAGGCCAGAAGTCCAAAATCTAGGTCTCGGCAGGGCGACATTCCCTGTGAAGGCTCCAGGAGAGAAACTTTCCTAACCTCTTCCAGCTTCCGGTGGCTCCAAGAATTCCTTGGCTTGTGGCTTCATCACTCCAATCTCTGCCTCCATATTTACAGGAGTCTTCACATGGCCTTCTTCACTCTGTGTGTCTCTGTCTTCTCTTTTTCTGTCTCTGACAAGGTCACCCACCCATTAGATTTAGGGCCCACCCTTATCCAGGATCATCTTATCTCAAGATTTTTAACTTAGTTACATCTGCAAAGACCCTTATTCCAAATAAGGTTACATTCTGAAGCTCAGGGTGGACTTCTTTTAGAAGACACAATTCAGTGCATATTACTGATTTAGCTACCACCCAGGTCAGGAAATAGAATGCCTTCATGCCCCCTGCAATCTCTACCCCTCCCAATTATCTACATCTCCGTAGATAATTATTATCCCTCCTAACAGAAGCAGTTAGTTTTACTTGTTTTTAAACTTTATAACAATAGAATCACGCACTATGTAGTCTTTATATCTGGCTTTTATTCAACATTATATTTATGAAATCCACCCATATTGCTGCATGTAGCAGTGGTTTGTTCATTTTCATACATACTATACCTCATCATGTATTACATACTTTATTCATCCATTTTACTGTTGATGGACATTTGGGTTGTTTCCAATTTGGGGTTATTATGAATAATGCTGCTTTGAAAAGATATGCACATGCTATTCGGTGCACATATGTAAGCATTTTTATGAGGTGTATACTTAGGAGTAAAATTATTGGATCATAGGGTGGATGTTCAGATTAAAGAGTTACTGCCAAATGATTTTCTAAAGTGGTTGTATAAATTTTCACACCCACTGGGATGTGTTTGAAAATTCCAGTTGCTTCACATTCTCACCTTCACTTGTTATTGTCAGTCTTTTTCATTTTAGCCAATCTGCTGGGTGAGTAGCAGTATCTCACTGTGGTTTTAATTTACATTTCCCTGATGAAAAAGACAGTCAGCACTTTTTCATATGTTTACGTATTATTTTTTATATGTAAGAGTGAAGGCAGTATTGAAAAATTGCTCTCCTGTCATAAACATTTCCATTGAGCGATCCTGGAGTACTTACATTTAGATAATATCTCAAAAGCTAGTGGCAGAAGGCTCAGTTTAACCAGGAAGTTAATTCACTTTTTCTTACCTGCCTGTTTGCCAGTCTTCTCTTTTTTTCCAGTTGGGAAAAAAAGACATCTAGGTGATGTGTGGGCAGCTTAAAACAAAACAAAACAAACAAACGAACAAAACCCTACTAGTAGCAAACTTCCGAAATATTCGTCAAGTTTTTAAAGGTCCACTCTCTCCCCTGCCCACACACCTTATTCCTATGAGATGAGGTTTTCAATGTCATGAAAGCCTAAGGGAAGCTTAATTACCTGAGTTAGGCTCTGTCTATGTAAGGTTGGCTGTTGTTCTTTACCCGCTGCTCATTCACCAAGCTCTAGGCAGTTAAAGAGCTGCCACCTTTTCTGCATCGGGCTATAATGAATTATATCAGTGACAAAGAATTTGCTCTGTTAAAGAGAACAGATGTGGTTATGGAGATCCAAATCTGGGAAAGACAGTGAGAATGTTTGGTTACAGCTTTGTGGCCAACAGTCATGACTGCTAAGATTTACTGTGTGTTTACTCTGTGCTGGGCACTAAATGAGCCATTTCACAGATATGACCTAGCCATTCCTCATAATAGCCCAATGAAGGCCGTCAGAGGAAACTAGACTATTCTTCCCAATTCCTCCCTCCCTTCTGGTTATAAATATGTGCATCCTTCCCCTTACCATGTGACTTTGTAGCATTAGAGTAGGCAGAGTGCAAGCTCTCACCTCACTGATATGGCTTTGGCCAACAGACTTGCTTTGGCCAGAGGGATGTTAGCACATCACAGGTGCAGTTTGTAAGAGTTTGGGGCAATTGACTTGGCTTCTTTCTGTGTATGAACACCTTTGACTTGTGTTCTGTGTACGAAGAGCAAACTGTCAGTAGTCTGTAGCCCCTTAGCCCGGGTACCAGCATGGGTCTTCAGGTGGAGCAGACCTAAATGCAACTGGAAGCCTGATCCCAACCTAAATCACCATCATCAGAGCCTATCTACAGATCCACGCGTGTACAAATAAATGCGCGTTGCTGTAAGCCACTGACATTTTGAGAACGTTAGTTATTATTTGATAGAAACTGACTAATAGAACAGCACTCTTTTTTACACCCATCTTCTCAATGCGTAAATTTAGGCTTAGAGAACATAAACAATACTCCCAAATCACACACCTAATAAGAGAAGGAGCCAGGATTTGAGTGAGGACTCTCTGCTTTCTGAGCCTGCTCTTAACCACTACACTGTATCTCCTTTCAAGCTTGCAACAGACTGAGGCAATGAGCCGAAAGCAATAGGATGGAGTTTAATTAGAATGAATACATGGCCCAACATATCAATTTAAACAACAACAACAAAAATAGCAGTAAGTAGGACTAGTAAAGAATTAGCGTGGCATTCCCTGGCGGTAAGAGCAGTGGTGCGGCTCAAAGACTTGAAGCTCAACTGAGAGGGAAAAAAGGTGCTTCAGTACGAGTCCATGTTGCTGGAAGTGCACTTCCTAGAAGAAGGAAAGTGACAGTTCTTTCTACTCTAGCTGGTCCCAGGACACCTGGGCTATTACATTTAGTTCCAGGCAACATATTTTAAGAGGGACATTGACAAGCTACACTGTTCAGATGGGAGTGAACAAGATGCTGAGAAAACTCATGCCGGTTATAAAGTGAAGGAGCTAAGTATTCAACCTGAAGAAGACAAGTCTCCAGGGGGAAGTGACTGCTGTCCTAAGACCTCTCACCTAGACTGTTACCATCACCTTCAACACCCCATTCCACTCACCATATGCAGCCACAAGGGGTCTTTTCAAAACACAAACATTTTAACTTGAGGTGACTTTGTCATGGCCCCAACCCCTCCTTTCTTCACCAAATACACCTGATGCATATG
>NW_017731876.1:604782-631974 GCF_001890085.2 Hipposideros armiger
CACACACACACACACACACACACTCTGCTTCCATTGTTCCCACCACTTTGAGAAGAAGGAGAAAACCCTTCGCGTGGCCTGCTGGCTCCTGCCCACTTGCTTTATGCTGGGATCGCATTGGCTGTCTTTTGGTTCCTTTGGTTCATGAGTCTACCTACCATAAATTTGTTTTTCTGGAATGTCTCTGGCCCCCACCCCCATTCAAGCGTTCATTCCTATTCATCCTTCCGCTCTCAGCCTGTCCTTGTTTCTCCCGAGGAGCATTTCCAGCCACCCTTTCCTCTTCCCTGGAGCCTGGGTGGTGCCTCTTTCCCTCAGAGCAAGTAGCTCACCCTCATTAGTTATGTCTGATTAATGTCTGTCTGCACAACTAGACTATAAGCTCCACCAGGGCAGAGAACTTGTCTCTTGTTCCCGAGTTTCCCATTGCAGCCCCTTTGCCAAATGCCTGACCCCACAGCGGTGCTCATTAAATACCTAAAGGTTTCTATGTGAAAGATAAATTACATAGGTCGTGTGTGACAAACGACGACCAGTTTATACATTATAGCTACTCCCAAGGGGATGTGGGCTGCCTTAGATGGGTTTCATTTCTCTGTTAGTGAAAGTTTTCTCAGATTGATTCATACATTCGATAAGTGTTGGCCCAGATGACCTCTAAGACACACAGAATTTGTGCTTTGACTACCCCACATCTTCAAATCATGTCTTGGGATAGAACGTATCGGGAGGTGCTCTGCCATTCTGTGCACTGGCACGAGCCCTCTCCTCTTTGAATCTCCAGCCCGTGGAGCCTGTCAGCAGCGTTCGATGCTTCCAGCTGGAGATTCGAGAATCTTGACCCTGCTGCTCTTTCTCGTTCGTTTCTGTTTCTGGTGGTTTGGGTCTGTGATGCAAAAACAGGGCAATATTCATAATCAGTCCTGTTTCTGCTTTCCATTCTAGCACTTGAGTTTGGAGAGGGTGTGAGGAAGCTCACAGAATATCAAATTTAGTCAGGGTGGGCTGCCGAGTAGGGACAGGGAGGGAGCGAGCAGGAAATGAGAGAGGGACAGAACAAGGTCACGGGCCCTCAGCTCACAAAACCTGAGCGGTATCTGCGACTTCTCACAGGCTGGATCTCAGGTATCCCAAAGATGAACATGTGCAGTGTTGCATAGCTCACTTCTGCTTTACTGCGTTGGCTCTAGCCAGCTCAGCGTGTGCAAAAAAACAAGCATCTCCAACGGCTGGCCTTTGTAGCAGTGTATCTCTTTAAGAGTTTATTATTTTTTGCAAAGTTCTAACGTTCCTTGCCTATGCTTTGCCCTGGTGAATGCTTGTTAATTCCATTTCATTGTTGCCTAGGGAAAAAGAACCCCAGTGACCCACTATAATAACTGCTTCAATGTGGGGCCTCTGCTTAGGGCCTGTGTAGTATCCTTTAACAAACGAGCAAAAGTGGCCAAAGTTATATTAAACAATGCTGCCAGAGGTTTATGATAAAATCTGCAATTCCTGCCAGGGACAGTGAGAGCCCTGTCAGTCTGAGGATTAACTATTTTGTAGTAACAGCTAAGACTTCTTTTTTAAGGCCTCTCGCAACATGCCAGACACTGTGCTGGGTGGCAAGGTGGGGCTAGAGACAAGCTTCACGTGCGTGATTTCAATTAGTCTTCATCATAGCACTCTAAGGTGGATATTATTATTCTTACTTTACCAATGAAAAAACAAAGACACAGACTGTTTAGAGGACATACCCAGGGTCACACTGGTAACAAATTCTGGGGCTGAGATCCCACTCCAAACGCATGATCTGCTCTGCACTAGGCTGCCCCTAAGATAACTTGAGACTATCCAGCCAGATGATCGAAGGCTGGTTATTTGTCACCCCCTGGTCAACAGGAACTGGGGCTATTTCCAACTTCACCTGAGATCATGCAAAGAGGGTGAATTAGGGATAGGAGCTATGACACTTTCAGCTGGGTGTTCTCCATCCCATATAGAAGATGTAGCCTACAGAAGGTGTTGACAAATGTTGGAATAAATTAGAAATTTTTGAGCCAATCGTTGCTATATTTGTTCAGCTGCCTCTCATCTTAAATTCTCATTCCAATGTGGAACCAAAGTTTTCCTTTGTCTGAAAAATTCCAGCCCATACTTTAAATCCCCCAAATAATACCCACTTCTCTGGGTTGTTGTAAGGAGAAATTAAAAATTGTAATGAAATGTGCACATGATCGTATTTTCATCTGTCATCTCATTGCATTACATAACAAATTAAGATCTGGAAAGTGCAGGAAGTTAAAATGTGAATATACAGATAAAAGAATCCTCTATAATTTTAAAACTGAGCAAGAAATTTGGCCTCAATATCCTGCTGGTCAAAGTAAAAAGAGAAATAAGAGCAGATATATGATACTAATTTTCATAAAGCTAAAACTACAGAAAATTCAGTTTCTCAAGGGACATAGAAATTCTCCTGCCACTTCTATCTGAAATAAATTTCTCTAGAAAATTGAGGATGACACTGGATCATGTAATGCCCACTATCCCCATTATGCCCCTCCCCCCATTAAATTCAATAGGATATTTATTTATTTATTTATTTATCTATCTATTTATTTGTTTATTTAAAATTAGCCATGGTCGGTCATTGGTTACACATTGCTTTCATGCTACAATGGCATAGTTGACTCTTTTAGGCAGGGCGCAGCTCACAGTGGCCCATGCGGGAATCAAACCGGGACCCTTGGTGTTATCAGCACCATGCTCTAACCAACTGAGCTAAACGGTCACCCCTCAATAGGATTTTTTGGTGTCATCAATATTATATAAGGGCAAGATACCAAAGCGCAGTCCACGAAAAGGAATTTTGCAAAAGGACTAAAAGAATGTGGTCCATTGGTACATATTTCTGGAGCTCCAAAGAATCCAGGACAAAAACCTAAAATTTAAAAAAAAAATGGACAAAAGGCATCTTTTAGACCATCTTTAAATGACATTTTTATCAATAAAGCATCAATCAAAAGTTGGACAAAAAACAGTTTGAGGATAATAGTGACCTCAGAATTTCTTCATGGAACAGGGACATTCTTGTTTGAAAGTGGGGGTCCTAGGTAGAGTGGCCCACTTTTTCCAGCTTGCCCAGAGCTTTCTTGGTTTGGGGACTGAAAATCCCATATCCCCAGATACACCTCAGTCTCAGGCAAACTGGGAAACTTGGTGCCCCTAGTGCTGGGCTGGGAGTTTCAAAGCCACATTTAAATAGCAACGTGCTGTTTTTGCTTGGATTGTGGCTTTGGGGGATTCTGATGGCTAGTTATTCTAAGCACTCACAGGGACTTGGACTGGCTTCGTGTCTCCCCTCTTACCACCTCCCTGCCTGTAATGGCCCTCACAAGGTTGGAACACATGCAGTGTGTTTAGTAAGAGACTCAACACGTGGTGTTTTCCATCACTTTGAAAATGGAACTGTGTGATGGAAAGCAAACTTTGGAGAAACGTATGCCTCAATTTTGTTAATGCTTGGACAAAATTTCTCCCCAATCTTTCTGTGTCTCCCCTAAGCTGGCTTTGCACTGAGCCCATCCCTCCCAGCACCTGTTTTTTCTGTTATATAAAGAGAAAAAGTGTCTGGAAAATCTGACTGGGCATTTGATGTGATAGGCTGAGAACACCCGAAGCTTAACCTTTGTGTTTCAATTATCTGTTGAGGCACAAAGGACTATGTTGAAGGCCTCCGGCATCCTGCTAAAGCTGCACTATGTCCTGAAGGCGGGGGAAGGGGTGCAGAAAATCAAGTCCCTCCTGGCCAGAGCCAACTGTGAAGATATTGATAGAATATTTCTTTTCATGGGATTGAAAGAACTCTTCTATTATCCTCCATGGATCTTGTACACTCCAGCACCAGCTGCTCTGGCTTCACTGCATTGGAAACTGTCCCTAACCATTTTGTGTTCCAGGAATTCTGTGTGTTCAGGAAGAGGATGCTAATCACGTATTTTTTTTGAGTGGCTGCAAAGTTCTAGAAACAATGCCAGGTATTTTTTACATAAGTCATCTCCTTCAGTCTTGGCACTAGACTGTGTTCATTGACACAATGATGCCCACTTTCCAGGTGAGGCTCAGGTGAAACACTGAAAGTCATAGGGCTGGTAAGTGAGAGGAGTTTTTCCTTTCATTGCTTCCCTGATATTTTTCTAGACAGTATCAGTCTGCACGCTAAAGAAGACGGGCTCTCTGACCCAATCCGTTGTCTCTCTGAATGCCAGCTGGATTGGAATGGAGGTTTTTGGGAAGGGATGGCAGAGCAGAGCTAGTGTTTCAGACAATGGTCTTTAAATAAAGAGGAGCTGAGCCTGGCGCTGCATGTAAGCTGGGTGTCCCCAGCCAAAGCAGAAAGAGGGTTGTGCAACTCTTCAGGTGGGTCAGGGCTGCCAGACAGGGGGTTCTGCTTCCTCACCTGGGAAGCTATCTCCAGGAGCTGAGGGAACCCTACCAGGGGCATGGCTTCCTCGTCTTCCCGTAGTCTCACCGCTTCCCTAAGTGGTTATTCTTCCTGTTGCTCTTCAGAGCTGAGGGAGGCCTGGATCAATGACATAATTGCTATGGTTCAAACAATGATGGAAGTGGTCTTTGATTTTTGGTTCCCAAGCACCCAGGTGCTTTAAAAGCCAACACTCTCTCTTATCAGATTTCAGCTGTATTGGACCTTCTGTGGTTAAGTGTGAGTTAAGCGAGCCCTGCTGTTTTGGAGATCGGGTCCGCTGACTTGTTCTTTCTGGCCTCTGATGCCTCTGACTTTGTATTGGGACAGAAATTCCACTGCCTCTGCCTGCGGAGAGCTCAGCTGATGTCATCGCCGTCCTCCCAGATCCATCAGCACTCACTGACAAACAAGGAAACTGGATCCATGCTGGACACAAACTTTGCTCAGTTATGTACTTTGTCTCTCTGTAATCCCTCCGGGATTGACAAATAGGACGCAGGGATGTGGGCGGCAGTGACAGCTCCCGCAGACAGCATGTATTAGCGTCCGCATTATTGTCCTTGGCCCTGACAGGCTGGGCACTAGAGACAGGATTAAGTGATTAGTCCTGTGTATATTACAGCCATCTTTTTATTCCTTGTGACTTTTCAGTTTTGCTCACTTCATCAAGCTGTAAAAGGGGGCTCTGAGTAAAAACAGATGCATTTATACATTTTTGGGGGTCTGATGGGTAGCACATGTGTCAGACATTGGGGCAATATTGAAACATTATCAAGTTTCTCCATGAACACAAAAAATTATCTTGCCTATGTGACAAACACTGGTCTAAAGAGAGCTTGGAGGCATGTGATATATTTAGAAAATAAAGATTCATTTGAGTCTTTTATTATGTTTTATGAGCTGGTGTACGTAGGTTAGATAATCATTTAATCATTTAATTTGTTTCCTGAAAATTTAATAGAAGGTAGATTGATCTCAGGAGACTTTGCAAATGATATGCGTTTAATATAATAGTTAAATATAGCTTTTTTCCCCTTTATTTCTGAGTCGACCAAATTCTCTGCCATATTCTTCTACAAGAAGTGGCCCAAAGAAATATCATTCATAACTCTCAATATTATTTGTATGAGTGGTAACTTTTTATACATTTCTAGGGTAGAAAAGTCTATGACACTCATTATAAATTAGGGTCTTTGGTCTTTATCATAGGGCGTGATTTTTAGGTTGTAGAATATGGACCTATTACATTCTATATTTTCATTTCTCTTGATTTATTAATTCAACAAACTTCTTGTAGAGCATCTACTGTGTGGAAGTGGCAGAAATCTAGAAGAACCTAAAGTGTATTCTTTGCTCCCCAAAAGTCCACATACTAGTTGGAAAAATGTATATATTAATACTACACTGATCTGTCCTAAGGTAGAGCTCTCATAAGATAGTTTATAACTGGGAGCCGAATGACCTATGCAACAGTAAGTAGAGTGGCTTCACAGTAGGATGGATCAGTGATGATGGAGAAGGTAGATGGAACTTTACAGATAGAGGAGGGGAAGTTAAGATGGCCTTTGGAGAAGGAAATGTGTGCAGGGGGCAAAGAGGGCTCTTGTTGGGGGTATGGGAGGCAATTCACACTTGAGGTTCAAGGTAAGGTTGGAAAAGGAGATCAGGGCAGATTGTGTCAGACCTTGAACTGTCACATTTTGGGAGCTTGGATTCTATCTTATAGCAATGGGGAGACGCTAAGGTGTTCGCAAAGAGATGGGAATGAGAATGCTATTTTAGAAAGACATTTGCCAGGTGTGCACAGGCTAAATTGGCTCATAGGATGAGGTAGGGAGCATGGAGGCCAGGCCACTGCAGTATCTATGGGTGCTGCAAGGAGGGCCTGAACTCTAGTTACCATTGACAGAGACAAGGGAGAGGTCTTAACAGGAGACGAAGTAACTCTGCTGAGATGTTAGGAGTAGGAGTAAGAGCCGACATTTTGGACCCCTTTCCGTGTTCCCGCCAGACTAAGTCCTTTACACATATTGAGTCCTTACAGAAACTCAGTGAAAACAGGAGCTATCATTAGGCCCATTTTCAGGTGAGGAAACTGAGATGTAAAGGGGCTAAGTAACTTGCTCAGTGTCACATTGTAGGAAGTGGAAGAGCCAGGCTTGGACCTACACTCCAAACTCCTAACCACTGTATGTGCCTTACTACTGGATTGTGGAGGGAACCTAAGAGGGAGAGAGAGGAGGAGAAGAAACTTTTAAAAAATATTGGAAATAGACATCTCAAAATAATTTTTTTTATTATTAGTATTTTTGTGTCTTGTATCAAATGACTAGCTTGAAAGAGAAAGGAATAAATTACATTTTCATATGGAAAAAAAAGAAACGTGAAGTTCATCCAAAATATCCTGTCTTAAAATAGATGCAAAATTCAGAAATGCAATGCATGATGTTTATCTTAAACCTCTTTATTTGCCTGTTTTCATACATGGAGTGTTGAATAATATGAGTCTATATATGTGTACATGTGTGTAAATGTCACATAGGGACGTGAATGAATTTAACCTTGATTCAAGCTTGAAGTAAAAAATGGCTGCAGTTTCGGCTTTTAAAAAATTATCTGTTTATTTCCCTTTCTCTGTCGATAACTCCTGGTTGTAATGCTGAAATCTTATAAATACGGCACAGTTAACTTACAAAATGAGCTTAGTGTTCTCAGGGCAGCGCGAGTTGAACAACACATAATTTGGCACAATTTGGTGGGCCTGAGTTTAAGACAAATACGAGACTGAGAGAGCATAGAGGCTTATTATTTCTAAGTGAGTTCATGTAGTGTACACGGGTTGAACCGATCAGAAACCCCCACACGGCCCTCCCCTCCTTCCAAGGCGCTCAGCCCTTAGCTTTCATAAGCGCCGTATTCACAGCCCAACGTTTTCTCCTTCCCAAATAGGAATGTTGTTGTTTCAAATTGCCATCTGTGCTTTTGGCAGAAGAGTAAATGCCATCTCCTTTTGCCCCCTGGCCCTGTTGGTGTCACAGAGGGGTTGGAAGGGTGGACCAAGCAAGGCAGGATGTGTGGCCTCACACAGCTCTGGTTTTCTGCAGTAGTAGGAAAGGAGGAAGAGTGCTCCATGGAACAGAGAAATGGGGGCTTCACCGTCCAGTCAGAGTGCATGAAATTACATTTACAAAAGAGAAGAAGGTTAATGTAGAATTAATCGCCTGAATTCTTGTGAAAAAGGAAGAGAAAGAAAGCTAAGTTTTGTCTAACTCAGGTGGCCATATACCCTGGCCCAGATGTCGTCGATTGATCTAGCATAATGAATAACAGAACTGGTTTCACTTTCGGAAGTGTTCTGGGTTAGACAATAAATTACATGACCACCCTATGTATACTCCAAACAAAAGCTCATTAGGGAAAACCTCACTATTTCCATTGTTCACATGTGGAAACTGAGTCTTGGAGAAGTTCTAGTTCGACACACACAACTCAATAAAGATCTGACAACATAGATTATTTCTTCTTCATCATGGTACCGCCAAGGAGTGTTTTTTATCAATGTCAAAACACTGGTACTCCTCCAATAATTAGGCAAATGAATTTATTTTCAAAGCTACTTGACAGGGGAGCACCTACTTTCAGTGGTTTCCCAGTGGTGGGGAGATGGACCTGTCATGATTCCACACGTTTTCTCTCACCTTGTCCCCTCGTGACCAGGGATAAAATTGGGGAGGAAAGATGAGAAATTGATGGTCACAGCTGATGTTGTAATATGAGCTCATGGACTACAAGAAAGGTAACAGATCTGTACACGAATAAGACCCAGAGCTGCTTCTGCTGACCAGGAAGTCAGTGCTGAGCCACCCCCATGGGCCAGGGTCAGGGAAGCTAGCACTTATAGCATCATGTTTCTGCACCATTTTGGGTCAACACATAATGAAGTACTTTTATCCAGTGGGTATTTGATAGATCTTAGTCAGTCACAGAAGACTAAGAGATTCTTTCAGGCCTGTGGGCAAACTTCCTCTACAGGAAAAGCACAGAGAATAAAACAGCGCATAAAGGGTGCCTGGAAACCTTGATTCCTCCTCTATCTCTCCGTTACTAGCCATGTGACCTCGCCCAAGTCAGACCTTTCTAAGATGGTTTCCTTATCTAGAAAAGAAGAAAGAGATGGGAAGAAGGGGCTGAAGGACAAAAAGGAGAAGACAAAGAAGAAAACGAAGACATTAACTTATAAAGGGTCCCTACCTACTGCTGGTTTTTGTAAATTAAGTTTTTCTAGAATATAGCCACATCCATTTCTTTACTCATTGTCTGTGCCAGTTTTCCAGCTAAGACTATTTGCAACAGAGACTGTATAACTTGCCAAGCAAACAAAGAGTTACTGTGACCTTTTATGGAAAGAGTTTGCCGATCCCTTGATTAAGGAATCTCTAAGGACACCTTCACTTTTTGTAAGTCTCTAACTCCAATAAAGAAGGGGAGAATGAGAAAGGGAAGATGGTGATGTTAGAGTTTTAAATCTGAGTCAGTAAACCAGAAAACAATTTGCAAACGATCCTTAAGTCGATTATCCTAAAAGTGACAGATTGCAGCGCCCTCTGCTGGTTGGGAGGACCTTTTAAATGTAACATGGACTCAAGGACTACAACAAAAGTAACAAATCTGTGCAGGAATCAGACCCTCAGACTCCTTTTCAATATGGTGGTCACTGCAGGTCGGTAGGGAAGTTCGGTAGGGAGGCTCCTGATGTCTTTGAATTCGTAAAGCAGATGCTTTAAGTAGGGAAACTAGAGGAATTTGGGTCCTCAAGCTAGAGTGTAAAGCTCCTTCAAAGAGAAGTAACACCAAGAGAGGACAGGGAAAGCATGCTTGAAAAGAACTTAATCATGGTGAAGGAAGCCAAAGCTAATAAACAGTGCTGGATGGGCTTTTATGGCCTCAGACAGTAGGTGAGGATGGTTATTGTTGAGATTGCATTAAATCATACTAATCTCAATGCCAAAAGCCACTTGAATGATGAAGTGAAGTGGCCTGCAATGGCGACCAGGAGGCTCTCCATTTCAGCCTCGGCTGGGTAGAGCTGCTGTCAGCCCTCTCGAGCAAGCTCTGCATCCTGTCTTAGGGGTCCAACTTTGCCTTCAGAGGAGACTTGCAGAACTGGCAGATTTCAGTTTGGTTTGGAGTTTTGTTGTGTGTTTCTTGGCAGGAGGGGACCATCCTCTATCCATGGAGCGCCCCGGATTAATGGCTAAAGTAACACCTACTGGCGCAACCAACCCAGGCTCGGGGCAGCCTTTCTGCTGTTGACTCATAACTCCTCTTGACTCACAGCCTTATTCCATTTTGGCTGTTTAAGGCTCCTGCCCTAATGTCTAATCTGCCTGTTTCATAATCTGAAAAACACACTAAAGAGTATATGTGTTTTCCTCCCCAGAGGGGAGCACTCTATCGTGGGGAAACCTTGGGGGAGACAAGAAAAGTTGTCTTGCATTGTAGTGAATCCTAACACAAAAAATAAAATTAGCTTTAACCCACAAAACCTTGACTTGGTTGCTTTCTTTCTTAAGTTTCCTTGAACTTCTGCTGCTTACAGTCTTGGGGAATGGTGGAGATAAAGTCCTAAGAACCCAGATCCAAATGGAGGTGTGGGTTTTCCTTTTGGCTTCCATTAACTGAGGTAAAAGTTGCCACAGTCTTGGTGTGTTTGCTTCTCCTGTGTGATAAATCTTTTTGAGGTGAGATGTGAAAATATATGGCTATGTGTTCATTTACTTATATAGTTTTTGCCTTTTCTCTGAACTCAAATTGTGCCAAAATGTGCTACTTTTTTCTACATGGTAGAAGGGCGGGGATACTTATTTCTCCAATCTATCTCTCTTGGGATTTTAAAGAAAATTAAAATATATCCTGTAAAGTTTTAAAATGGGTTAATTTAACTTGGAGCATAGCAATTACACTTTGCTACATATAAAACATTTATTTATATTATGGGTAGACAGTGAGTAATATGAATTTTCTTCATTTTTGAAGGATATAATACACAAACCAAAGGAATAGTGAAGCATCTGTTGAATTGTCTCAGTCCCCCTAATCCAATCATGCTAAAACATATTTAAAAAATAGAAATGAAAAATGAAATGAATTTCAAGAAGATGAGACAATAAGGTCCCGCTGTGCAGAAGGGCATTCAAAAAGGAACTGCTGGGTATGTGTGTGCATGTGTGCGTGCAGTAGGGTGAAAAGTGGGGGGATCTGACCAAGGGAACCAGTGCCTGGGAGTGCAGGCACAAAGGGAGAGGGTGCCGGGGTTCAAGGTGTTGGAGCGGGAATGGATTACATGTGTGCCATCGGCCTTTTGTGGGCCTGTGCATGCTGGCCCACGTGAGAGCAGTAGCCATCACATCTGAGTTTCTGGGCAGGAAAACTGACCTCCCTCCCTACCCCCCATGTCCCTCTTAGAGAAGTTTGGAGCATAGAATGGGAATAAAATGGACTTGCATAATGGATCTTTGAGACAAGGAGGGCGATGAGCTCCCACCCAAAGCCCCCCACCCCCACCCCCACCACTTACCTCTTTGAGCCAAGAACAGCTGGCACTGGAATGGGTCTGGATTCCCCAATGAAGGTTTACCTGATAAGTCACTTGATTGCCCTAGAGTCTCGGGGAAAATTCTTATTTCTGCAGCAACTTAATTCAATGGAAATTTCCCTTTTATAGGTCACCTTAAAGCCAGAATCTCAAAGATGTCAAAACCACCCACTAAAGTTAATTATTTTCCAAGTGACACAGACCTCAAAGAAGGAGATTTGTTTTCATCTCACCTTCTCACCCTCCATGAGTGGCAGCTGTATTACAGACTATGGGAATTCCCATGGAGTCACCATTCTAGAAGGACAATCTAGCTGGAGTGGTGACCTCGTCATTGGAATTCATTTCAAAATTGACACTCCAGGGGAACTTTCCATATGTCCCACCTCCCAGACACAGTGCACACTTCTAAAACTCTCAAAGACATTATTTATAACAGCATCTGACAAATGGTGGCACTGCACCAAAACGTGTAGCTGTGGATTTTCCTCTTGTTGGCTGTGTTTGCAATTCTGAGCCTCCCAGGCACGTGGCAAAGTCCTGCTTCTTACACGAGCCAAGAAATCTCATCAAGCCAATACTGCTAAGAGGAACTGAAAATTGGGGGTCCTGTTTGAAGTGTTTGAGGAGATATTGTTTTAAGAGAAGCAAAATCTTATCAAATTGATATTTTTCAAAAAGATAGTACCCACTATTAGTGAGAGGTTGGGAACACAGCATACACCTACATTTTCAATAAGAGTGTAAATTGTTATGAGTTTTTGGTAAAATTATATATACACTGTCATTCAGGAATGCTTCTTTAAAAAATTTATCCTTAGGACATAATCAGTAATATGCATAGAGGTGTATATACAAGGATTTTTATCATACTAGCCTAAGAATGAAAAATTTGGAAATAACAAAATTGCTAATACAAGAGGGTGGTTAAATAAATTGACATATATGAATACATTCGCATACATAAAAATCGTTTTTGAAGACTTCTTAGAGACTTAGAAAGGAAAATGTTCTTAATGGAATGTTAAGCGAAGACAGGCAGGGAATGAACAGATTAATTAAATAATTTTTGTAAATAATAAATGTATAAGAAAAAGATTAGAAATACATAATCACTGATACATTTTGACTTATATCTGACTGGTGGGATTATGGAAATTATTTTTTCTATTTTTCTATGTTCTCCATGCGAAATGGCCATCTTCGTAGGTCAGAAAAAATTAAATATGGGCTGTGTCTTATGATTGCACCTATTAAAAATTATGCTGCCAGAACACAGGTGGAATGATGAGGTAACCTGACATGGCCTTGATCTTCAAGGGCTTTAATTCTAAGTTCCTGGAAAAATGACAAAGACACTTGAATCCTCAGTGAATAGTAGAAGATCTCTTGAGCAGATAAACCTGAGGAGTGATTACATCTTGGGCACACAGGATGGTTGGTACATTAGTGGACGTGTGGGTAAGCAAGGATAAGGTCTTAGACTGCCAAATTCAGAGGAAAGGCATCTTGTTTTTCAGTATCTCACTTCCCTGAGCTAGTTGCTATCAAAATAAATTGTGAAAAAATTATCCTATGACATTCCAGCTCCAGGAATTTGTAGTGTGACCTAATGAGCAAAACACATACGCCCAATGTGTCAGTTCTGTTATGGAACAAATTATCCATAGTGACACTTATTATCTCACAATTTCTGTGAGTCAGGGGTCCAGGCACCACTTTGCGGGGTCCTCCAGCTCAGGATCTCTCATAGGCTGAAGCTGAGATGTCTGCCATGGTTGCGGTTGTGTCAAGGTTCACCCGGGCAGGATCCACTTCCAAGCTCACTTGTGTGGCTATTGGCAGAATTGGGTTCCTTGCAGGTTGTTGATCAGGGGGACTTGGTGGCTTTTGGATGAAGGCCACCCTTCGCCCTGGCCATGTGGGTGTCTCCATTGGGCAGTTCCCATCATGGCAATTGCATTCCATCAGAGCAACAAATGAGAAAGCAAAGGAGGACAAGCACTCAGCAGGCTGTTCTTGAGACTCTTGCCTACACTGGCAGACAGGTGACCAGTTGATCTCATCTGGACATTTTTCTTTTTTTTCTCTTGTAAGTCCCTAGCAACTTCTCAGGGTATGACCTGGCCGTTGAAGGGGTACTAATGCCTCCTTTCCATCGTCATGACATTTCTTTTTGCATAAAGCTAATCATGCAGGACTAATAAGTTAAGACTCCTAAAATAAAATAAGGTGACATTTAAAACAAAGTCAAAGTTACACAGGGCTTTTCACATTCTGAAGGAGGGATAATTGTGTTAAGTTGAACCCTGAGGTGAATTTGGCATTCGGCAAACTGAAAGGCTCTTCTCAGTGTAACATTACTTGGCAGCACAAAAATTTTAAAGCAGAAGACATTCCGTTAGAGGATTCAGAAACCATTTTGATTATCTAGTCAAAAATCACAGGGTTGATAGTTGATTCGGTTGGCATATGAGTCATCTTCTATCTAGACTTTTTTAACTTAACACCCCAAATCTTGGATGCTCAGGTTTCAGTTGAATTGACCTTCAAAATCTGGGAAATGTGTCAAATGGTTTTAGCAAGTTAAAAGGCTCATTTTGTTTTCCTACATGGCACCTCCAAATGGATAAAGTTTACAGGCACTGATGGTCTTTTTGCCACGTGGGCCTGTAGCACTGAGATCTGATTTGTTGGTGATGTTGGATTGTCTAGACATAGGTGTCAGTCTAGTTTGCCCCCAAGGTTGAGCTGGACAAAGGCAGCCAACTAGGAATAAACCCAACACCCCCTCATTCTGAAACTAGGAGATATCAGCCTGAGCTCTGAGGCAGGAGGACAGTCCTAATTGCAAGTCTTTTGCTTTTCTATACCCAGCATGTCTCTATTCTGCCATCTTTGCCCAAATTTGCTGCCTTCTATCTATCCTCTGTGGTAGCAGCTATCCTTTTCCCTCTACAACTCTCTGTTTGTGGGCTATCATTGACCTTGGCAGCCTAGAACCTTGTTTATATTTGAACTTGTTCTTACACATTCTCACTCAGATTATTTGAGTGATTCTCTCATGCCTGCTGCTGTAAGTGTTACATCCTATGTCCAGGAAAAGAATGTCAACATCAGGAACCATTTCTGTTGTGATGGGCCCAGTGAAGTGCCCGGTTACTGATTCCAGCTAGCCATGTTCTGTGTCCCCAGTATCTGTGGGGCCTCTGATAATTAAGGACTATCAAAGAGTGGCCAGTCTGGAAAGGGAAGCTTGGGTCCTTTCTGGGATCCAGGCAACACAAGTGCGAGGACCGTTTAGTGGGAGGCCAAAGGAAGGCCGTGGACTTCTCTCCACTATTGGTGCTTAGAGATGATTGTGTCAGGCTACCAGTGTTTAACTGAGGTCTTGAGCCCCACATCTGTGTCTTGGACAAGGGATGGCAGGAAATCTGAGATGAAAAGTTTTGCTTGGTGTAGAAGGACAGTCTGTGCAAAGGGTTTGGTTTGTAGTACATCTTCTGTAAATCTCTACTTGAAAAGATGTGTTTGTTCTCACTCTCCCTTACACACACACACACACACACACACACACACACACACACACATACACATACACACACGTAAGGATTAAGGTGAGGTGAGGAAGACACTTGCTCTTGGCACAAAATTTAAGAGATTGCCAAAAAACACAGTCATCAAGATAAATAATATTTTAATGCAACATATTAAAAAAATCAAAATTAAAGAAAAAACCTTATGCTGAACAGAAAATAAGAACTTTAAATAGAGAAAGGATCAGTTTTATTGACTTTTCCTTTGGCCCAGGCTTGAAAATCGCTCTGCACAGCATGGCACTGCGACTGATCCTGTCTTTATTTAAAATTTTGATATTTTGTTTATTATGGATTCTTGCATCAATTTTGATTTTTAAAATACTGCATTAAAATGATAAAGGCAAGAATGATTTCTTTTGAGTACTGTGGCTTTTGGAGGCTCCTTCAGTTTTGTGCTAGCCCTGGCCCTGCGGACACACAGGTGTCAGACAGACAGGCAGACACACACACACACACACACACACACACACACACCCCTTTTCTACAATTAACAAGGAATGGGGTCTTTCTGGCTTAAAATCTTATGCTAACTGTTATTTTGTTCTTTTTCACACTGCCTCACATAGTGTTTCTCTTACGAGAGCTACTTGGCCAGGAAGATACTATATATATTTATCTTGATATCATGTTATCAACCTACATACAAATTGTGCTTTGACTCTCAGGTAGGAATCCCTGGTGATGTAAACATTTTCCAAGCCCTTCTGTCCAAAACTCACCTTTTGCACATCTGCACAGTGGGGGTCCCTAGGGCCTCAAGCCTAACAGGTCCCCAAAGAAACTCCTGACCCCACTGCCTCAAGCCCGCAGCATAGTTAAAGCCTTCACCATTCACACATTCACCCAAATTGGAAACCTGAGATTCACCTTTCCTGCTCCCCTCCCCCATCAAGCCCTTTCTAATCTGCTTTTGCAGGATCTCTGATTTCTAAGGCCTTCCCTGTTGCCAGTGCCACTGCCCCAATTCAGGCACTCCCATCTGCTCTCCTCCAGAAAGGCCTGTGCCTCTGTGCTGCCCCCTCCAGGCCACCCTTCTCATTGCAGCCAGAGGCGCTGCTCGAAAAGCCAGGTTGGAGTCCCTTGTGCTTGCTGTCCGACTCTTCCTTTGTCATGGTTGTTGGAGAGGTGGTTGAGCTATTTGTGTTTCTTGAATGTTTTCATATGCCTGGCTCTAATTTAGAGTGGAGAATACACAGAAGGCTTGTCCGTCCCCTTTCCCCACTCCCCCTCTCCACGCACTGTATGCTGCAGCAGTGGCGAGGATCCTGTCACTCTGCTCCCTTGGCTCCAGTTAGCAGCCCTCCGTGCAGTACCCCAATGACTGGAACTGTATTAAACTTCACTGTTTCCTGAAGCTGGTCCATTTCTACTTGAACCTGTTAGGATAGGATAGGCTAGCTCAGGTTTGGGGGATAGGAAGAAAACCTAATATGAAGAGAGCAGTTAAGGAGGGTATTAACAATGCTTTGTCCACGGGAATTTGTCAGGGCCAGGACTAGAGCTGGTTTTTGTTCAGAGACCATAAAGGATACCCCAACCAGGAATTAAATAGAACCAAGAACAGGTTTCGGGACAAGTGCAAGTTGAAGTCTACATCTTCAGATCAGGAAGCTGGGGAGCTGCTGACCAAGCAGGGTCACACATGGGTAGAAGAGCCAGAGTATGGAGCCAGAAACCAGGAAACAAGGGGATGAAAACAAATTCACGAGGGTCACAAGTGGCCTGCAAGGGGCATTGGGGTGATTGTCCAGGCTGAGGAGGCCACAAGCTTTTGTCTACTGCCTGGGACAGGTTCACGCTAGCTCTGCCCAATGTCTGGGAATAGAATATCTCAGTTATGATCCAAGGCCATTGAAGTCCACCAGTTAGGGCCAGAAGGAGAGATATGCAGTTGGCCTGGGTTGCTAAGCTACTGGCTATACCCTTGGACCATCAGTTTCCTGCGGCTATCTCCACTGCCCCCTTCCAAGACCCACAACTGATAAAAATATCATTGCTGACTAAAATGGCTCCAGAAGCCATTTGGGAAGAAATAATTTGAATCACTTGATGTATTGTGTTCTGCACTTTGTGTAAATCTATAGACTTTGATGAAAGGTAAAATTGAAGTTATGGCAATACTGCTTTTTAACACACTTTGTTATTCTCTACAAGTGGATAGACCAAGAACTAAATATCATCTCCCCAAGCATAACCATACATCATACACATTTCTACATTTTGGATTAGCCTTGAAAGGTGGAAAAGGAGGAAATGTTGATTGTAAATAGCACATTTAAGCACCAAAGTTGTTTCTCTTCCTTTCAGCATTTTTACAGCTCTGTTAATTGCATGATAAATGACCCACTGACATCAGAAAGAGTAAGGGTTTCAGAGCTGGACAAAATGGGCTGTGCACAGTGTGGCTGGTGACCTGAACTCTGGTCCCACTTGAAGGTGGGGATAAGAAGCCTGGAGCTCTGGCCCATTGTACTGACAGATGCTTAGACCATTTATTTGGACAAGTCATCTTCCCCTAGAAGAAATCTATGGGCTTGGTTTTTCTTGTATAGTTGGAAAGCCTCTTCCGGGGCTTACAGGGTAATTATTTGGCTTGGTGGTGGAGATCCTGCAGAGGATAAGGGAAATGGCAAGACACAGAGCCAGATACTCATGTTGTGGGAGAGCAGAGGCTGTCCATCTGGCTCATAATTGCGTCCCAGGACCCAGCACAGCACTTGGCACACAGTAGGTATTTATCAAATATTTGTTGAATAAAGGGGTGGGAACGCTTTACCAGCCTTGTAAACCTAGGTATATTTAGTTATGTAAAACTCAGTTTAATCACAGATAAAATTGGGACATTAACACTTGCCCTGCCTTCACTACAGATTGTTGTCAGAAAATACTTTTCTAGCCACACACAAATGTAAGTTATTATAATTTAGACTTCTTCCATAAAAGCAGTACTGGCTTTACGAAGATCATAAAAATGCAGCAGATGTCAGAGAGGAAATATTGTCCAAGAATAGGACAATAAAACCTTGATTAACCAGAATACTCAGAGAATGAGGTGTTCTAGTTAACTGAATCACTGTGTAAGTGGGAGATAAACAGAAAAACCTTCGCTTCCACCCACAATGAATCTACAATTTCTTTACCATAGGGAGAGCAAATGGATCAGAGTATTCCCTTAACAATTGAGGATGGTGCTGCATCTTTTGGTCATTGTTCTGAACACCATTTTTTCTTTAGCTACCACAAAACACAGCTGAGATGTGGTTCCGTCCTCCCATGGGAAAGCTTGGGCATGATGCATTAGAGGTATTAGAAACGCAAGGTGTTGAGGAAGGCACGATATTCTCATTGTGAAGTAGCTCTTCTACAATACCAGGGCACCCCATGTTCAAAACCCAAAGAGCATCTTGGGTGTTTTATTTTTGTTTTGGTCAGAAAACATCTGTTGGGTGCTTATCACATGCAAGGCATTGGGCTAGGGTCATGACCTGGTTGGGGAGACACATCAACGCAGTGCATTATGGTTAATGATACGAGAGGGCTGATCACAGGATGCATGTGGGCCCTGGACACATCAGACACCACGACCTCGCAACCCTGCCCAACCTCATGTTCATTCATTCAATCATTCATTTGGTAATATAAATCCTTGAAATTCTGTTGTCTCATCTGTCATTTGGAGATGATAATATAATAAGCACATCCTGTGTCTGGCACAGAGAAGATACCCAGTGGTAGCTGGAACCCAAAATGGTTTCCATTTTGAATTTCAGCTGTTTTTTGTTTTTTCTTCTTGCAGCTCACTTTCCTCCCCTTCTCACCCTCTAAGGAAGATGTCTTGTTGCCTCATGGACCGAGTCACTTTCTTTTTGAAGCGTTAGTAGGTGGTACATTTTCTCCTTCTCATGTGTTGTAAAACGGAAGGGAACGAGGAGGAAGTGAGACAGCAATTGTGAGATATGCCTATGACATGCTTTTATTCATAGGAATACGCATAACCTGAGTTTTAAAAATCATCTTAGAAAGACTATAAATGCCTGAATCTAGCATGCTCTTAATGAACTTCCTTTTTCAGGGAAAATATTTTGAAAGAGATTCCCCAAATTGAGAGCATTTAAAATAAACACACACACACACACACACACACACACACACACACATAAAGTTGACACTATGCCAACTTCAGAGTGAAGAGGGCCACTTCTAGTCTCATAGGCAATTCTAATGCATTTTTTTTGTTGTTTCTTGGCTTCTAATAGCCAACCCTCCCTTACGTCAACCTTCCTACTGGCATTCTAATCTTCCCATCTCTGTGGGGGCTGCCCTGTTGTGTATGGATTGCACTGAGAGTAATGTCAAGACTGTGCCTCACATTATGAAATATAAGAGTCCAGATTCTTCTTCTCTACTGTTCATTGCCATGTCCAAGGGCTAAGCATGTGAGACCTTAAAGGCCAAGCTCATGATCATAGGGCCAGGCACATGGCTTAAGCTAGGCAGTCAGAAACTATTTCTGGGACTTTGAATATTCAATAGATAACACAACAGAGAAGAAAGTATTTAAAAGTCAGGTTGATTGCTGAGCCAGCAGAGGTGCCAAGTATTTGGTGGTCCCAGGCACATGACTCCCACCACCTGGACCTTGGTGCTCCCAGGGTTCTGTCATTGACCAAACATAGTCCTTCATCATCCCTTTGATCTTAAGAGTTCTCCTGATTTCCTTTCAAAAATGTCTCATTTCTGCTTCAATTAGTAGGAGTTGGGCTGATATGACCTTACTGTTTAGGTATTACACTGGTGATAAGGAAAAATTACGTGGGGTGGTTAATCTTTTCTTCTTTCAGATCTCTCTTAAAACAACAATTCTTAAACCCTCCTGGACTGCATCAACTCAGTGATTTGGTTCAAGAAGGTGAAGAGGTTGATCCAGTTTCAGGATGTGAGTCAGTGGGAATGTTGGTTAGAGAGAATTCTGGAATCCACAGCCTCCTATATTTTATGTCTTTTCTGAAATTCTCTACTTCTAAAGAGATAAGGGTTTCAGGCAACTAGGGTGAATCTTTGCATTGGCTTCGTTGACCTTTTAATTATTTCATTTTCCTTTTACTCAATTAGTTCTAAATACAGCTTATTTAAGTAAATACTTAAAAGTAAGTGTAAAGTGCCAAGATATTCAAGTTTACAAAATGACCACTGCTCATGTGATATGAGCCTGTCCACAGATGGAGGTTATTATGAACATGCATTTATGTCGTATGAATCAGTTCATTGCAGAAGGGAGAGTAGGAGGAAGTTTCGGCAAAGGGAAAACACTGGTCAGCATTTGCTCTTTTAATGGTACTTGGCTGTCTCCTGATCCAAACCCTGTCACCCTTGGATTATGTTGTTTCTGAGAATAAAATACAGCAATGTGTAACTGAGATGGTGACAAGATGGGTCCCAGTAACAATTCTTTTGCAGTCATCTTGGCTGACCTATGTCTGGAATCAGAAGGAAAAAATAGTGAGAACCCAGGTGAATGAATGAATAATCATGCAGCATATATAAATTCAACAGGAAATTATGGAGGTGCTACTCTGAGCCACACACTGGACCAAACCTTACTTGATTGAAGTAAATCTATTCTACAGAAATCACTTCAGACCAGAGGTTTTCAGGGCTTGAGGTGAGTTTATATAAAAGCAGGAATAACTGTCCCACTCCAGGCCTGGCTTGCCCTTCAACTCGAACCACAATTGTTTGTCTATTCCCTGATCCCATGGGTTATCCTGTGAATGTGGATAAAAGAGACAAGAAGACAAGAGGAAAACAAAGTGAGAAGATAACCGCAGAGCAGAATAGAGCCAGCTCTGAAATAGGGAGAAGGAGAGCAGAATAAAAGGCCAAAGACTCTAGAAGTCTAACCTATGGGCTGGTGCCATTTTGGTAACATACCATAATCTATGGCAAAATGAGAAGAATAAGCATAATGGAGCATTTTACCTCAGTCTCGGGTTGCCTAAGGTTCTTTGTGGGAAGAACTCATTTATTTTCGGGATATCTTCTTCCCAATTTAAAATGTCCCCTCATTTCTGACAGCATGTACTCAACTGACAACTGCATGAGAATCCCCCAGAATACATTATCCTGGTCTACAAAATTTGGAAGTTGGGAACCATCGACTGAGTGAGAAATTAGAGCACATCTTCCACTACCCGAGGTACTTCTGCTCTTCAAAATGCTGAGTCACTTCTCAGGGTGGAATCAAACAACCCTGGGTTCTTTGTGCAGAAAATGAAGAGGAAATGGTAGATGGGACTCTGGACCAAGGCTTTCTGTCACAATCTGCAGGTGTGAGGCATTTGGCCCAACAGAGGTTTGAATTTCAGGAGAAGTTGACCTGTGGGCAAGGGGTCAGAGAAGTGTTTACATGGCTGAATGGGAGAAGGGGAGAAGGAAGTGGGTGGGCTGAAGGGCATCATACTGGAGTTGGAGAAAGTCATTCTGACAACTGGGGTGGTGGGGACAAAAGTTGCCTTATCGTTCTAAAAGGGAGTTAATATCAATTCTTCTAAAGTAAGAAAGATTCCTGAAACTAAAAGCCTTTCCTAAAAGTACAAGGCTTCGAAACCATGAGCTTTCCTCTCCAGACTTCTGGTTGGAGCCTGCAGAAGAGAGCTGCACTTTTCTTTGGGTGTTGACAAAGGCCTTGAAGGAGACACCAGTCTGCCCTGGGTGAGAAGGTTCACTGTGCTTGTCTCATTACAGTGGAGAGGGCTCATCTTGCTCTCTTCTTTCTCTTTATGTCCAACCCAGCTGTAGGGTAAAAGCATCATATTGCTCTTCTCATAGGAGTAAACTATTGTTTTGTTAATATTATAATCAGTGCTATGAACCGAATTGTGTCTCACGCCCCAATTTCAAATATTGAAACCCTAACCCCCAAAGTGACTGTATTTGTAAATAGGACCTATAAGGAAGCAATTTTAGTTAAATGAAGTCATAAAGATGGGGTCCTGATTTGTTAGGATGAGTGTCCTTATCTGAAGAGACATCAGAGAGCTCACTCTGTCTCCCTGCCATGTAAGGACACAGCGAGAAGGTGGCCATCTGCAAGCCAGAAGCCAGGAAGAGAGCTCTTACCAGGAACCAAATCAGCTGGCACTTTGATCTTGAACTTCCAGCCTTCAGAACTGTGAGAAATAAATTTCTGTTGCTTAAGCCATCCAGTCAGTGGTATTTTGTGATAGTAGCTTGAGTAGACTAATATAATCAGTAATTATCATATGAATAGACCATTATTTCTTAAGAATAAGATGTTTACCTAGAGGAAGTGATTGAGGTCTCCTTGGGTACCATATTGTCATTTAGAGGGTTGGTTATTCAGTTATTTGTATTTTTACCTATTCGCTAGGCATTGTGCTAATCATTTTATATGCACTAGACAGGAAGCTGTGGGTGAGAGGGGTTATGTAACTTGTCCAGGTCACAGAGCTAAGTAGAAGGCTCCAAGTGGAAAAGTCAGGTTCGCTGGGCTTGGCAGCAAGGTTGTACCTGGATGTTTGCTCCGTCTTCTGTACCATCTGAGCCTGCATCAGACTGAGTTCTCAACTTCCTTGTCTAACGTTCCACTTCTGCTGTAAAATTAAAACCATTTAATAAGCCAATGAAGGTTCTCTTGGAGATTCACCAAGATCCATTGTTTACATGATCCCAATTTTGCAAGGATAAAGAACAAAAGGAAATATATATAGTCTATGTTGCATTAAAAAAAACCTAGAAGAATAACAACAAATGATGATATGTTTTTTTTCTGAATAGTAGGATAATGAGTGATTTTGTTCTGCTTTTATACTTTTGGGGTGCTTTTATTTTACACTTTCAACTTTTGAGATCAGAAAAACAATTCTTAAGAATGAAGTACAAGACACACTGTCCTCCTCCTGTGACATTTGTGTGCCCTGCGACAGCACAGGGGCTCTGAAGGCTTCTTGTCTGAAAGCCTGGGCACCAAGGTCAGAGCTCCAGAGAGCCCCAGAAAGAAGCACATGGCAGGAGCTGACCCTGAACAATCCCATTACAGAGGGTTGGGGGCGGGAGGAGATGCTGACACTGGTTCAGTTCCAAACCTAACTGGGAAAACATGAAAATGGTTACCATCTGGAGCCGCCTGGTGACGGGAGGTGAGGCGGGGAGGTGGTCTGAGGCCAGGGCGCCTACGGCTGTGACTCCAGCACAGGCGTTGCCTTCTCTGATGCCCCTGTCTTTCCTCTATACTGAGACTGGGGAGAAAGAACCACACCTCTCTGTGACCTTCGGATGACCCGGCGACTCAAACAGGGTGGCCACTGTCAAAGTGACATTTCCAAATAATGGAGAGTTCCATAGAAGCTGCACCATATCTTTGTAGATCTGTCTTTATCAAACAGTAAAGAAATGAAAAACAAATTTCCTCTTTGTGTTCTAGAGAGTGTGTGGCTGAGATGGGTGGTATTATCCATGGTTATCTTGGCAATAATCAGTTCTTGTTCCCCCCTTAGATCTTCTGAAGTGCCATTTTTGGCAAAAGTGCACGGGAGAAATATTATATGTTGAGGAAAAGAAAACAGTAGGTTTCCCACCCCCAACTCTCTCCCTCAGTTTCATAATAAAAAGTGAGCAATAGAGAGCTAAGGTTTCCTGAGAGGGAAACCATGGTGAATGGAAGCTTCTTGTAAGTGCTAGAATATTCTGGAAGGAATCCTGCTAATGAGAAAGTAAAAGGGCTATTGTGTTTTCTCCAGGGAAACTTTGGAAGCAGGCGGTGACCTCAACACAGCAGTGCCTCTAGAAGGGTTTTCAGTTTTATCAAAGTGAGGCTCTCTTCCTCGGGGTAACTAACTATTTGTTGGCGTTGGAGTGAAGGCATGAAGTATTGTGTGAGGGCTGAATTCTGCATGAATTTGTCTACCTTTGCCATTGTTTTTGTAACTCTTAGAAGGCAGGGGTCTTATTCTGTGTAATCCATTTGCTCCTTCAACAACTATTATTAAGCATCTGACATGTGAGCATCTATTATGTGAGCAGTTCTGTGCTATACATTGAGGATATACATATATATATATATATTTATATATACACATTATACATATATTCATTATAGATCTTATATGTGTATATAATGGTAGGCTGAGTGGAGGTCACCCAAAAGCTAGGTCCATGTCCTAACACCTGCTAGGTATGCAATTTTGGGTAATTTATTCTCCAAGCTTCAGTTTCCTTACTGTAAAATGGAGAGAATGGTTGTAGCTACCTTAAAAGATTAAATGAGATCATTTATGTAAAGCACGTGACACGTCGTCTGGTGCAAAGCAAGTACTCTTACTCTCCTGGTCTCAGTTTAAATGAGTCATCCTTGGGGAAGACTTGCCTGACCGGAGCCTGAGTCTCTCTCATATGTTCTCACAAATTCCTGTTCTTCACCTGTCAGAACCCTCATTACTCTTTATTTCAATTATGTGTTTAATGTCCATCCTCCCTGATGAACTGTTATGTTCCATGAGATCAGACACCTATCTGTCTGCCTTGTACACTGATCTATATATATATCAGTTTGTTTGTTGTTTCTTTCCCCCACTCCACCTTCCACCCCAGGCACCCTGACTCCGGAGCCTTGGGTTTTCACCATGATACCCATTGTTCTTTAGTATGTAAGATGACAAAGAATAGGATGGAACCTGGCTTTCTTGGCAGAGGCACCAGTCAGGGGGCTTAGCACACTACAATATGTCCCAAAACTACTTCTTACACGAAGGACTTCATCAAAGTTTACATCTTATTCAGAAAAAGGAGACCTTGCAGCAAAAGAATTGATCTCTTTCACGAATGGTCTTTGTCTGCGCTCCTGCAGAAGCAGATACTAAGGACCCCAGTGGAGGTGAGCCCAAGAAACTGGTAGGAGAGTGGGGAAGTGAGACAGCAACGGAGAGGAAGCCAAGAAAAGAGCTGATGACCAAGCAAGTTCACACTGAGGGTAACTGAAGTGTCGTCGTGCTGGTCATCTCTGAGAGCCGGGGGAGCACACCCTGGGGTAGAAGGAGCCAGGTTATTAGAAACCAACACACATTAACCTATTGCGGGGGCTCTGCCTGGGCAGCACAAATTCCCTGTGCTTTTGGCTTACCGGGCAGCTGCAGAGGCCTCCCAGCAGAGACACACAGGTGCCTTCCCCTGGGAGGCTGCCATCTGGGCTAAAGGCACTGAGGTAAACGGGGCACAGGGCCAAGGGGAGGGTCCTGAGAACGTTTGCCCCAGTGATCGGAAGGGTTCATTTTCTAAGGTTACTGATTCAAAGGCTGCACATGGAGAAAGAAGCTGGACAGCATTTCCCAGAAACCCCAACCCCCTGAGCTAGACATACTGTCCTTTGGGAGTCCTGAGCCTCCCAGCTCAAGCCCAAATTCAGCCAAAAACCCTGCAACAATGAGCGGCTAGATCAATTGCTTTGTTTTCTTCTTTCTCCTTGTCCACGTTATCAAACTGTGCTTATTGTGCTTTGAACAGTGCCTCTATTTCAGGTGAAATATTACAGAGAAATAGCAGCCATGTTGGGGTGGGGGTAGAGGGTGGGGGTGGAGCTACAGAAACATAGATAAGGAGGAGAAACCTACATGTGGAAGTCGTCGCAGACATGCCCAAATCCTGTGACATAATTTTGGCATTGGAAAATTAGAAAACAATCCTTCCTTCTTTCTTTCTTTGGGGAGGGTGTGGGTGGCTGTGGGGGGTGGGGGATGTGGTGTGAAGCTCAGCATCTCCCTGCATATCTCAAGCTGTGTACCTTTTGGAAGCATTTCATAAACGTGAACATGAAAGTGGGTCCTCTGTGTGTGGAAAATTGTTACCACATCCTCGGGAAGGAGGACCTGCGTGTGAGGAAAACGGACCACTTTGCTCTCTCATACTGGTGGCAGAGGTCTCTTTCTCAAGGAAATAGAGCCCCACTGAAATGAATGGTTTGGCAAAGGAGAGAGGGAACTATTTTCTTTACCAATAAAGGACCCTCAACCTCCATAGACAAGGGCTCATTTCAGGGGCCCCAGAGGAATTTCTCTGAGAACATCTCTGTAATTCCCCCTCAAGATGAAATAAAATAAACTCCATATTTTGGAGAGCAGCAAAAACAGTGAGCAGCTTCAGAGGCTGGTTCTCAAAGTGGGGCAAGAAATCCCTGGTGGGCATTAAAGGCCGACGTTGTCAGCACATCAAAGTGCGGCCGAGTGATGGTCGCAACTCTAAGACCAACGGCCATTGCAGGGAAGTGGGCGCTGGCAAATGGGGCATAGCTACAAGGCTGTGGGGAAATGCTGAGGATTATGGGAGCCCTCTAGAAGAATCGGGGACCAACGAAACTGGAGATATGCTGCTTGTACCTGGCAAGACAAGAAGGTCCAGTTCTGTCAAGTCGACGTAACTGTAAGGTGTTAGAAAATGGTTATAAAGTGTATTCGTAGGAAAAATTGAGGTATAGTGAGGCCAACAGATCAGGAGATGACTGCCATTGAAATGACAGCTTGTTACGGTTCCCAAGAGGACAGGTATGGGTGTGGGGGCAGAGGGGTGGGGGAGGGCACGTAGAGAAGCAGCAGGGTCAGTCAAAAGGCAGCGGGGGAGGTGAGAACTGTGGACGAGAATTTTCATCGCAGTTTCTGCAGAAAGGAGCAGATAAGGCAGGGTAAGCAGGCTTAAGATTGGCTGGTTTGATTTCAGTGGACTCAGGGGTGTAAGAGCTGTCCTTATTTACCTGGTACCTGGCCCTGGGGTGATTAGGGCAGATGGACAGTGATCTGGAGTGTGAGAGACCACTAAAGGAGGTCGTTGGGGTATGGGCTGTAGATTGGCTGGTGTGTGTTTGAACAGTGTGCTCATGGACGAGTTGTTCATGTCTAGGAATTAGCTAACCCTTGGACCCCAGTCTCCCCAAGCTCAGCAAGACCTCAGGTGGCAAAGCATCAGAATACAGAAAACAAAAGACATGGCTTATATAACAAGCCAGCTGGGAGGTGGTGAGCGCCATTTCTTCTTCTACTTTTTAAGCTTTTTAAAAAAGGTTGAAATACTTTACATTTTAAGTCACATCCCCGAATGGCCACAGAGGCCAACCAGCCCTAGTGTATTGACTGGTCAAAGGAAGCAGTTCGGCTTGTCCCAGCCTCATTTGGAAAGGAATCTGAACTCTTTCTCTCTAGAAGGCCTCATATGCATAAGTACAAAACCTTATTCACTGATGATACATTTCAATGGAAACTTTTAATCATGTTTTTAAGAGCTGCCATTTCAAGGCAACCCAGTAGAACCAAAGCCTTCATTATTTGAGAGATATTTTTATGTTGATACCACACTTTGGAAGTGAATTAATGATGAGCTCGGGTAAGCTGGGTATTCAAAAAGATGTCAGGAGGAGTTCCCCATTAGAAATGTGGCATAAAGTATGGTATTAAATGGGGTTCCTGCCTCAACCCCACATGATCTCTGAACTCTAGTCTCTCTCCCTCTCTCTCCCTCTCTCTCCC
>NW_017731876.1:632054-651581 GCF_001890085.2 Hipposideros armiger
TCTCTCTCTCTCTCTCTCTCTCTCTCTCTCTCTCTCTCTCTCTCTCTCTCTCTCCAAGAAGAAGCTAGTCAGAAAATTACTCCCAACACTGTATTTCACTGTATGGTGTTATTGTTACCTCCACTTGCATTTTAATTTTCTAGAATCAGGTGGCAGTTCAGCTGCATACATAACACGGGGGAGTGTATGAAGAATGAGTGGGTGGTTTACTACAGCACATGGATTTCTGTGTTTGACCTAAAATTAAAAAACAAACAAAAAAAGCAATAAATACAAAATGTTTTTAAATAGGGAGAGCTGAAAACCTCAACAGACTTTGGCTCCTGGGCTTCTCAGTACAGTTTGCTCTCTGAATCACTGAGTGAGTTCTCAGGGAGAGAGCTGAGCACTCGGGAGAGGGAGCCAGGGTTGGCTCTGGGAGCTAAGGGCATCCTGGTGCTGTGCAGCGTTCAGAAAATGGAGCCATCAGCTCACTTGGGGCCAAAAGTCTGAGGCTCACATTGGAAAAGTTCTCTCGGGTCGCCTAATACAAAGCAACCCTCTTCAGCTCCGTGGACTCTGTGTTTAATCCTACCCACATTAGGCCTCTGATAGGGCTGCTGATAGGGAGACTCAGCTCTTGGTAGACTGTGCCTCACGGGGACAGATGGAGTTTCCTCCTCCATGATGACGTCATGCCACCAGCCCTGGACTTGCCACAGGCTCCCACTACTTGTCAACAGTATTTCTCTAAGTGCACAGTCAACTCTAACAAGATGTGGTAAGAGGTAACGCTGATGCCATTTGCAGAAGAAAACGCGCTCGCTCTCACTTGATCGAAGGCAGATGTTGCAGGAGGAGAGGGGAGCAGGAAGAAGGGCCGCTCCGCTTTGCTCAGGCCTTTGCAGCCGAATGGCCTAAGTGCCCCCCAGGCCCAGGGTACAGGCCATTCTCACCCGCAGGTATGAAAACAAAAACTGGGCAGAAGGAAACACGGGATTGCTAACATTTTAATTTTGCCATGTGAGGATTTGAAACAGTTCTATCTGCTCTCCCCACCATTTCACCATAAAAAGGCATCGTAACACCAAAATACATGAATGCATTATCCTAAATTTTCTCATTCCCTCGCTGTCTGGAGAAAACGTTGGCATAGATTATTAAGCTAGGTAGAAATAATTGACTCATATTTATTGAGTGTTTACCGGGTACCAGGCGCTCTTCTAAGTTCTTATATGTATTATCTCATTTATTTTCCTTTTTAAAGTTCTGGATAGCTCCATATGGTCTCTTGCAGGGGTCGCAAATATATCATTTCTGTCACCTTGGATCCATGGATACGGCCTTGCCTAGGGCGTTGTGTAGACAGGGTTCCTGAGTTAACTGTGGCTCAGCTGGAAAGAGCACTTGATTGACTCGCAATGCCTGACATGGAACGTGTGTGTGCAGGGGTATGTGTGTCGGGGGTGGGTATTTGCCACCCCACTGCACTCCAAGAAGAGTTTCAAAGTCCACTGTGGGCAACTCTGGCACTTGGCAGTGTTGGAGATGCCTCTGCAGACTGGCCTCCGGTCCCCTGTCTTTAAATTCAGTACCAGAACTTCTCCAACCAGCTTGCGTGCAAATCTCCAGGGAATCTTGTTAAAATGCAGACACTGATTCAGTGGGTCCTAGGTGGGGTCTGCTATTCCACATTTCTGTCAAGCTCCCAGATGTTGCTTGTCACTTACCATTCATTCTGGAAACTGCCCGTGCTTTGATATGTGCTGTCACTGGTCAGTTAATAGGGGTTGCCATTTATTATTTGCTGTGTGCCAAGCCTTGTGCTGAGCGTTTTACATACATCACCTATTTACTTCTGACAATGAACCTCTTAGATCTGTAATCGTAGTACCATCTCTTTTTACAAATGAATAAAACCAGACTCAGAGATTAAGTAACCTCTTCAAGCTTAGAGCATAGCAAAGGACTTGAACCCACGTCCACTGGACCACAAAGCATATACTCCAACCCCTTGCTATTCAGCCCATGGACCAGCAACAACAGCGTCATGTGGAAAGTTGTTAGAAATGCAGAGTCTCAGGCCCCGCCCCAGACCCGCTGGATCAGAAGGCCCATTTTATCAAGATCCCAGGGAATTTGCATGTATGTTACACTGTAAGAATTGCTGCTCTAAATAACCATGACTGCATATTCTCTCATGCTGCTTCTTTCAAAGTTGGAAGTGTTGAACCACAATTTTTACCACACCATTTCAATCAGGGATTTTTTTTTTTTGATCCCACAAAGTTGACCCAAAGGGCATTTTTACTAGGTTGCTGGGGAAATTTTTGGCTTGGCTGGAATAATCAACACAAAATAAAACTGACAATGGCTGAAGATGCAAGTGATAAAACTTATTATAAATGAAAACTTGCCCAAAGGGTCATATTGTGTTGGTCATGTTGGTTAGTGCAGGAATTGGCTCAGGAAAAAAAAAATTAGACTTGGTAGAAATGATCAACATGAAATAAAACTGTCAACAGCTAAAATTGCACACAGAAAGATCAGATTCAAAACAAAAAAAACTGACAGAAGAAGCAAATATTCTTAAAAATATATTAAATCTGTAAAATTGGACCCAAAAACTTTGAACTTGTTAGAAATAGCGACCTCAAAAAGAAAGCTCATGAAAGCAGAGATTATTACTCTAAAATTATTTCTAGACAAGAATAAATTATCATTACTATAATATTAAGTTTCATGAATGCAGGAATGAGTATCTGCCTTAATTACTGTATATCCCCAGAACCTACAATAGAATAGTGCCCAGAATACCATAGTATCTCAGTTAAAAATTGTTGCACAAAATCTTAAAATTTACAATCAGATAAAGAAAAATTCAGAAAAAATAATAAAAAAATATTGAAAAAAGTTTAAGCATGTGGAATAGAATTGGATCAAAGATGTAAAATAATTGAATGACATTTGATCTAGAGAATGCTTTTCATCCGAAAAAGATTTCATGAGAAGATGACTCCTCAGTGTTGGCAGAATCTGGATATAAAATTCACAAACATGAGTCAAAATGGGCTAGAAGGGTGGGGTTGTACTCTCCACCTGGTCAAATGGTGGAGTCAAAAATATGGAGCAAAGCAGCTGCACAAAAACAATTTGTATTCCTTCTTTCTGGCAGCAAATCTTAACGATCCTTCAATGCCTAACTGAAGTTTAACATCTGGCATTAGGCTTTTTCTGAGCCAAAGCAGGACATTGTGCCCCCAATGTTTTCACTTCTACCATTTTGACCCAAGGTTGTGTTGACTATGCCACAGAGCCTATTGAAATCCGTCAGAGTTGAAAGAAGACTTTTGAGAACAATGCAAGTATTTTCATAATACAGCAACCTACCATTATCTGAGAATTGCTTGCAATTTTATTATAGTTTAGCTAAGAAGTAAGTACAAACTATTAGACTGTTATTCAACTTGTAACATAGATTACTAAAGATAGCATATAAAATAAAAAGTGTTATATGATTAACTGCGTGAAAAGTCACCTCTTGTTCATAATATTGATAACTACAAAAATTCACCCAAAATAAAGAACTTCCTAGAGATAGTCAATAGAAAATAAAATTGTTCATAGTTGAACTATACATGGTAACATTAACTTGGATGAAAATCAATGGAAGAACAAAATCTTTCAAAATTTAGATCCAAAAAAAATTGAACTCAGGAAATTAGACTTGAAAATGATCACAGAATAAAGTTTATACTGTGATTCAGGCCTCAACACTTTTCACTGTGGTCCATAAAGACATAAACTAAATATGAAAGTTACATCCTAAAATGTTCACTTAAAAGTTGTTTATAATAAATTAGCAAATGCTGCTAAATGTGGAGTATTAGGGGAATATTAACTAAGTTAGGTCACCTTCTCTTAGTGGTCTATGGCCATTTCCAGAGCAGCGGCTCTGCATGTATAGCTGATAATTTTTATTTGTATGAAAATGAAAATAATGGTTTCCCCATTCTCCTGAACAGTTTTGCAAGCTGGCATTTTGGTGGTAGTTGTGAGATGTCTCTCAGAGCGACAGAGCCTTGAAAATGTAAAGGCTGCTGCTGTCTCACCTCCAGGACACCAAACACCACAGTTGTGCCAAGGGCTTGAGTTGGGGCAGTCTGAAGGATCAGAATGTGACCTCAGTGAGTGACCAGTATGCTCATGAGAGGTGCGAGGAAGCAGGAACAAAACCAAGAAGCATAAAACATGCTCCACAACCTCAAGTCAAATCCCAACGTCCAGTCTTTCTTGATTCATTTATTCATTCATTCAACAAATATTTATTGAGTGGTGCCAGGCATTGTTTTAGACAATGTTCTAGATTTAGAACACCAAATCTAGAGATTGAATGATAAACAAGAGACAAAAATTTCTCCCCTTATGGAGTTTATATCCTGGTAGAGAGAGACAGTCGTAAAACAAAATAAAGAAGTAAACTGTACAGCATGTTAGAAGTTGAGAAGTAATGTGGAAAAATCAAAGCGGAGAAGACACAGGGACTGTGGGGATTTGCTGGGGACTGGGCTGTAGCTTTGAATTGGGCCATGAGAGAAGGACCTGACGAATGACATTTGAGCCGACTTGTGGGAGGTTGATGAGTCTGCAAGCGGTACCTGGGAGGGGGTGAGCAGGCATAGGGAGAGGCTGCTCTCTGAAATTTTCTAGCTTTGGACTTTATTTCTGGCTCAGTCTATGGTGGTAACAATCTAAACCTTGAGAACAGACTCTAGATTAATGAATTATTGGAACTTTGGAGAAGGGACCCCAAGGGTACAAAGATGTCTTAACCTTTGTTCGAAATAATTTCAAGTCTTTGGTTTTCCAACTAGGTTCGCAGCTTTGGAGGCCCCAAGGCCCCTATCTCTGCCATTAGAGTTTATATTAGTGTTTTCAAAATGTATTCTTCAGGACTCCCCCTGAGCCATAGCAGCTCTCTGAAAAAGAGTCTCATTCTTAAATAAATTTAGGAAACGCCACATGCTTTCTTTGCAATTGTGGGGTATATCTTTGGAAAGCCCAGCACTAAAGGAACCTTTAACTTTGTTTTAACTTGAAGCTTCCCTAACTTATTCTCATGCCCTGGCTGTTAATATCCCAGAAGACTAGCCTGGCCCACACAACAGTGTTCAGTCTGCTTGTAGGGTGTCTGTTCATTGGCCCTTCCCTCCTCCATCATGTCAGTGGTGTTGAATGATAAGGCAGGGTTGGCGATAAAATTCTCCTGTATAACCACTGGTTCTGGACACAGAGGACAAATACAGAAAACCTTTCCAGAAAAAATTGACTTGCTGGCTAACTGCTGCTTTGAAAGAATGGTTGGACATGTGACCCTACAGAAGAGGTCAGGGGTCTTCTAGCAGGTCAGCAGGAAAATGTTTAGGGAATGGAAGGCCTTCTGTTTAGTATAGACCAACCCAGAGACATAATTTTATTGCACAACTGAACTTGAGAATGTGAGACAATTTGGAGCCAGGAGGCAAAGCAAGGCTGCGAGGACTTTAGGGTGTAGAAGAATTCTGCCCCAAAATCTCACAAATGATTATCTTCTGTTGCCCACTCAGCTGAGTTCAGGTCTAATTGTTCTGCTATCACTGCCTTTTCTGTCCTATCTGTAACCACTGAACAAGATCTGGGCACTTTATTATTATTTTTTGCCATCCTTTAATCTTCTTTCCTCTTATTTTCTTCTGTTCTTCTGGCTGGGCTTTTATTTCTCATTTCTCTATTTTTCCTGTTTCCTTTCAATCCTCCCTCTTTTCTGCTCACCCTCAGTATCATTCCAAACCCATGTATGCCCCGCCCACTGTGCCGCCGACTTCCGGGTGTCTGTCTGTCGTCTCTCCCTGCCCCCATCAGGTCCTTTTATTTCAGGTCCTTCGCCTAGAGCAAGACAGACCTGTATTTATTTGATGCATCTGTTTTCATTGCTCCGTAAATCACACCCATGTTTGTAAAGCAATTCTCTGACGTTGTTTACATATTTAATAGTACCTAGGATTTACACTTACATCATCATAAAACCTCCTGTCTTTGGGAATATGAAAGAGACCTGCATGGTACCACGTTCATCCGTCCTAGGGACTCAGTCAATCATTCATTCACTGAGCAGTGTTCATGGGTGAGGCACTGAGGGTAGGGAGGCAGAGGACACAGCTCTGCTCTAAGGCAGCTGATGCCCCACTGGAAAGATACAGGGAAGTAAACAGACAATCGCTATAGAATGTGGCAAGTGCTGGGCTAGGGGTCAGGAAAGAATGCTGTTGCAGGAGGGTCCCTTACGCAGACCTGGAGGGTCAGGAAAAGTTTCCCAGTCTCCAGGATAACTGGCCCGTGAGGAGCCACATAAATCTGAGCTCTCAACTAAAAACTGGAGTTTGGAAAACTTTTATCTTCCACTCTTGGCTTGAGATCATCTCAATACTTAAAGACTTCCCTGATAAGATCGGTAGCATTAATATTATTAATAAATGGAATTATAATAAATACTGTATAATTAGTCAGTGTAGTATTTTCCAATGCATTATGCTACAGAATCATGCAGGATTATAGACACACTCAGAATGCAAGATAGGCATTTAATGTAACAGAATATGAAATGTCCAGTTAGAGGATATCAAGTTCCACACTGCAACTAACCTTTGAGAAACTAACACTTGTTGAATTTTGGTGTACTAGGAAATAAAAATATCGGAAATTATCTGGCAATATTGTAATACACTCCTTGCTTTTCCAACCTTGTAACTATGTGAGGCTGGACTTTCTTTAGCTATCTCAACCAAAACAACATATTGTAAAGTACTGAATACAGAAGCAGAGAAAATACAGCAATCTTTATTAAGCCAGACATTTAAAAAATTTACATATATGTAAAACACTACCACTCTTCCCTCATTTTTTGGTTTCAGAAAATATAGTTCTTTTTCATAAAAAATATACTTCTTTTTCATAAAAATATATTACTTATGTTAGCATGTAACTTTATTATTTTAAAAGTAAGTAATTGATATTTAAAATTTTTCTCAGCTTCAGTTTCTAGTATGGTCAATATTGCTAGCTCTAACCCATATAAACTAAAGCTCTTCAGCATCTTCAGTCATTTTTAAGAATATAAAGTAGTCCTGGGACCAAACATTTGAGAACCACTGGATTCAACTGTCTATTTTAAGCTTCCAAGAAGTCAAACTAGTTGCTTGAGACTTTGGGTGCAGTGCTCTGAAGCCAGCTCAGAAGACTTTCTCTAAATCTGTGCCTATCCCTAAACTTGGAGAAATGGGATTTTGCTTTTTGCCAATAAAGTCTTTAGTAAGTCCCAGTTATTACTTTCATATACTTACCCTACCTCAGAAGAGAATTCTCCTTCTACCTATTGTTGAATATAGTATTTTTGAACTTCCCTGGGCTCATTGTCCAATCCCAATTGAATTTAGTTTTCTGTCTTTGACAAAGTCTCATGCATCGCTGCGATGCTGTTCTTACCTTAAAGCTGCACAAATATTTATTGTCTCCTAGTGCAAGGCACTTTTTTAGGAAGTGGGGAGACAAGATAATACAGGAGATGCTATCCTGCCCTTGTGGAGTTGATTGTCCTGTAAGAAAATATAATGGGTAATCATTAATTGAACACATACTCTGTTTCAGATACTGTGCATTTACATGGGCTATCCTATCTCTGTTTCATTATCACAGCGATTCTCTGAGGTTAGTGCTGGTAACCTCATTTTATATAGAAGGAAACAGCTCAGAGAAGTTAAGAAATTTGTCTATAGTCACTGTGGTGAACATTCTTGGTACCCCCAGCAAGACCCCCTCCGGTCATCTTCACCAATGCTGTGCATCCCTCCCTAAATTCAGCGTGTCTTCCTACTAATGACTTGTAGCTGCAAAATCCTTCAGAGGATTGCCCGTGGGCTAGCATAGCTGCCTCACCAGTGCCCACGTGTTTACCCCTGAACCTCTGCCGACTAGCTGATGAGTAACTGGTGCTCAAATACAAAAGCCCGGCTTCCTTTGCCTCTGGATAAACTCTGGGGTGCGATTTACACTCTAGAGCATTTCTAGGGATCAAGCTGATACTGGTCTTCATCTGAAATCAGACCCCTGCTTAGCTGCTGCGTCTTCCCTCGTCTGCTTCTCAAACTTGCACCTTTTTTTCCTGGGAGTTCATTGGAACTTGAATCTTTGGCTCAGGGTCTGCCTCTGGGAGAATCTGACAAAAGACGTTTCCCCAGCTCGGTGGCAGAAGTCAGGACTTAGACCCAAGGCTGCCTGACTTGAGCACATGTGCTTTTAACTAGCATGCCGGGCCATGTGTTGGTGTGGGCTTGGCGGTGAGTTGGTCCATCCAGATGTTAATTCTGTACAACCACATTTCTTACTTGGCTACACACAAAGAGCGTTTCTTTTTATCTTGAGGATATGTGTTCTTCCCCCTCTTGAAAAAAAATCCCAAACCGAGCAGAAAGACACATTCAGGTAGGATGTCATGCTTATTGAAAACAAGTCAACTGAAAACAAGTATATACAGGCACACACTAGCTCGCCCCCACCCCACCAAAGTAAAAATAAAGGAAATACCCTTTCACTCTTGTTTCCTACCACCCATGATGGCAATGCATAAGTAGATGGAGAAAGAGTAGCTTTGCAATCACATACCATGGCTCCTTCCACAGGGTCAGCAGCAGCAGCTAGATTGTTATAGGCTGTCACTACCTCAGGAGAGAAGCAGTTGCTGATGTGCGTGTGGCAGTCACATAGTCACTGTGCTTCTGTATGGGTGAGCTCTGCCTTCTGTACGGAATGCATGAGCTGTGACTCCCCAACGCCCTCAGCACCCCTTGATTTGGTTCCCCTAAACTTGAGTCAGGGTGACTCTAACTGCCTCTCCACTGCCTTTACAGAAAACACGTCTGGTCCTGACTCTTGATTGTCCCTTTGGATTGTGGAGTCCTTGAGCTTGTCTGGTGTTAAAATTCCCAGGAGGCATAGGGACATGGATCCTCAAAGCAGTCTTAGCGTCAAAGACGTTTCTCATAAAAGGGCCTTTCTCTACCACTACAGAACTGTTTATTTTTTCAATTAACAATGGATAAGGTGGTCCACCGGGGAATTTTGGCTTGGAGTCTCAAAATTTAAATATGTATGCTAAGTGGGAGGTTAGAAGGATCTTAGATTAATTCAGTTCTTGCGACATCTGGGGCTGAGGTTGGGGGGGGGCGACTCATTTAAGTGCTGACTTTGGAAGGAGCCCTTCTGTCCAAGTTCGGAGCCATGGTTCAGGTCACAGCTGCAGGCTTAGAGTATTTTACCGAGCCACACTCAGTTGACGAGTTGACAGTACACCCTTGGCATGCCTGGGTATCTATTCCCATCCCTCTATTTTATCTTTCTCTGCTCCTCAACAAATGGAACCTTATATCTAACTTGATACTTTGCATACAGAATTTAAGACAGTCTATTTTTCAATTCAAGAAAGAATGAGCCCCAATATGAGTCCTGAGTGTGGGGGGTGGGGAGTGGGGGGATAGGTGCAGGGAGCCCCTCTGTCTTCCATGTTCTTTTTAGGTTAGACTAAATGCAGTACCCTTCTTCCTTTTGTCTGTTAGTAGGTCTATTGAGTTTCAAAGCAAGCACATATGTAGAAATTCAATAAATCCTATAGCTCTGCTCTGGGAGGTTTTCTATGGCAGGAATTGGTACCAAAAAAATAAAAATAAATAAAAATAAAAAGGTGGGGGAACTCATCAGGAGCTAGTAAGATTACTAATGAAGTTAGAATAAGAAGCCACACTGAAAACTTCCCTTTTTGCTTCCTAACTTACTCTATGTCCTCTCTCCTCCAGTCTGAACATACAGATGCTTAAAATTCCCCTAGGGTGGGATGACCAAAGGCCAACCTGATTCTGGGACAGACTAGACCTTTACCACGACCTTCAACAGAGAGCCTCAGTAAGATTTTTTAAATTTACTTTCAAATTCATGGAACTGAGACATATTTGCTTCATTTTGTCATCTGTTGATTTGGATACGTGAAGTTTTTCAGAGGAAATGCTTCTTTTCATTGTGGCATCAATATAATTCCTTGTGGCATCATTGTGGATGTCATTCAGTCTCTGACTTGGTCTCTGCCTCTCCCTCCCTCCATTATATTTAGTTGAAGGGACAATCTCTTGAACAAAATGTGTGTTATGATCGTAACACCTCCAAATGTGCTATAGTCTTCTTAAGGCCCAGGACAGCTCTCTTCTGGTCATTGTGGATTCATGTTTAGATAATTAACCATAGAGCAAGTCTTCTGGCTTAAAATTCAGTTTAGGGTTTGCGCTGCCCATAAAACACCAACAGCCTCCAGAAGGTGGATTTCCACCTCAGAGAATACGCTAAGACGTGGCGACAGGGCAAAGCTGAGAGGTGGGAAAACTTGGTTTGTCATCAACAGCTCCTCCACTTCCCAGCAAGTGTCCTGCTCGCTTCTCCCCTCCCCTCATGTCAAGTCATCTCTTCCTGCTGCCCTCAAACCCGTCCGTTCTGGTATTGGGTGAAGTTGAGTTTTCAATTTGGTGTCAATGAATTTAGTTTTTTGTGTTAACTTCCCTCTGCATTTGTCTTATCATTAATTATGGGAGGAAAGCTTTTGTCCTTTGAAAGGCATTGTGGGGAGCTTAGAGGGGGTATTGAGGACTCAGAAAAAGAAACTTCTTCAGGAAATCTCGACCAAGAGAAACACCATCTGAAAATGCCTAAGTTAACAAAACTGAGTTTAGGACATCTGCTTTTGGCCCATTCTCATTAACCACCATGTCCCCGGAGACTGGTTTTCCTCCTAATATGGTGAAATATGCCAAAAGCAAGTAAATTCTCTAGTGGGATTTAAAAGATTTAACTGAATCACATGGAAAGTTACCAGATCTTCTGAATGATTTATGTGGTGGAAGCATGGTTCTATTTGGATGAACTTCTTGTTGTGTCACAGGAAAAAGAAAGTAAAATATTCAATATATACTCATCAAGTGGTTCCAAGGCCCTTGCCTTGAAAAAGGACATAGTTTATTTTAAAAGTTAGTTTCAAAATGAAAAAAAAACAAGAAACCACATTTTTGTAGTAAGAGTTATCACATTGCCATTTTTTCATCAGTGCTGTAAATAAAGTCACTTTTCTTGTTAGCGCATCATTAATTGCTCATAAATAAGAAAAAGGTGTTCAAGTGTGGTCTGAATCTGAGTATTAACACACTGGGTGGAAGTGTGAAGTTTTCCAAATTTGTACCAAACAATTTAAAACACACAAGATAAATTTTAGAAGCTGGAAACCACATGGGGATATGGGGTTCCAGACACACACGCTTGTTCACTCAAAAATCTATAGCATTTCTTAAAAATTGAAGTTCAGTTCCACTTAGAAAGGCATATTTTCCATTTTCAGCCCCATTCTAAAATGGAACAGCAGAAATGAATTCTACTGGGTTTTGTTCACATCTCAGTGACTTGGCCAAGTCCATAGAACATGCACTTCTCAATCAAACATTTAGTCACCATTTACTACAAAGTCCCCAGATAGTGGGCGGTATTTTTCAAATGCAGTGAAATGTATCACCAGAGAATCCAGAAAAAAATATACAACTGAAATCTTGCTTTTAAAAACATCTTCAAATGGACAGAAAAAGTTATCATAAAAATAAACATATTATCATGAAGAAAAGAATGATCAGTTTTTCAAAAGAATAGAATTGGGGGGATGTGAATGGAGTTAAGTAACCAGGGTCATGCTCTACACCCCAGCACGTGCTTCGTGTTTCAGATGCATTTGGGAAAGCCGTCGATCATTCTGGATGTGTTTCCTCTCTACGCTCTACCTAATAAGTTTCTATAATCAGCGTTCCTTACACTATATGAAAACCAGCCGTGGTCCAAGGAGGTAGTTGGGGTGACTTAGAGTAAGTGATGAATCTTCTTGGTTTAGAAATGGCAGTTCTTAAAATATTAGTTTTGTAGATCATTTTGAGAAACTGATTAAAGGCAAGAAAAAGGGAACGTACATATCCCATGCACATTGCATGTTGCATTCAGTTCCAGGGTTCCAAAAGCTTCAGGTCTAGAGCATCCTGTGGGAAAATTTCCATTAGGTTTAGGACATCCATGATAAGTGGGAGGAACAAAATGGGGTTCTGACCTTGGGCAGCAATATAATTCCTTTTACTGGTGACCAATTAATCCAACCCATTTGGGTTGGACCAATGAATCCAATCCAACCCTTCGTCCTTGCTTTTAAGTGGTTTATAAAAAGGAATGACAGGAAACAGCCCTGCTAGGAGCTTTTCAGAACTGAAAATAGTATCGAATTGGCTCTGAAAATAAACAAATATAATATCATATACACAAAATTCATGTTTTAAATGCTATTCAAGCCAGAGAGGCAAAGGAGGAAATGCTGATTATATGGTGGGGCGGGGAGGGAAATGGGAGGACGAGGCTAGATGTTTAATTTCCAACATCAATGTTTCTGAAGCCAAGGCTCTATTGCTGATCCACGCATGATAAAATGTTCAGGGATTTCCAGTGAGCCACAGTCAGCTGACTTGTTTAAGGAGAAAAACAACAATTTTAAAATAATAAAGTTAGGCTGTAAATATCATTTTCTTATCTGAGATTCTGGTTATTTATACTTCGAAATGAATAGCTGCATAAAGATCTTATTGTTCCCCATAGGGACAGGCTTCTAGCCCAGGGACTGCCTTGACTTCATGAGGTTATCAGAAGAAAATGCTGTGCTTTTTACGTGATAGACTGACATAGATTGTATTCAATAGCCAATCTGACATGTATCAAGGAGCTATCTATTATACAAATAACAAATAGAACTCTTCATCTTGTTGCGGGTTATGTGGCAGTACGGTTTCTTTTCCAAAAGCTGATGAGAATGATTTTTTTTCGTGTGAGCCATTTTACATGTTTGTTGTTGTTAGAATACAATGATTTAACCAATAACACTGAGTGAGCTACACATTGCCTTAATAATCACGCGTTTTGCAGGCTTGGCTGCCTAATGACACCATTTAAAAGTTTGCACTCTGTCCACTTTTGATTTGACCTTGCAATTACCGAACTGCAGAAAAAAAGGCTTTTATAAGGACATGAGTCCAACTGAAACTTTGCAAGATTAGAATCATTTAGTTTTGGGAGGCTGTGTTCCATCCAAAAGCCTCCTGTGGTCTGTGTACCCCAAGGATGATTTTCTGGTCCAAGTCATATTTGAATAAAGCAATGGATAGCAATATGTCCCATGTTTCCAAGAATTGTAATCTGGTGCATGATGGGAGTTCATTATCTTCTCTTCTGCCACTCTTTGCAATGCAGGCTGGTAGGAAGTTTGTTTGGAAGCTTGGGTATACAAAGAGAATTTTATTGCATCAACCAAGTCACACAACAGAAGTTGTCGATTTCATGTCAGGTTTTAAAAATTATATGCCGAAGAAGTACATTTTCTTTTTTGTTAAATTATAAGTTTATATGTTTGAATACCAAGGAGCTGAGTACATGATTTTCAGCAAAAGTAATCCTGCTGTTTTTTTCTTTTTCTCCTCTATGCAAGATAGACACAAATATTTTTACTATTTTCTTAGAAAGAATAATCTCAGTATCAACTGTTTTGTTTTTCCATATACAACTTTGGCAACCTCTATAAATACACCATAACTTTGTTGTACATCGTTGTTAGTTTTAACCTTTTTATAATCCTAAAAAACCCCAACTTTCCAAGGTTTGGGTCTATGTATTCCTGCACCTTTCTCCAGACCAAATACAGTTCCTGTCTGAGGTCTTGAAAGTGCGTAAGTTGAACAAAAAAGTCAGTGATCCTAGGAAATTTATATTGAGAAATGAAATCACTTTCAATACAAATCTAATAAGAACATGGTTTGGTGTTGGGTACAGAGGGTGACAGTGCTTGTTATATTGTCTGTAATTGACTTTAAAATATTTCAATGTGGACTTTAAGGTAATAAATACTTGTGTTAATTTTCTTCTATACCCTAATTTGTGCTGCTTTACTAATTGAAACTCCCTAACCAGGGGTGGTTGGTTAACATTTGAAAAATTCTAATCAAGGGTCTCCAGAAAGTAGACATAAGGTATGGTGGGCAGCCTCCCAGAATTCTCACCCATGTGCAATCCCATCCCCTTGAAGGTGGGATGGACCAAGCAACTTGCATTAACAAATAGAATACATCTGAAGGAATGAGATGTCACTTCTGAGATTATGAGTAGCTTATAAAAGATTGGGACTTCCATTTTGCTAGCATTCTCTCTCTTGTCTTCTAGACTTGTTGACTTTAATGAAACTATTGACATAATGGAGAGGTATACATGGCTAGCAACTGAAGGTGACCTCAAGACAAGGAGAAACTGAGACCCTTAGTCAAAAATCCCACAAAGAACTAAATCCTGCCAACCACTACCTGAGTGAGGTGGGAAGCTGATCCTTCTCAAGTTGAGCTGTGAGATGACAATAAACCCAGCTGACACCTTGATTGTAGCATGTTTGAAGGCCTGTAGCCAAGCACCCTGTTAAGCTCTGTCTAGATTCCTGGCCCACCAAACCTGGGAGATAATAAATGTTGTTTTTAGCTTTTAAATTTTGGGGTATTTTGTCATGCAACACTGATACACAAGCACTACAAGAATCATGTTTTAATCTGTACTAGTTGATCTAACTGGATACTCACAATAGGTGAATTACATGGTATGTGGATTATACCTTAATAAAGCCATTTAAAAATATACTGGGGGTGCCAAGAAAATTGTATACAAGTGGACACTGGTCAACGTTGCTCAAGCAGTAGTTTGCTGTAATCAGAAGTGTCTGGATGCTGATGGGAACCACTTTGAGCACCTCTTGTAATTGCGGAAGTCAAACGTGACTTGTATTATCTTTTGTTATCGGTATATATTGAATATTACAATTTTAATACAGTTTTCCTTTCTTAAAATGTGTATGCATTTTTGGCACCCTCTGTATACTAGAGCATTTGTTAAATAGCATAAATAGCATTAGAAACACATATGCAGACACCTGTGAAAGGACTGGTGTACACGATAGATGAATTGGCTATGAACAATGCACAGCAGCGTATCTCTGCCTTTGCATCTAAGTATTATAAGAATGTGGTGATCCCAGAGCCTAGTACTCTTCTAAATGGTACCCCAGACCTAGGTTCTCATTCAGCCCTGGATTTGACCATCCCATGGAGGGATTACATGGCTTGGTTTGACTCAGGTTAGCTAAGATCTGAGCTAGAATACTGCGGCCTTTGTCGCCAGTAAACCCTTCCTGCTTGCTACTTGTCAAGGAGTCTGAAGGAAGGAGTTGTACTTCCCTAGCTAACAAGGGCAGATTCTGAGATGTTTTTTTTGCCTGCATGTTGATACTTGCTTATTGGCGAGGCACAATTGGGTCAGAGACTTGGTTTTGTTGTAAGAAGCTATCTGCTACTAAGAATATGAGAAATCTGTAACTCTCACCTTTTTCTAATGGAGGCTAAAGAAATCAATAAAAAGGGACAACTGTGAATGTCTAAGTTGACACAGGCCATCCTGCAGCAGTGCTCATGTGCCAAGAGGCTAATGCATCAGAGGACTGACTGTCTCCCTTGTAAGCTAGAGTTGCCCTTGTCTGTCCCCTAGCATTTGTATTTGTTATGGTAAATAATGGATTAAACTGGCCCCTCAGCCATCTATTAGTTAATTTAAACAGCTTTAGAGAAACAATGAGACCAGTCATTCTCTCACTGGAAAACTTTCGATGGTGTTCTATTTCCCCAGAACTAAGTCCAACTCCTTTGTCTTGAATATGAGGCTCTTACAACTTTTGTTTTCTACCCTCCATAACATACTAAATTAGACAACTTCTGAAGAGTGGGCAGTTCTTGTACTTTCTTGCTTCTCTGTCTTTGCTCATTTAATTTTATCCATTGGAATACACTTCCTACTCATTAATTTTGGACAAACAGTGCTTATTATACCTCAGGCCCTTGGGCACAAAGATAAATAAGGTATGCTATGCCCATAAGAAGCTGATTGTTTAGTTTAAGACTTGGCCATATCAACAAGCAATGTCAGTACAATTTGGTGAGTGATAAGATAGGTTCCTGTGGGTCGATTAAATATGGCCACCAATCGTTTGCGATTCCTTCTATTAAATGTTTTTCCCACCTCTTGAGCCTGGGCTGTCCTGTGTCTTGCTTTAAACCCATAGAATGCAGTGGTGGTAACATTGTGTCATTTCTGAGACTTGAGATCTGGAGACCTTGCAATCTTCTGCATTTGCTATTGCAACCCGACTGCCAGGTAAGAAACCCAGTCGTGCCTACTGGGGAGTGAGAGGCCATGTGGAGGAGAACTCAGGAAGGAGCCTCAGCTGAGGGCAGCAATGTATTAATCATGTTTTTTATTTTCTGTATCTTATAATGTTTTCATATTTGGGGGTGACTGGCAGACCTGGGGACAGACTGCCCTTCCTGGGTCTAGCTGATTCCTACAGGTGGTGGTCAGCTTGCCTGGAGCACACCTTTCGTTTGCAGACTGGTCAATCCATTGCTGAGCCGCCACCCACCTCCTTACCTAAGTCTCACACACCAAGCCAATATTTCCCCTGCCTTAAATCAACCCAGGGCCAGCCATCCGATGGCTAGGGACAGCCCCTATGCCCCAAAGCCTGTTGAAATCATTTAAAAGCGCCGATCCTCAGCTGTCTGCCCTGCCCTGCCTTGCCGTCTCCGTGAAAGGCTCTGGCTTAAGCTTTCCCCTTGTTCCTGCTTCTGCTTCCTGACCCCAACCTGGCACTTCCCCTGCATGGCCCCTTCTCTTGGTAAGTGTAAGTGATGAAAATACTCTTTCCGTGGCATTAGCCTCTCAGTGTCATTGCGGATTTAAAATTCTGCAAGTACAAATTTTAGAACAAGTGCCAAATGGCTGAATTGTCCAGCCTCAGTTGAGCCTTTAGATGAGTGCAGCCACAGGAGAGCCACAGGAGCAATCTCAGGTGAAGCCAACACAGCCACCTGCCCGCGGAGTCTGGTTCAGATCATAAAGTTATAAGAAACTCAGTGTTGGTGGTATAGGGAAAAAACTGCTGCAGTGGAAAACTGCTTTGTCTAGAGTGTGCTCTTCCAGGGCATCAGGCTCTGATTCCATGGGAGTTATTTAAGAATGCTGACAACTGATCTCAATCCAAAATAAATTTTTGTCTATAGACATGCAAATGAATTCTGTCCCGCGCGGAGGGATAACCCTTTTTCCCCCCCAAAAGTCATCGTTGTCTCCATTGTTATCTTCATTTCGACATTCCTTTACGCTGTATAAACTTCTGCTTCATTGATTTCTTCTTTGAATTACTTATAACATCTACTTGTTTCCCTCATTTGATTGAGTTACATACAATCTTTAACACATACTCATTTTATATCTGTATGAGAGTCATTTTACCTTGTTTTGAAAATTATCCCATAACATAGCTATTTTAAACCACTAAGTTTTGAGGTACAGCACTAGATAAGTGAAAGCAGTGATAAATAACTGAATTGACTGTTGACATTTCATTTGTCTATATTTCTTTGCTATCCGTATTACTTGTAGACATGTCATTTCTTTGTGGTATTGATGATAAGCATTTATAAAGGGAAATATTAGGAGCATAGCCCTGTAGCATTCTGACTAAAGAGAGGCAGTAGAGTGATGACGTTAAAGAGCATGGGCTTTCACCATTTACTATGCTTGGGTTAAACCTAGACTTCACTGTGAATCAGCTATGTAAACCTGGGCATGTTTGTCAATATCTCTAAGCCTCAACTTCCTCATGAACCCAAATCATATTTCCATACTTACCATATTACATAGAATTATAGTAAACACTAAATAAGATCGTGTAGCAGGACAACTTTGGCATCTACTTGATGATGCCCACTTGGCATCTACTTCCTCTCTTCTGAACAGAGTCCCAAATTAATGTAGGCGTCCACATAGTCTCCAGCTCCAGAGAAGTGTCCTGAGCTGTGGAAGCCAAGGAACCCATGGCCCTTCCCTGGCACCTGCATTTGTTTAGAAGAGGGCACAAGGTTCCGCTGACCCAGTCATACAAACTGGAATGATTCACAGGCCATGTTGGGAGAGAGCATTCTTTTCTTTTACCTCCTGGGTGTGAATCAGGAAGTAGATGAACAGTTATTGCTGTATGCAGCCATCTTGCAACCAAGAGGCAAAACGGCTTGGGACTGAGCCTCTGGTGAGAGTCAGAACAGAAGGACCAAAGCTGTAAGCTTAGGGCCTGACCTGTAGTCAGTGTTGAGTTTATATGATCTAAGCAGCAGCCTGGGTTTTGCAGAGTTTGAGAGGAATCCTCATTTGAATCTGTACCAAAAGGACTCTGGAGTGCTGGCCAGTGAGGGCTGGAAGGACTACTACATTTCCCGTATATTGTGTAAGGATAGTGCCGTTTTAACATGTGATCAGCCTTGAATGATTGTTCCCCTTAAAACCCAAACTCAAGTGCAATTGGGACATTGGCCTCTGTATTCATTGCTTGTAGTTATAATTCATCTTTGTCAGAAATATAGTCCTTTTTGCCAAATTGTTGAAATTTTCAAGAGTTTGGCAAAGAAGCATTTTCCCACCAGAGATAGCATTTTTTTTCTTTTGGCTGTAATTTTGCTCATTACATTATAAAATAATAATTGTCAAAGTCTTGCTTCTGGTAACAGAGTATCCTTTAAGTATCTGCTATCACCACTACAAAGTAACACTTCCAATTCAAACCCTCTTTTGGGGATGTGATAACAGAGTTGGAAATTTTTTCTGCTGGTTAACAGCATATTAGATTTAAGCTTTCAAGCATTCTTCTGAATATAGTTTTGCCAAAATGCAGGCATGCATGCATACACACAGGCACACACACTTTTTTTTTTTGAGAAAACCAAAATAAAAAACCACATGAAGGAGAAAGAAGCACACTCTTTGAAAAGGCATGCAGCCTTGCTTTCTTCTAGCCTCTTATAAGCAATAATCTAGTTTAAGATGTGGGATGAGACAGGGAGATCCTCCAAAGTGATGCCCATCTTTTGCTGGAGTTTTGAAATATGGAGACTAATGGCAAATATTGAAAGTTTGGGAAAATGGCTAAAATGACATGTGTTTGAGTCACAGGACTGATTCTTGTGTGATTTTTATGATCATCTAGTTCATGTCCTAATGACACCTCATTTGGCACTTCCATTTGGGCAGATTTTGGCACTCCTCCTCAGGACCCAGGAAAATCTCCCCGGTCAAATTTCAGCTTGGGTCCTGTTGCAGAATCTAGCCCCTCTGTGATCACTCGGTGCCTGAGAAGAAGTCCAAGTCTCAGTTAGGGTTAAATGTAAAAACCTGTCTGTTGGTACAATTCATTAAAAGACAATTTGCCAATAACAGCTACTTAATGTGTCTGCAGTATATTTTCACCATAGACAAAATCAATGGAGA
>NW_017731876.1:651670-661635 GCF_001890085.2 Hipposideros armiger
CTGTTGGGAGACAGTCTAGACTGGTCATCTCATAGTAACAGCCTGTGGCTCGCCAGGAGAGCTGCCACAGCTCCCTCACTAGTTTGGCCACTAGACCGTTACCTTGATCTCCTCCTTCTCCTTGTCCTGGCTCCCAGTCCTTCCGCTGGTGGAAATGGGATGGAGTGAGGCCCTGAGTCTGGACTGTTTTGATTTTCATTCCTGTTAACCCCAACCAGGAAACTCTTCCAAACAAGAATAGCCAACTGCTAATTGAAACGGAGGGAGGGTGCTCCGGCAAGTTACAGCAGCACGGACGTAGTCTTTCATTCCTGCGCTCTCCATGTTGTATGTGTATTTGTATTTATTTACCTATTTTATCCACGCACAAAAGACTTGAGCCATCTTGCAGTCATGACAACACCTACAAGACAATATAAATGGGATAGGAACACAAAGTCCCAGGCCAGGCTGTGTGGGACTATTTAGTGGCCATAGCTGAGTTGCACAAAAGGATATGAAGCAAAACAAACAAACAAACAAAAAACCCCCACAGGGCTTGCTCATGGTTCTTGACTAAGAGGAAAAACATACACGTTCCTCAGCCATGCTGCTTCTTCCCTGCTCACTGAGCGGGGCTTATTCAGGTCTCAGGGAAAAGGACCGTTTTCAAAACCCCACAAGAAGCCTGTCACAGACTTCAGTGTTCATTTGCTTAGCACTCTTTTCCCCAAACCATTTGCAGAGGGAGGTGGCCATGTTCAGACCAATGATGTGTAAGGGGAGGTTTCCCAACGTGACAGAAACGCCCCTGGGGAGATCCTATTGCAGCTACTCGTTCCTGTCTTCTTGTGGCCTTAGTGTGAAAACTTGAGGAACTGCACTTTTGCTGCCATCTTGCAACGTTGGAGGAAGAGCCTGAGAAGGGCGAAGCTGCAGAACCAGGCCCCCTGGGACTACTCTCTCCAGATTTCTGGTTATGGGAGAGAATCAAAAGCATTTGTTATTTAAGATACTATTGGGAGCGCTGTTCATTGTGGCTGACTCTATCCTACTGGTCCTAATAGGTACTATTGTTATCTTTATCATATAGGTGCAGATAGCTGAGGCTTTCCAGGGTGACACAGCTAGTGAGGAGCAAGGCCTGGGTTTGAATCCTCTTCTGTCTGACCCCAGAGCCAGAACGCTTACTCTCTCTCTCATAGTAGTTCTCTAACTTTACCTGAGGCCCTCGTCAAAAATGAAGGTTCCTCTACTTCACCCCTAGATATTCTGCTCAGTAACTTTGAGGTGAGGTCACAGAAATCTTTCTAAGCAGGCAGTACAGGTGGTTCTGACACAAGGGCTTCCTGGACCCCAGTTTAAGTCTCAACGACCTCTGATATCTGGTCCCTCAATCAAGCTCGTTTCTTTCCAAAGCCTTGCCTCCCTCCCACCACGTTGGGCTGACCTCGCCACAGTATCCATGCCCCCACTTATCCCTCACACCCAGCACAGGGTAAATTCAGACACAGGCCTACCTTAGCGTAAAAATATCAGGTCCCAATACTTGGGGTTCTGAGGCTGCAAAGTAAGAACAACCAGGAAGGAGCGGGGAGACAGTCTCTTAAGCAATATTTTCTCATTCGTGAAACCAAACACTCTGGTGGTAACCAACTGAAACAACCAGCTCTAAGCCTTACTTATTCCACCAACTGGCCAGCTCATTACTTGGAAGTCAACTCCTTGAATAATAGTGAAGTGACATTGTCATGAGTCTTTGTTTGTGAAGAACATTAATTTTTGTTTCAAAGAAACCCACTTGGTTCATTGTCATTCAGCACAGATCAGTCCTGGCTTTTGCCTGAGAGACTGAGTCCAAACTTTATATTGTTGGAAAGCTGTGAAACCCAAGTTTTGAATTTTTCCTCAAGAATTTCATTTTTAATAATAAAAAAAATCACCAAGTCCATGTGTCCTATAAAAATAAATGAACGTTTTCACTTTTGAACCAATAAAGCAGATGAAAGTTGGAAGCCACATAATGCTTTCTATGTCGCTCATCCAGGCCATTCAAGGACATGGAGAATCAATCATTTTATGGTTTGCAGATGGGGGAAACTGAGGAAGCACCAGGTCCAGGTCCCCAGGTGTGGCTGTCAGACAGTCGCCGCCAGCTGCTGTCATTTGGAAGAGCAGCTCTTTTGAGGGCTGGAGAAAAGCCCAGATTCTGTAGCATGGCAAGTTCCAGCCTAGCTGGCCAGTTCAGCCTCATTTCCGGCTGAGTCGTTCCTGCACCCAACGACCTGTGGTTCTTCAGAGAGTCGTGTTGCATCCTGCCTTTGCACATGCTGCCCCTTCTTGCTGAAATGCTGTCCTGCTCCTTTCCCACACAGCGAACACCCACTCATCCTATGCTTATTCATCACCAGAAGCTGTTGGGTCTCCCATGGGGCTGCACTGCTGGGCCCAACCACAGCGCTTGCATACCAGATGACATTTGTGTTCTCATGGATCTGGCCGTCCCAGCATCTCCCACCAAAACACACTGGAGCATTGCTAAGGCTGGACCCTGTTTAATTCATCTTTATGTTCCCAGGATGGGTCACATAGCCAGGCACAGAATACGGAGACGCTCATTCAATGCTTGTTGAAGGCATAATTCATTCTAGTGGTTGCGGACATGGGGTAATGTGAAAACAAACAAACAAACAAAAACATTAAAAAACCAATGACACGACCCTGTGGTACTCCCTAAAAGAAGCTGGAGGAAGAAACAGGAGGGAGGAAGCCCATCCAACCTTCTGGCTAGCCTTTTCCTAGGGACTGTGTCTCCTCTCTTGGTCTGAGGAACATGAACACGCTGATCGATTCCTTTCACTGATAAATAACTTCACCTTCCATTAAAATAAGGGGAGGGGGACCCGACAGTTCTTAGGATGGTTTCTGCTGGGCTGCCAGGGAGCATGCTTGTGGCTCTGATGGGTATTTAGGGCAGGAACACTGCAAGGAGGACGGGGACCACGTAAGGCCTACCCCATTTGGGGGGAGAATTTGTTAAGGCTTTCCTTCCCTTGCAAGGAAGTCCCACTCCGGCAGATGCTGTCACTCCAAGCTCTGTTAGTCCTAAGTGAGAAAACCATGGGCTTTGGCAATATTGTCCCTCAAGCTCCTTCAGTACAAAGCCTGGAAATTGAGTAACGGCCCTACAATAAGAGGGATTTTCCCTCCAGCCTGCGGGTGTCAGCCTCCCCACCAGGGGGCTGGAGTCAGGCCTGGTTAATGTATTTATCCAGGCCTCCAGGCAAGGCCGCCCACGGTGATGGGGGGCGGGGGCTGCCCCCAGCCTAACCTGGGCTGTCCTGCTGACTTTCTTCTCAAGGATCCAGTAGATCATGCTATCTCTAAGCAACCTCCCCTCACAAAAGGGTCAGGTATTTGAATTTTCCTAGTGGGAGATTGGGAAATTGGGCATGGTTATTGATGGGAGAGGCTCATGAGATGGAGTTGGAGAGAAAGTTCTAAAACTGTAAGTAGAGTGAACTTTGCTCCCTTCAGTGGTTCCAAAGAAGAAACGGTGGGGGTATGGTGGGGGGTGAAATGGGACAGAGAAGGGAATTAATCTTCATAAAAGCCTGGTCTGGTGGGGCTGCTTTATGTGTATAATTTTGTTTAATAAATCCAAATACCCTTGAGACCTATATTACTATCCACTGTACACATATGACAAAATCGAGTCTAAAGGGGATAAAGGGACTGCTGAGGCCACACAGGCAGTAGATCTGGGGGTCAGGATGTGAATACGGTCTATCTGGGCTCAGACCATGAACAAAATAGGAGGAGTAGGAAAGTCATTAAAAAATAAATAAATAAAAGACAGTTGTGCTGAACAGTTCAAAATAAGGTCAGCTTACATTTCTTGAGTAGCTTTTCTCTGCCAGGTATCATTCCTTTCAAACCTTATAAAACTTCCGTTTGCAGATGAGGGAACGGAAACTCAGAGAGGTCACACCACTTTCCAAAGTCAGATGACTAAGAAATCATGGAGTCAGGATTCGAATTCAAGTCATAAGGACTTCTAATCATTGTGGTAAGGTAGGGATGCATACTGTTGTATATAAAGGAGCAAGAGAAAATAAGAATAAGCTTGTAAACTCTGATGAAACAGTAAGAAAATAACGCCCTCCCAAAGACGCCAAGTTAGGTAGGGTAGAATCCATTTCATTTCACAGGGTATGTAAGGGGCGCCATGGTGAGAGGAAAAGGAGAAGAAAACAGGTGAAAGCACTTCCTGCTGGAGGTTTACACCCCCTACAGGTCACAGCACCTTCCCACTCTCTTCCCAGATACTGGGAGAAGCACAGGCTCCCCAAATGCCAGCGTATTTTAAGCTCCTCTTTGGTAGTTTCAAACATGGACACAAATTTTTTGACATTCGTCCTAATGTGGGGGTGGGGGGAGCTACCTTCCCTCCCCCTGAATCTAGGTAGGCTTGTGACTGGCTTATAACCAATAAAATGCAGCAAAAATGACTGCAAGATTTTCAAGGCCGAGTCAGAATAGGCAATGCAGCTGCCACCTGTTTTGTTGGGACGCTCCCCTTCGGAGTCCTGAGCTTCCATGTATGAAATCTGACTGCCATGGGACTGCCATGCTGTGAGGAAGCCCAGGTCATGTGTTCTGGCCAACAACCTCAACTGAGGTCCCAGCCAACAGCCGTCATCAACCACTAGATATTTGAGTAAAGACTTCTCCAGAAGATTCCAGTCCACTGCTTTCAAGTCACTCCCCAGCATCCCCCTCCAATCTTTGTCCCAGTCCAGGCCCCAGATACCATGGAGCTAAGACAAGCAATGCCCACTGTGCCTCTTCAGAACTAACACATGGAATCCATGAGCACAATAAAGCCATTGTTTTATGTCACCAAGCTTTGGCAGCAATAGTAACCAGAACATCATCTCACTTCATATATTTTTAGGGGCATCCTGTGCCCCCTTCCTTGCTCCCCATACCAAGTTCTTACTTTTTAATAAACTGTGGTTACAAGTGGGAGCAGTTCTCTGAAGAGTACACGGGCTGATCTCCTTCTTTGATGAGGGCACCTTTAGACTGGCAAAGATGAGCCAGCTGCTTTCCAACTGCCTCTCCTAATCAGACTCCCAGCCCTTGTCCATTCCTCACTCCTAGCTGACAGCTCCTCCCCGCCCCCCCTGTGCATCACCATTTGGATGGCAGAGACCTTTCAGTCCACTCAGCCCTCAGGGCAAAAATTTCCCTTCAACTCGAGGGCCATTTACCACAACCCTGGAAGCAGCTACAGGCTTTCTATGAAAGGGGCCCGTGTGAAGCCGTCTTAGTGGGTATCTGTGTGGCTCAGGTTCTATCCTACTGGCAGAATTCCATGGTTGTTAAAATTCTTCAAAGAGCTAGATGAGCTCATTTCTTTTAAATGAGTGCCTGGTAGGAGATCTCTCATCTTCCCAGCACTAAGTTCATTATGGTACCCCAGTGCTAACTCACTATTAGCAACCCTTTCAGCCGGTAAACAGAGAACAAAGTGGAGTCCAAGTAAGATTTCTCCTGCTTTTATTCATTTATTTATTTGCCTACTTTCTGAGTTGACTATGAAATCTAGGATTGATCAGCGTGGTGTGCTGGTAAGGTTTTGCCTTTACATAGATCAACGTCTCCTCTACTTACTCATTAGTGCTTTAGCAAGTTATATAAACCCCCTGCGTCCCACTTTCCTCACCAGCATGATGAGGATAATAATTCCTGCCCAGGGTGACTGTGAAAGTGGACTGAGATAATGTTGGTAGCCAAGTCAGCCACAACATAGGCAAGTTGAAGGATATGGTTTAAGATCTAGCTATTATGTTTGTTGTTGTTGTCTGTGGTTACCCCTTAGCAAATCCTATCAGGTCTGCCTCCCAGGGAAATCCAAAATCTAGCCACTTCTCAGCATCTCCACTGTCAATCGCCTGGTCCAAGCTCACCTCCGTGTGCATGGTTGCAGCACTCTGGTCTGGCCTCCTGGTCTCATCCCAGAAGCCTTTTGCTCCTCCTCCTCACAGCGGCCAGAACAATCCTGTGTAATCTTGTCATGTCATTCCCAGGCTCCAAAACCTTCAATCGCTTCCCTTCTTACTCAGAGTATGGATTTTACAGCGGTCTATGAGTCTGTGCAAGACCTCTATGATTTCATCTTTCCTCCTCTTTCTCCCGTTCTCTCCCATCCTGCTATTCCTCAAACAACACAGCTGCCCTGGAGCCTTTGCACTTCCTGTTTCTCAGCCAGAGGATGCATGAACTTGTGCCTTTCTTTCTTTCAAAGCTTGGCTCAAGTGCCATTTTCTCATTGAGTTTTCTCCCCTGACAACCCTGTTTAAGACATCCCCAAATGCCTCGTTACTGCTTAATTTTCTACCGTCGCCTTCTAACACATCATTGACTTATTTGTTTACATTTATTGTCTATTTCCCCCAGCTAAAATATAAGCCTGTTGAAAGCAGAGATTGTGATCTCTTGGTCATTGCCATCTCTAGTGCTGCAAGCAGTGCCTAACACATAGTAGACCCTCAAAGATGAGGTTGATTTGACCCTTAGCTGCAGAAACCGCTTACTTGACTGCTTCCTAATATTTTGCATTAGTAAAGGTGACCGTGTGTGTTTACTGCATCATAGTTTTGTTTAAAACCACTGCCACTGTGCTTCCCTTTTCTCATTTGAGATAACAGTTAAAGCCTTGAATAAGATCCACTTGAAGCCAAAGGATGTCAGAGTAATAACACCAAGGTCTTCTGACTACTGACTCAGGAGGCCCCCAAGAATTGAGTGTGGACTCATTGTCAGGACCAGCTGTTTCAATTTGCACCTAGCGCAAAATGAAAACGTGGAATGGCCCCTTGTTCCAAATTATTAAGAATTTCAAGACCACGACAGCAGAGCATCAAACCAAGCGTGGGGCCCTCCTGAGCTCAGGGCCCTGTGTGGCTGCAGAGGCTGCACAAGCTCGTTTTCTACAACAGTATGTATTTTTTTTTTTTTGCATCCAGTGGAAAAAACCTTAGGGGCTTGTTTACTTAGTGAACTTTATCCACACTAATATCTCTTTAAATTGCCAGGAGGCTGGAAAAGTTAAGGGTATCCATTCTGCCGGAGAGTCACTGGTATTCTGGCTTTAAAATAATCCACTTTTGTTTTGTACAGTAGTCCCCCCTTATCCTTGGTTTCACTTTCTGTGGTTTCTGTTACCTGTGGTCAACCATGGCCTGAAAATATTACATGGAAAATTCCAGAAATAAACAATTCATAAGTTTTAAATTGCGCGCTGCCATTCAGACTCGCGTGATGAAATCTCGCGACATTGCCCTGCCTGTCCTGTGAACTATCCCTTTGTCCAGGGTCTTCCTATATATGTTACCTGCCCATTAGTCACTTAGTAGCCGCTCTTGGTTTTCAGATGAACTATCTTGGTATCGTCGTGCTTGTGTTCATGTTACCCTAATTTTAATTAATAATGTCTCATTCACCTCACTTATCTCATCACGTGGGCATTTTATCATCTCACCTCATCACAAGAAGAAGGGTGAGTACAGTACAAGATATTCTGAGAGAGAGACCATATTCACACAACTTTTATTATAGTATATCGTTATAATTGTTCTATTTTATTATTTGTTCTTGTTGTTAATCCCTTACTGTGGCTAGTTTATAAATTAAACTTTATCATAGGTATGTACATTATGTACATATAGAAGAAAACATAGTATTTATGGGGTTCGGTACTATCCATGGTTTCAGGCATCCACTGGGGGTCTTGGAATGTATCTCTTGTGGATAAGGGGGACTGCTGTACTGTATTAGATGACAACCTCAGTTTTAGAGCAGGAAGAATATAAGATACCCAAATTATTGCCCCTCCCCCTTGACTAGGGAACAGTCTCACTCTGGAGGCTGTGCTAAATGCTGAGGCCGGAAGTGTCCTGGTAAACAGGGATTACTGCTTCTGAAAGAGATCAGGTCATTTCTGGTCCATCTTCACTGTTATCCACGGTCTGGCCATCAGCAGCAATCTCTGGGTTAGTGGTTTTCAAATATGGACCAGCCTGAGAGATGGCCTGAAGAGAAGGAGAACTGGGTTGAGATATGGTCCAGGGTAGAGGCAGGCCCCCAAGACTCCAGAAGCCAGCAGGTAATTTTAGCCAGTCATGGTGCTAGAATCCACCAAGGAATTGCTGAGCAAGTCAGCTCCCTGCCTTGGGATTTATTTTCTTCATCTTTCAAAGGAGCATCATTCTGTTCAGGGGTTATTTTCAATATTAAATAGACTTGAAGCATTTTCTTGCATTTTGAGGTTTTTGGAATCAGGCATTATAAAAAAACAAACAAAACCACAAGCTGTTGGCCCCTTTATTTACATTTTTCTGAAAAATAAAGAGAAACCTCTTGCTACTCTTTTCATTACATTTTTATTACAGGTCTTCCTTGACATCTTAAATTTTAAAAATGACCTGTTCTTTGGCCATGAATATGGTTTGGTTGATTGAGGCTGCTTCCTGGCCCTCCCATGAATGTGCTTAAAAACCAAATTGCAAACATCACAGTTAAGAAAAATGTAACAATGCATTATTTAAATGTTAAAGTTATCTCTAGCCTTCTAGAAAGTTCCAAAGATGAGATGATTTGTCCATAAAGATTTTAAAAATATGAAATGAAATGAATAGAAACATTAGTTCAACATTTCAAGGACAATTTATCACTAAACAAACTGATTTAAACCTATGGAGAACTTTCTTACAAGGCTTCAAAGTCTTTTCATAAAGATAACTAAAATAAATATCATACACTATTTTAAAAATTCTATGTACACTTAAATCTTAAAGTGAGTTATTTTTTTGTGAGTCAGAAGTAACCAGTTTGTACAGGAGGACATGTGACCATTCATATTTACAAGGCTAAACTTTTCTTCGCTTCCGTTTTTGTCTTCCATAGGGGCTGTTATCATTTCTTATAGTGGTTGCTTAAATGTGTCCATTAAACTGTGGGCATCAATTTAACAGGAAGTGAAATGGCACAAAGTACTAGATTCTGAGGTAGACATAAGAATTTAGCCAAACACATTTGGAACCATAGGTTTCTTCCCCTTTACATAAATGTTCTGGGAATTCACTTTCTCTCTGGTTCTCCACCAGGCTCTCACTCAAGTCAGACCAACTTTCATTTTGACCATTCTGATTCAGATATTGTCTAGGGAAGGAGACAGCCTGCTCCAGAGATGGGAAACTGGCATGAATCACCTTGTTTCTGTGCAACCTTAACAAAACTGCTGCATTTTTAGGGATGGCTAGCAGAGCACAAGGAATTCCTTCTCCTGCAGAAAAATCCACAGGACAGTTGCAAGGAAGCAAAGTTGGGTTATCTTAAATGGCAGTTGGCCTGTTCATCTGTCTCTATGAGGGAGCTACTTCTGCAAGGCAGTGAGGCAAGACCAGCTTCTGTCTGCATAGCCCTGGCTCAAACTGAGATTCTCCTTCTCTAAGCCGCCTCGTCGCCTTCTGTGATCTTCACATTCTTTCCTTAGGTATGTGAGTGCTCTGTCCACCGAGCTACCTGTAGCAGGCTCCTAGTCTCTTTGAGGGTATTCCATACCTCTAAGGTCATTTGTGGCTCCCAGAGAATTGAAGGCTCAGAAAGTAGCCTGGTTTCTCTGTTTCCAAGTTCAAGTGAGGGTTGCAGGCAGAGGGTGTCACTTCTGTGCCCCAGATATATCTGACAGTGGTTTTAAAGTACTCATACTTGGGTTGTGCATAAATTCAGGGCTAGTTGCTTAAATATCCATTGTTTCTAATTGATAACAATTGATAAAATGATGGATATAGAATTGATACAATAATTGATAAAAATTATTGGGTTGAACCATAGGAAACTGCTAATATTCAACCATTTTTACCTAGAAATATGGCAATGTTCTATGATTCTACTTCTTAATACTGTAAAATGTTTGC
>NW_017731876.1:661775-667671 GCF_001890085.2 Hipposideros armiger
ACACACACACACACACACACACACACACACACACACACACATACAAACACACTATTACTTCGTCTTCCTCTTCTGGGACCTTAGAGAGGTGAGAAAACCAGATGACAATGAGGTAACACATTTATGTGAAGAAAAGGCTTGGGTGGTTCTGCTCACAATGTTCTTGTCCTTTGTTCAGGGGCACCACCCCTCCGTTCCCCTCCCCTCAGCTCTGCCTGAAATCATTTTATTAGATTGAAAGCAACGAAGACAACCTCAAGGCTTGGGGGCAGGCTGCATGTGTGTGGCATAAGCCCCAACTTTGAGTTACAAATATCTGGATTCTGCACTTGGCTTATTTCTTGGTATGTGAGCATACCAGGATTACTATATTTTGGACAAGTTATCTAACCACAGTATTTTCCAGTTTTCTCATCTGTAAGACTGGGATAATAATATCTATGTTATAGAGTTGAAGGGGGGCAAGTATAATAATGTCTGTAAACTGCCGAAAACTGTGCCTGGGGCATAGGTGCTTCAAACTTATGTCAAACCAACAAGATTCAATTTCCTGTCCCCTGGAACTTCTAGCCTCCATGCCTACCCATCTAACACAAGTGGCTCAGACACCAAAAAGCTGCTTTGCTTGAAGTGACATGTGGCCTGGGACACTGGGTGTCTCAGTGGTAACCAGTCAGCCTGGTGAGTCATGGCCAGCAGGGGCTCTGCTGCTTTGGGAAAGATGACTTGCAGCTGGGGAGGCACAGAAGTGGCTTTGTGGCGTCAGTGACATTTGGGCTGGTCCCTAAGGATGGTTAGGATTTAGACATGCCCTCTAGGCCAGCATGGTCTCATTAAGCTTCCTGTAGTGATGGAAATGTGCTACGATCTGCACTGTCTAAAATGTGTGACTACTGAGCATTTGAAATATGGCTGGTGCGACTGGGGAGAGAACTTAGAAATTTAATTTTAATTAAACAGCCACATGCAGCTAGTGGCTGTGGTATTGGACAGCACTGGATGAGGAGGTGAAAACAGCAAAAGTGAAGTGATGGGAGAAGAGAATCATGGGGGCAGGTGTGGGGGTGTAGCATGTGCTGCGGCTCTGCTGGAGCCCAGGCTGTGTGAGGGATGCTAGATACAGGCTGCCGCAGAGGGACATGTGGCAAGCTCTGATTGTCAGTGTAAAGAGTTTAAATGTTCTTTTCTGAGCCATAGGAGCCAGTGAAGGTTTGTGAGCAAAGGAGTGACAGCACGCGGCTCTCCTTCATAGCGATTCATTTAGCGGGAGGTAGGGGAGTGGAATCTCTCCCCTTGGACCAGATAAAAGCTGGAAATGAGAACACTGGGGAGTGTTACTGCACAACCCCAGGCGAAGCTCTCCCCGAGGGCTGTGCTCTGTGCAAACAGCTCAGGCCTGGGTCTCTCTGGGTCACTCTGAGGTAAGTACTACCACGTGATCCATGTTACAGATAAGGAAATGGGGTTTCCCATCAGTTAACTGACATGTCCTCAAGTAAGTACGGGAAAAAAAATTCGAACCCAGGTTTATGGGATTCCAATGACCGAAAAGAAAGTATTGAACTCCATTCTACCTCTGTTTTAGATCTCCCTGGGGAAGTAAGTGAAGTAGGCTTCACCTGGCAGTGTAATGCGATGGATGACACAGCCAGACATATAGGTCAAGCCCGGATGTTAATTGGCTGGGGCGTGGCTTTTCTGGTGACCGGAGACAGGACAGTCTTCTTTCCACAAGCGCTTCTGAAGGGGACTCCCTGTTCTGCTGCCTGACTCCACCCCTTTCATCTTCCTCCTGCCTTGCAGGAAGCCCCAATTCTGCCTTTGCCGAGCCCATTATCGGGTCTATATGTGGGCCAGACAAACTATTATCTGCATTTGAGGATCTCTCCAGAAGAGTAGAGATTTATTTCATTCCTGAGAGCTGTTCAAATTGCAAGCAATTACCTGACGCTTTAAAATTTTCTTTTAAATCTTTTCTTAAGAGGCAGCTCCATGTGGTGGTAACACCAATTCGAGAACCAGGGTGCCTGGGTTCGAATCCTGGTTAGCAGTCTGACTTTGAGCAAGTTACTGACAATAATACCTACCTCATAGCCTAGTATTAAGCATTTCATGAGTAAAGGTACCTAACATGCATAGAATTGTGCAAAGGCATTTACTATATGTGGTTTACAAGCATTATTTTTTGCCCCACACTGGGTGGGGATCGGTGCAGGAGTGTCCCATGGTGGCCAGGAAGAGGAAGAAGTAACTCTCAAAAGACCACTCTGAAATGTTTGGGTGTTTATCAAAAGGAATTAGAGATAATGGATGGCGTTTTTTGAGTTCAGATTCACTCTAATAGAGAAACCATACAAATGCAAACACATGCAGAGCAGTTGGCTGGGAGGGAAGGGAAAAGGAAATATTGACAGGTACTGGAAAGAACAGTTTCGACATGCATGGGAGCAAACTCTTTGCACGATCCGGCGGATGACACGGGCTTAACCGCAGTCCGGGCGGCGGCGGGAGCTTAAATTGCGGCATCCGGGGCTGTGCTCCTCTGGCGGCCTCAGTGCTGCCACCTACAGGGTCTGAGAGGCAGAACGTGCAGCCCCCTTGGACCCTGGGCTGATCTACAGCATCCTAACCAGGCATAATTCGCTCCCCTCTCTCACAGATTTTAAATGCTTCTGACCCTAGACACAACAGTTCTGAAACACGTTTCTAAACGTTTACTTCTAAAAGGGGGAAATGAAAAATAAAATCAAACAGAGCTCCACACACAGAAATGTAGAAATGTCACATTGACATAGCACCGTGTACCAGGCCGAGTTAGTGATTTGGCACACATTAATTGCAATATAAGCCACATAAAAGATAGCATCAGTATTCTTATCCCCATTTCAAAGTAGATTAAGGAATCCAGTACACAATTGTTTAGAACCTGTGCCACTCACATTCCAAAGTCCATATATGTCATAACACACTACCCAGCAAATTATTTTTCCATCTTTCCCAAGTATAAAAGCACACACAATTCAGTTGACCAAACAGGATCAACAGTGACACAGAGCTTCTGTTTGCACATGGGAAAGGCTGCTTACCTGGAGCCATTGCTTTGAAAAGCTGGACTCCTCATATGAAAATGTTACTGTGGTAATTTTTCACTTACATAAGTGAGTCAGGTCTTTATGACCAGGGCCTAAACCTGTGTCCATTTGTAAATTAAGTTATTTCTATTCATGCAAGCCAACCCGAATGAATTAATGTTGTAGACTGAACTACAAAACAAAGTTCCCTGTCTGGCTTCTACCAACTCAAACTCTTTATTAGTTCGTCGATATCTGGGCACACTTATGCTGCATTTGTACTACAAAGGTCATGTTTAACTCAACCATCCTGTGGCACTAACAGCGCTTCTCAAACTTGAATGTACATATCATTCATCCGAGTCACTTGTTGAATTGCAGATTCTGATTCAGTGGATCTGGGGTGGGGTCTGAGAGGCTGTATTGCTGATGCGTTACCAGGTAAAGCAGATACTGCTGGTCTAAGCAACCATGCTGTGACTTTCAAGGAATTTGAAGACCTCAAAGTTCCTTGGAATTATCAAAATAAAATTTTAATTGCTTGCACATTAATTATATTGTATTGTTTCCTAATGCTTTGAGAATCAGTAAATTCTATATTCCATCTAAAATATTTTATCAACCAGAACACTAAATTTCCCAGAATATTCCATTCCTTCAGGCTGCATTATAAAGCCTTTGTCTTTAGGAACTCTGTGACCTCAAGGAATTTTGCCTTCAATCAAACAGTATTTTAGGCACCCTGAGAATTATTTTCCAGATCCTAAGGGAGAGTAATGAGGGTACCAACTTAAGAAAAACATGTCAAAATTAAAATTTTCACTTTTTCAGGCTTTTCAAACTGACTCTTTTGCCATTTAGGGAATTGACGGCATGGAAGAATAGAGAAGTAGATCCAGTGACCCACTTTAGAACCAAGAAGCACCTCCTCTTAGCATTTCAGACATGAGGGTTCACTTATGCTTCCACTTATCAGTCTCCAGATGTTGAAGGGCAAAAAGTAACATTCACGTGTGATACAGAGCAAACACCTATTATGATGCCCAAAGAACAGCTATTTATAGCAGCAAAGACTAAGGTGATCCATAAATAGACTGCCATTTACTTGTTTGTTTTGTCTGGGGTCCAGTTAATGGCATCTGTTAGTACTACAGTAGCTAATGCTCAACAATTACTTCCATCATAAACCTCACTGGGGATGAGAAATGCAATGGAACTAGCCCTTCTGTTTGGAATTGATTTTTTCCCCCCACATCAATTAAAACATTCAGCAGAAGTATGGAATTCTCCCTCATCCTTTTCTATTTACACAAATAAAATATACATTTAAATGGTTAAATGTAAATGACTGCCTTATATATATATGTCTTAAAGAATATAATGTCTCCAATTGGAGTGGTAGAAATTAGGGCAACTTCAATGAGAAGAAAATAAGAGCAAATGTGATAACTTCAGTGGGAACAAAGTACCTGTTACAGTGGGAACAAAGTACCTGTTACACACAGAGTAGTTTTTCAATAAAGGTGGATTTACTGCCTTGAATGGCCTTAAGATTGATTGCTAGGTTTGCATAGCAAAGACTGACATGCATTGTGAAGATAAGGGCAGGCTCCAGGGTGGGGAAACAGGCTGCTGATAACTCTGTCCTGTGATCTGAGGGGTCCTGCAAAGCCCATCTCTATTTCCTCCTTTGTAGTTCCAACTCTGATGCCTAAAATTTTCTACCTTTAGCTTTCGCCCTTTAGGCTGCGGCATTGCTTATTACAGGTGCTGTAGTAGCTAGATACTGGTCTATTAACTTGGTATATTCTTATTGTCAATACGATCTATGTTGGCCAACGTTTATTTATTCAGGGTCAACCACGTGACAGGCTGCAAACAGAGAGGAGACATACTTTCCCTTCAGTTCAAGTTTGAAAAATCCAGAAGAGCTGGGGTTTTGTTTCCTACCTTGGACCAATGAATACGGTCACAGGGATGAGAGATTATAATTGGCCTTGCTTGGGCCACGTGGTCTTCTTGTTTGCCGGAAGTGTGTGTGGTGATGTGGGTACCGTAGTTCCCCCTTGTTCTCGGTTTAGCTTTCTGCAGTTTCAGTTACCGCGGTCAACCATAGTTTGAAGTCATTAAATGGAAAATTCCAGAAATAAACAATTTATCAGTTTTAAATTGCACGCTGTTCTGAGCAGTACGATGAAATCTTGTGCAGTCTCTCTCCCTCTGACTCCCCCAGAAGCAAACCATCCCTTTACCCAGCACCTCCACGCTGTGTTTGTTCGTTTCCTGCCAGGCAGTTGCTTAGTCGCTTCTAGGTTATCAGGTGGACTGTGGTGGTATCACAGTGCTTGTGTTCGCATAACCCTTATTGTACTTAATAATGGACCCAATGTGTAAGAGTAGTGATGCTCTCAATTCAGAAATGCCAATGAGAAGCTGTAAAGCGCTTGTTACGGATGGTCAGAAGGTCCCTAGTAGTCTAATGCTTTGTCATAATACCTGCATCAGTCGCCTGATTTCATCTCATCATGCAAGTATGTTATCCTCTCGCCTCATCACAAGAAGAAGGGTGAGTACAGTACAATATTTTGAGAGAGAGAGATCACATAACTTTTATTATAGTATATTGTTATAGTTGTTCTATTTTATTATTAGTTCTTGTTGTTAACCTCTTACTGCACCAAAGTTATAAATGAAATCTTATCATAGGTATGTATGTATAGGAACAAACATAGTATATAGAGGGTTCGGTACTATCCTCCATTTCAGGCATCCACTGGGGGTCTTGAAAGGTATTCCCCTTGGTTAAGGGTGACTCCTGAATGATT
>NW_017731876.1:667917-675986 GCF_001890085.2 Hipposideros armiger
ACGGTAGCCCATGGCAACCCACTGCCACAGGGGCTGCAGCCTACGCTGTCGCCGGCGACTCAAGGCAACCCAGCTTCAGGTTGAGCTGTTGTTCAGCATCTTAGCTGTAGAGGGCAGTGTCACTGGCCCTCATATGTGGGATCGGAACCGCGGCCCTCTGGCATCCCAAGCCAGTTCTTAACCATTGCGCCACTCGGCCGGCCAAGGAATAGTTCTCAAAGAAGGTCCTTGCTCTTTTGGAAAAAAAAATCATGCCCACTATAGCATTGGACAAATTACTTAAATTTATTTGAACCTCAGGTGAAGAATTTGTGTAATGAGTAGGATTAGATGCTTTCTGGGGGCTCTTTTGTATCTAAAACCTCTAGCTTTTAGCTACCTTTTTTAATGTAGCACTTCATAAGATGATTTCAGTTTCAACCCTGATAAGTAGGCAAAGGTGATGCTACTTCACCCTTTTGTTAGGTGGGGGAAACTCAGCCTCACGAAGTTAATTAATTTGCCTCAACTCATTAGAATGTCAAGGGGCAGAACTAGGACTAGATATGAAGTCACTGGATTACTTTCAAAGAATTCCCTTTAAATGCTTCCCACATTAGTGAAATTAGTTTTGTTCATTCCGTAATGACCACTAATCTCATTGATAGCGAACTACTATAAATTAAGCTAGAGTTGATGGGATACTTTTGATGAATTAAATCTTGGGCACTTGAATTTTTTATTTTGCTGCCTTCTGAGAGATGCTGAGATTGTTCATTGATATGATTACTGTCTTTCTGATGGGAGATACTGGAAAGTGTGGTTTGGAGAAGGAAAAGCTACTGAGAGTTCAAGTTGAAAGAGCTGCCTTTAGGAAGAGATTGAGGCAAAAACTGGGAGGAACTGATTATTATCTTCCAGCACACAGACACTTGATATTATGCCCTGAAGCTGATAGTGGTCAAATAAGTCACTACTGTTTGTTTTAAGATTTCCCTAAATAAATATTTACACCACACAATCAATGAAGTCTAGAAAGTCAATGAGATGTGTTTTAGTTTTAACAAGCCTTAAATTAATTGCATATCCTCTGCATCTACAAGCATCTATTAAGATAGCTCTGAGAAATAGCTTAGAGCTCCTCATTACTTGCTCTCTTTTTGAGCAAGTACATCAGTCTAGCATATAAAAAATTTTAAGACCAAAGGGAAAAATAATCTTTGATTAAAAATGTATAAATATATGATTCAAAAGCCTTAATGAACATGACTTGGTCTGCCAATTGATACATTTATCCTGAAGGAAATAAATATGAATAGTAAAAGGGCCTTCACTGAAGCCTGTCTTATATTAATAGTAGTAAAAAACTAGAGACTACTTAGATAGGAGATTATGTAAAGGGGTTATGGTACCTTCGTAAAATGTAATATTATATAATCACTAAAAATGATGTTGCCGAAGAATAATGTACGACAAAAACATTCACAATTGTCTAACCAATAAGAGCTTGAGCTCCATAGTGAGTCTACCTGAATTCTGATTCTAGTTCAACCAATCCCCTGTTGTGTGACCTTGAACAATTTACTTACTCCTTTGGGCTTAATTTTACTCAGCTGTAAAATGGGGCTAATGATAGTACCTGCCCCATAAGCTTGTTGGGTGAATTCGTTGAGGTAATCTGTATAAACTGCTTAGCTCTCAAAGACAGTCACTGTGTAATAGTTACAAAACAGTACAACGTTTTTTCTTTGTTAATCTGTATTTCCTACTTTTGGGACCAAAAATTATGTTAATTTGGTCATGAGGAAGAAAAAAGTTTAAAAAAAATTAGGAACCTCATATAAGTGGATCTATACAGTATTTGTCCTTCTCTGACTGCCTTATTTCACTTAATGTCCTCAGGGTTTATCCATGGTAGCATGTGCCAGAATTTCCTTCCATTTTAAGACTGAATAATATTTAATTGTATGTATAGACCACATTTTATTTATCTATTCATCCGTTGATGAACATTTGGGATAGTTTTATCTTTTGACTATTGTGAATAATACTGTTATGAGCACGGTGTACCAATATTTCAAAGTAATTTTTTTAAAGAAAAAATATTATAAATTTCCAAAAACTCAAGACACATGTAAACAGGGACCACAGGTGATTGAAATCTTAGATCTGTTATTTGGCTCAGAAAGTGCTTCTTTAATAGATTAATTAATTAGTTAATATATTTAATTTTTTACTGGGCCACTTGTTTTTTGTCTTTGGTGCGAAATATTTCAGAAGATTTTACATTTAGTTGGAAGTGACAATGGAATAAAAAACACTAACAAAGGGCTACAATCAGACAGACCCTACTTTTCCTCATATCCAGTGACGTCAGAGGGAGTTAGCCTGGGGCTTATGTTACACTTCATGGTATCAGAGTCTAATCTTCTGTTTTCTTGCTCTGTCGTATCCCTAAAGCTTTCTTTTCCAAGATTTTTTTTTTTTTAATGAATCAAGGTGGTTGCTGGAGCTCTAGCAGCATTATTGATGCTTGTACTCCAGCCATCAGAAAGGAGGAAGAAAGAGTTTATCCCTCCTTTAAAGAAACTTCCACTTCTATCCCACTGGCCAGAAGTTAGCCATGGGATCACTCCTATCTGGATAAGAGTCTGAAAAAAGTGGTGTTTATTGCTGAGAAGCTATATGCGCTATGCAAATTAGAGGTTCTATATTGAGGAAGAACGGATATTGGGGGACATCCACTTGTCTCTGCCAGAGCCTCCGTACATGGTAACTAGCATTGTGGAAATATACATCCTTAGGTCACTAATAATGTTGAACTGTTTCTCTGTGCATATATAGATAAACTCAAATGATCTGTTGACACTGGCTCCAAGTGAGACCAATTTAAAGTATTATAGGAGAGCTTGTAAAAACTTACAACAGGAGCAAGGCATTAACTCAGTATTCAGGTGCCTTGGGTTCATGCTGAGGTTCCCTCAACTATCCCCCACTTCAGATAGATGAATAGGGCTGCAGCTTTGGTGCCAATGAAGCTGGTGATTAGGGAAATTTGGTTTGGGGAGTGACTTCCCAGATGGAATGTGGAGAAGAGGACCCTTTCTGAAAGATCATTCTCTATAAATGACCAACATTGCTGGCTACCTAGTAATGGAGTCACATTTACATATGATTTTTATTACTTCCAATATTAAAATGATTTATTTATTAAACATTTTAGATGTTGATGGAAATTTTAAAAAATCTTCGAATAATAGCTGTTTTTGTTTTGATTGTATTATAGAGCTGGGGAATCTATGACATTCCACTCTGGTTGTTTGGGACATTTAAATAAACAAGTACTATGTGAAACAGGTGACACTTACCCCATTATTCATGACATACCATCATCCTTGAGGCAGGGATTGGGGTGGGGTCAGGGGGTCAGTGAGGGCCAGGGGAGTAAAGGGGTATTTATTTATTATAATATAAATTTTTTAAAAAACCCCAAACCAGTGACTGTTATTTCCATGGAACTATGTCTAAAAATGCCTTGGTCCTATCATCTTGATCAAAATGCCCTGCTTTAGAAATGGATAAACCCTTTAGTGAGCACAGCCATATTGAAAGAATCTGAAGGTTACAAACCATGGAGAAAATGGTTAATGAGAACAGATCAAGTTAATGACTTAACAATTGTTTTAACAATGGTCATTTAAGTAAAATAGGCCCATATCAGTGAAATGATTCATTGTCCACCACTCTCCCCACCCCACAAAAAAGTAATTTCAGAGCCTCTGATGTTTTTGGAATGACATCAGAGCCCTCTGGCAGAATCTAGAGGACTTCTCATCAGCTTCAATGGTACCCACCACTGTCTGAAGACCAGAAACAAAGCAAACAAGTAGTAAAGCCCAGAAGAGTTCTTTAACTGTTTAGCCCAGTGACCCAAGAGTAAATTCACTGTTCAACCGGTGAGCAAAGTTGTGATCTGCTTTCTATGGTCTTACAACTTGTGCTGTGGGTGCCAGTTCAGTTCAATAGATATTTGAGTAACTATTGTGCCAACTTTGTAACTTTAATTTGCATCATATCTAAAACATCCAGTGGTCCTTTCTCATAATTCTAATGACTCAAGAAGGCAGAACATTTGTACTGGAAAGCACCATGATCAGAGAGCCACAGGGGCTCTGTTTAAATGGGCTGTGTCATTAACTTAGCTGTATGACTCTGGGCGAGTCCTTTACCACTCAGCCCTTAGAATTCTCGTTTTTAAAGCGAAAGGGCAGAGAGTTAGTTTATATGATCTCTAAGATCTCCAGTGCCTTTAAAAAATAGTGAAAAGCAGCATTTCTACTTTCATCTCAAAAAGAATCACATAGCCATGGCTAAAGAAGTGGAGAAACACTGATAAATGCGTGGTATCCACACCATCACCTAAACCCTTTCCAATGGAGGCAGGTGGGAAGGGTGTTCTCCAGTCTCATGATTAGAAAAGACTAAATTTGAAGACTGCTGAACACACCTACAGAAATAATTTCCATTTTAAAGAAATGTTGTCTGATTGTTTCAAAGAACTGGGCACTTGCTCCATGGTAGACGTCCTGTTGCTCATCTGGGAAGGGTCCTTCAAGGGCTCCCTGTACCTCCAGGCCTTCTCGCAACTCTTGCTCAGCCTACAGAGCCAACTGAACAACTGCTCCCCATTCTCTTTATAAACTGTGGATCCCCCTGCTGTTGCTCTCTGCTGTTTCCAGATTGCCCTTCCCCCTACTAAAGGCTCGCCCTTTTCCAAGGCTCAGGTCCTGTGCCACCCCCTCCAGGAAGCTTAATCTCTTCCTCCTTTTCACTTCCATGGCAAGGCATGTTATTTCTACCTCTTCCTACCTTGCACTGCATTCATTTACAAACATGCTTTATCTTACTGGACTGTAAGCTCTTTGCTAGCACCTTCCCTTATCTTTACCAAGTCTAAAATGCCTAGACTAGTGTCTTTTATAAAGTGAAACCCTCCTGTAGTTATGGAATCCTGGGGGCTCTCTCTAGAGGTTGGTGTCGCAATTCCTTTACCAGGGTGCCTCTGGGGAAGGTCTACTTATTTCTGTTTTTAGGAAATGGGTTGATGTAATTTCTCTTGAAGTACCTTTGCATCCACGTTACTAAATTCTATATTTAGTTGGATTTTTCAGTGCACATTCAGCATCATGGCTTTGCAAGGAGATGAAAAGAATTTCTCCTGCCACAGGCCTGGTTCCCTTTCAGTCTGATTAGGTTATATATTTCGCTCTAAAGAGGATGAGACAGCACTTTGTCTAACTGAGACTGGGACAGATCCTGAGTTAAATCATCGTCTTTGGGCCACATTTCCTCCTCCTTGAAAAGTGTCATAAACAGAGCCCAACATACATCTTGTTCACCTTTTGATTTCAATCAAGAGCATTTTGGATTTGGATAGTACCACCATTTATTTTAAATGTGAAAGTAGATCTCTGTGTCTTTCAGGATAGGCCTGCCTCTTCTTCTCTTTCCCTTTTGACCCCAGAATATCTCTGTTTTGTGTAGACAGAGACCAACTGGCAGCTGTAGAGGAGTCACTTGAAGGGGTGGTGGCAGCAGCAGCGGGGCATGCAGAGAAGCTCTGATAAGCCCTTTGGGGAGAAGGATGCCTTTTCAGAAGTAAGGCCCATTTGCCCAGAGGGCGGCCAGGGAAATCACTGATGGCAGCTGATTAGAACAAACAGAAAAGCAGACACATTTGCCAAAGGCTTCTGTACAAAAGCTTCCGTACATCTTCCCTATTTGTAAACTTCCAGGCAGATGAAAATGTTTTCTAGGTGGTTTTTGGATTTGTACCTACAGGGAGAGTGCCCATGCACCCCAAAGCACCATGCCCCTGGGTAGAGAAATACCACACACACCTAGGGTCCATCGTAAAGCATTTATTTTGTCATGCCAACCCTTGAGGATGCATGGCTGGTGCCAGGGAAGACATATCAGAATAAGTCACGTGCTGTCTTCAAATGTCCTGCAATTCCATAATGTGTGTTTATCCCAACCTACTGCTGAAATCTAGGGCAATAAAAGGTCTTCTAGCCTCCCCAGTATTCTCTTTTCCTTAATTAAGTCACTATTAACATCTTTATCTAAAATCCTCACGCAGAGAGAATCTTTTTAGATAGAGGAGATAGTGGTTTCCACTGATTGTACTTATCTGTAGTAATAAGTTTTTAATCAGTCACTATGGCTTGGGTGGTAAAGCTGGGTTTAGTTTTCTTTTTCTTTTTTTTCCTTTTTGCATGTTGTTTCTTTATGGTTAGTAAATAGAGAAAACAAACTCTGATTTTCAAGAAGCTGCCTGGTACCAAGAGCCATGGTGGTTATTTGTGTGTGTGTGTGTGGGGAACCCAACCACACATCATCTTTCTTCTCTTTTAAGTTTTACACTGAAAATCTGTTTTGAGAGGGAAATGGAGCCTGCCAAGTTAATGACAGCTTTCCCTTCTCTTACTTTTCCCGTATCAGAGCAATGCGCTCCTATCAGCTCCTTGGCCTGCCGAGATGTTGGCAATGTTGCGTTAATTAGGTGAAACCTCCAAACCACTCGAAAAAATGAAAACAAATAAACACCCCCACCCCCACCGCCAAAGCGGGTAGGGGTTAAGATGAAACTAGACTGTGTGTGTCAGCAAACAGACTAATTTATTTTCAAAGGTATAGTTTCTGCGGCTACACACACTTTGCTGGGAGACTGTTAGGTGCGTCCCGCTGAGAGAAATGCTTGGCTAGTCAATAGTAGCCCTTCGGAGCCACCCAGGCCGACCCCCCCCCCCCGGGAGGACGGGCGTGCAGGGACCCAGTTTCCACTCTTGGGGATTGGAAGCTGGCGACTGACGGTGAGTTCTGAGGACAACTGATCACCAGGTCCCAACACTTTCCAAGCACCCCCCTAATTCTCACCCCGCGCCTTCATACTTCGGTTAAAAAAATTCTTCTCTCCTCCACGGTACCCCCCTCCCCCCACCCCACCTTGAGCAGAGGGTGCCATGGTTTGGGCGGGAGGCCGAGATGTGGATGGGGGCCTCCGTGGGGTCTGACTCCCCGACACCCGGGGCTGCAGAGAAGGGCGCAGCTCCGGCAGCGGCGGCAACTGAGCTCCCAGCTGCGGAGGCCGCGGTGGAGTCCCTCCCTCTTGCGCGGGTGAATGAATGATTAGTCAAACAGCATCTCCCCGCCCCGGTCCGCCCGAGTTTGGAAGGGAGGATCCTGGAGCGACCGTTCCTCTTTTTTCAGGGCAAAAAGCATTCGTCTCTGTGCGTTAATTAATCGACCTTGCTTAGTCGCCTCCACGTCCGTCCTCCCTAGTGTCAGGACGCGCAGACACACAATAAGCACGGGCCGCTGACCTCGACCCCTCGGTCCGCTCAGCCCGCGAGTCCGCTGTCGTGCCCCCGCCAGAGGGAAGCAAAGCGGAGAGTGAAAAGTTGCGGGGGGCCCCCTGTACCCGGTTTGTCGCTCCTGCCCCAAACTGGGGCACCTGGGAGCGAGCAAGGGTGGTGAGGCGCCCCTGCGCCCCGTTTTCCGCTCCCTTCTAGGGTGGGGGCAGCCGGGCGTGAGCAGGGGTGGCGCGGCATCTCTCGTTAGGGGAGGGTTTCCCCGGGAAAAGGAGGAGGCACCAAGCGCGCCGGGCGGTGGAGACACGCCTGCCCCGCTCCGCTCCGCTCCGCTCGGCTCCCCGGGGCCGGTGGCTTCCCTCAAGGGCTGGGCAGCGGGCCGGGCGCCGGGCTGAGACGTGTCCCGGGAGCGGGGCTCCTGCGCCGGGGCGCCCCCAGCGGGTTCCCGGAGGCGCCCGGTGCGCCCCCGTGTTTCGCGCGGCAGCGGGCGGAGAGCCGGCGGGGCCGGCAGGAGGTGGGGAGTGCTGGGGCGGAGGACGCGGCGGCGCCCCGGGCAGTTGCTGCAGCCCCGGCGGCGGCGGCCGAGCCGCGCTGCGCAGCCAACGGCGCAGCCAGTCCTGTCTGCCTATCTCCGGCTGTTCCGACACCCCCTCCTCCCGGCTCCCCTCTCTGGCGTGGAGGGGCGGACGACGAGGCTGCTGCAAGCAACTCCCTAAA
>NW_017731876.1:676171-774703 GCF_001890085.2 Hipposideros armiger
CCCCGCCCCGGCTCCCGGGCGCCCGCCTCCCTCCTTCGCGGACTGTCTCCCGACTCGCCCGCTGAGAGCCCTTTTTGATTGCGAGCTGCGGTAGCGGAGCAGAGGCGGCGGCGCGGGACCTGCAGTCGCCCGGGATTCCCTCCAGGTGACGATGCTCTGGTTCTCCGGCGTCAGGGCTCTGGCTGAGCGTCCCTGCCGGCGCTCGCCTGGGATTACCTGCTGCGTCTTGCTGCTGCTCAATTGCTCGGGGGTCCCCATGTCTCTGGCTTCCTCCTTCTTGACAGGTAGGGGAGGGGGAGGGAGGGACCGGCCCTTCGGGACGCTGGCTTGGTACCTGGGAGAGGAGGCGCCGGCCTGCCCCGGGGATGGGAGGGTGCGGAGCGAGCACCTGGGCGCCTGCCCCTCTCTGGCCGGTGGGGATGAAGTGAAGCCCGTGGGGTTAAGGGGCGGAAGGCTGAGAGGATGTTGACATCAATATAGTGCTAGAAATTCTTCTTTTTGAATTTGAGAAATTACTTATTTTTAATATTTTCCTCAACCCTTATTTTGATCTCTTCTCCTCCCTATACAATCAAGGCAAAACATTTGCACCGCTTTCCACACATCCTCCCTTCTGACTCTATAGGGTTCCAATGTATCTTCCGTGCTAGGATTGCTTTTTAAAGCACCCGCTCTCCAGACCTTGAATTTAAAGAAACGATCACATTTTAAAAGGGTAATAATAGCAGGATATAGTAATTATATGTTTTCAGGCAGGTGAAGACCTCAGCTGCTATTTTGAAGGACATACTTTACTGACACCTGGTGCAGAAAAGAAAATATTGAGTCAATTTCTAAGAGAAGAGGAAAGAAGATTGTGTTTCAAAAAGTGATCTCAACTCAAGACAATAAGAGGCAGATTCATATAAAGGCCTGTTCATTGACACAGTCCTGAATTTTGTTCAAACTTAAAATCTGCCCTAATGGCCAATTTGATTTTTTTTTTGCATGTAGGAGTGAGTGTATGTTTAGTTGAAATGCTTTCCTAAAGGAGGGTTATTATTAAAAATGCAATGAAATACTTGGAATTGTGCTTAAACCATCTGAGAGCAGAAAATCTATGTATATATCACAGCCTTTAAAAAAAATGTGTTCAAATAAAGCTATTTAAAATAGATTTTTTTCCAGGGGGTGGAATTTATTTTTGGTGAGTTTGATCATTTAAAACTCATTAGGAATTTCTGAAGTTTGGGTAGTTGTTTCAAAAAGGATTAGTGTAAAAATTTGAATTTTTATAATAATGCCACTAAGTTTAAATTAGATATATTTCCCTTCACCCTAGGTTCTGTTGCAAAATGTGAAAATGAAGGCGAAGTCCTCCAGATTCCATTTATCACAGACAACCCTTGTATAATGTGTGTCTGCTTGGTAAGTATGGAGAGCAGGTAGTGGGAAGGCAATTGCTTTCTCTGACAAGGTGACTCCATTAAATGTAATGATATAACCAGATCTTAAAAATTGTTTTTAGTCATTACCAAACTGCACATAGCTGGTGAATTGAATTCAGTTGAATTTCTGAGCTTTATGGACTTTGGTGATTTTCTGTTTTATCAGGCTGGGAATTCTTATCTTTGGCATCATCTTTACAGAAGTAAATTTAAGATGGCCTTTGTGTGGCCTGGTCTTAATGATAATTACCTTTTGCACTGTCTGTTCCTGGGAAGGGCTGTTGCCACCAAATCGTAGGCGCCATCAAACTTTCTGCCTTGAGTCTGTCATCAGAGCTTAGTGTGGAAATGGTGAGATAACATTTAGGTATCTTACCAGGGATAAGGTGTGTGACAAGGGGAAAGAGAGGTGACAGTCACAAAGGACAAACATGAGGACAAGATGTAATCTTGGATTTTTTTTGCCTGTTATAGCCTTAACTCTCAAAAACAGTCTTTGTATTTCTGATTTAGAAGCTTGAGTCAGGAAGGACATTCAATCCTCAATAAAGAATGACACTTGGCTGTCAGCTGTTTAGTTCACACTGGCAGTGGTGGGTAGATGCAAAAAAATAATTTGCTTCAATTTATGTTAGCTTAATAGTTAATGATAAGATCTAATAAGTAACCACATGGGGGAGATTAAGTTATAGGAATAAGAGCTTCTGAGATGAAATATAGACTGACAAAGAGCAACATTTTTGTTTAAGCGAGTTTTACATGCCAATCACTTTTGGCAAACCTTGATTAAAAACTACACACCACAGAACCCTGTAGGAAATTCATGAAGGCAGTCAGATGCAAAGCCCAAAAGTGATAGATGACTGTTTGTTATCAGATCAACATGCTGTATGGAACTGGGGAAGGCATTCTACTGTTTAGGTGAAAGCAAGCCATCTGGGTTTAAACTACCCAAACTCTTTCATGACAAGGGATGAGGTCAATGTGTTCCGAAATGATAAATGGGTGAAGGTGAATGCCTGTATCAAATGGTTATCAGGTTCTGAAGACTAAGGCAATCAACAGGATCAGAAGTGAAAATGCATTGCATTTGCTGAGAAGATAGGTATTGCTGTCTTCATAAGAGGGAGCTAAGTGAGAAGGGCTTTTCAGATTTTGTGTTTATGAATGGCCATGTAATTAATGATCTTTCACTAAAGGACCTGTTGAAAAGAAGCTTTGTGTTTCAATTTGGACTCAGTTATATATTTACAAATGCAGCATGTATGTGTGTGTGTTGGGGGGGAGATAGTCTTCCTGTTGAATTTCTTTTATCTTTATAGTATGAGTGAATTATTTTATTGTAATCTCTTAAGATTTCAGAGGACATTCCCCTGACAGAGTAACACTTAGATGTGCTTGGAGGTCTAAGCCTGTTTGAAAATATTGTTTTTCTCCTCGGTAATATTGCTATTTATAAAGTTTAAGTATACAGTTTGCAAACTGTTCCCAAATAACATGAGAAATTCTCCACACAGAATTCCCCCTCTTCAGCACGCCACCCTGGTGAAAAATAGTGCCTTTCTCTGAAAATACGGCCTTACTGATAAGATAGATGTTAGAATCCTGCTGTGTGAAGGCAAGGAAGAGTGATTCTAAAGAGAAAAAGATGTATCAGTTGGACTTCAAGTGAAAATAATATTTATTCCAGAATAGTATTGAGTAGGTGCAGAAGGGTAGTGAGTTCATTTATGTCTTTAAGTACCGTTCGGAGATATCTGCCTTGAGGCAGAGCTGTCAGAAATCCTTCCTAAACATGTGACATCAGGACTCAGGCAACCCACTTCTATTGGTACTAGGAAGACGCCTCAGAGCCCTTTCACTAGCTCAGTGACGCATAATGGTCACTTGTGTAGGGGTTTAGGATTATGGGGCCCAAGTTGTCATTATCATTAGTGCTTCCCAAACCTTTGTAATGACTTCATAAACAATTGAGTAAGAATCGATGGATGACTAATTCTCTATTTATGTATGCTCTTGTAAGTTTCCCTGGGACTCACTGCAGCCTGTGGATTTCAAAGCACCTCAGACTCTCATGAGACTGCTTAGAATTTTTACAGTTAGGTCGGAGGAGAGACCTATTTAACAGATAGATAATATTAGCAATATTAACTAATATTTATGAACCATTTTATTTGCTGGCACTTAACTAAACCTGCATTACTTTAGTCCTCAGAGAAAGCCTTTAAGAGCTTTTACCCCCATTTTACAGATGAGGAAAATGAGGCTAGAGGAGTTAAGTAGCTTGTGAAGGTCGTGTTTTAGTAAATAACGTGTTGCTTGAACTCTCGGTTTCATCGGCCTCTAGGACACATGCCTAGTGAAACAGGCTATTTGCTTAGTTAACATGTGAAAAAGCAAGCAGAAAACAGAAAGCTCGTTGAGTTATTTTACTGTTTGGCGTTGCTTTGAGTGATTTTGTTTTTTTCTTTTGAGTCTCTTAGGAGTTCGGTTAGCGAACATTTGTTAATCACATTATATGAAAGGAAAATCTCGTTATGATTTCAGTTGACCTGCAGGGAGCTTTGGTTGTGAGCGAGTTTTGTGTATGTACATTAAGCGGGTATGTAATAGTCAAAACTGTACTTTGGATAAAGAAAATAGTCATATTTAGTTTATGTTGGTCCAGCCTTTTGGCAGAAAGGTACCTAAGGCTGAGCATAAGCTCATATCGTATTTCATAACATGTATTAAAAAAAAAAAAGCTAACCTCAACGTATGCTTAAAAAAGACGTAAAATATTACAGTTGGGAGGAAATAGGTGGCAGAAAGTCCTGCTTATAATTACAGTGCAAAAGCTTGAAAACCCCGCAAGATCAACTTGGCCTGATTTAAACTTTTAAGCTCCGAAATGTTTCAGAGGTGCAATGAGCTCATTTCTGTGGGAATGTTGAGGATGACAGCGGGTTCGGTGGCCACGGGAAGTAGAACTGAATCATTTTATTCTCATTTATCGTCGCCGGCATAGACCTGAGCATCTTCCAGAACCAGTCATGGTCCAAGAATAACCTGTTTGCTAACTGGTGATGGATAGGGTTTTAAAGCGTATGGGACAAAAAGCTTCGGTTCATCTGTTCAAAGGGGAAGGTGAGAAGTTGAACCCCTGGCCTGAAATCTGGGGAACCGGGGTAGGCAGTTAAAGTTAAAAATGCCAGTGCTGTATTGTTTAGTTAGAAAGCAAAGCATGACTTTTCACCACCTTACAAAATGGTCGTGTCAGGGGCTAAGGAAGGAAGGCCCAGACTGACTGCTGTTTTGTGTGACTTTCCCCCTCTTCTTGCTAGAATTACTTTTCCCATAATGCCTAGGAAAACACGCTAGTGCCATCTGGGAGGTGCAGCTGATAGGGGCCAGCCACACCCAGATAATGAGTCTAAAGCAATTCTCGGGATCTTTTGGGCCTCCCCAAGCCACCAGACGGGCGTGAGAAGTGGTACCTCTCCTTCTCACCCCTTTCCGCCTAAAGGGAGCAGAGAGGGAGATGGCAGAAGCCAGTGAGTTCGGCCTAGCGCTGGAAACCTGAGAGAACTTTGGAGGCCAGGACTCAGAAAACCAGAAGTCAGTCAGAGCTTAGTTTGGCAGACATTTTGTTCAGCAAAAAACATTATTCCGAGGTTTAAATTTCCTCTTTTAAATCCAGAGGTGCAATGTAGAAATGGACCCTCTGCTCATAAAAAGCAACGTGAAATTTGGTGTTACAAGAAGCGGGGCTCCACCTATCTTGGAGCCAAGCAAGTAGTGAAAACAGAGGCGACTTTGTCTGCTGTCTTCTACTTTTTAATCACAAAAATCCTCCATCACTAAACAAGTAGCTACCAGCGTCTTCGATTCTCTGGGGTGCCTTATCTCTATAAAATCCTCATGTTTTTTTACTGTTCAAATTAACTGGCTAGAGAATAGAGATCTATTATCTGAACAAGTGTTAGGCACATGTTTGGGAATGAGGGAGATAAGTTGCATCAGGATTCAATTCGTGTGTGTGTGTGTGTGTGTGTGTGTGTGTGTGTGTGAGAGAGAGAGAGAGAGAGAGAGAGAGAGAAAGAGAGAAAGAGAGAGAGAGAGAGAGAGAGAGAAAGAGATTGATCCAGATGTGTTCAGAGAAATGCTGCACTTCATATATGCGCATATACATAGCTTGCCGTAATTTTTTGAAAATTGCTTTATAACATTTTTAGACTTTGGATTTTCACTAAGGAAGTGATCAGCATTCATTCATTCATTCTCTGTTTAGGCGTTGTGACCAATTGCCTTTCCATAGAACAATGTATTCAGTAGAACAGTTTTAGGGGAAAGGTAACTAATTTATGGAATTGTACTGACCAACTGACCAATACTAGCTCCTAGACAGTTATTTTTACCCATGCTTTATTGAGGCTAAGAGAGGCAGAGCAAATGTCCTGAGGTTGCACAGTTACTAAGAGACAGACTGGGATACGAAGCCAGTGCCTTCTCTGCTAACCCAGTTTGCTTCTGCTCGTTGTTTGCTACTTTAAAACGTCCACAGTTACCTTCAAGAGCTTCAGAAGGTTGTTTCCACTTCCACAAAGCTGACATAGGCTCTCTTTGGAGGGCAGTTAGAGTGATTTTGGTCTTGTAGCACAAACCAAGTCGACAAATTGGGGGGCCCTTTCAAAGGAAGTCACAGCTCAGGCAGCTGTTGGTGGGCATCATATCATTTTGGCAAAGGGCTTTGCCTGTGACATCAGACAGGCCTGGGCTCAAATGTTCCTTGCTGGTGGTAAACTCAGGCAAGTCGCCTCTCCTTTCTAAGCCTCAGTTCTCTTCTGGAGAATGGGATGGATGTTAATACTGAACTCACAGAGTTGCTGTGTTTATTATTAATAAATGAGATATAGCATGTAAGGCTTGGCTCAGAGCTTGGCATATAGTAAGCTCTCTACAATGATTCATTATTGTTGATGATAACGTTCTTGTTTCAATTGTTATTTTCTCACATGGAATACATTGCAAAGGCTCACCAGAAAAGGAAAACAAAGGAAGCTGACCGAGAAGGGACATAGGGATACTGATGCCAAGCCCACCCATCGTTATGAATGAACAGGGCTAAGTCAGTAACATTTAGTGGGGTTTTCTGTCCCTCCAGACTCGGACTTGGCCAATCTACGCTGTTTCCTTATTGGTCCAGTGGTCTGTGGGCCCTGGTGTAAGTTTTCCCCTTGTTCTCCATTAAACACTAAGAAAACTTTCCATGGAAGAGGGGGCCTCATTTTTCTGCAGAGTATTTACATCTCTATGCCTGTGGGGTCACCTTCACTTGTACTTTTATTGGCAGAGGGATAGGGTTGGGACTCGGGAGCGTTGTAATTCTGGAAAAACTGCCTAGTGGTCTGGCATCATGGGGATTTTCCTGGCCCGCCTCGTGGAAGTCTCTCAGCTCCAATCCAGACCTGAGTGGGTTTTGCTGCCTACTAACTCATGTGCTCGCCTGCCCCACCCCCACCCCATTTTACACGCGCTTTCATTTTGTTCCGTGACACTGGTCTTTCTAGGGCACATCAACAGTCAAGTGTGTTTTGAGTGTGGGAAGTAATGCTGAGGAAGGAGAGCCCTTCCTCAGATTGGGATACAAATATGGTGAGGGCAGGAGAACAGGATATAGTAGGCCCAACGATGGCAAATAAAGCCAATTAATAAAAAGCTGTTGAATAAATAAAGGATATCAGTTTTTCACACCCTCTTTTATGGTACTTCTGTTCAACTCATGATATATTGACTCCTTTGTGCTATAAAAGAATACAAATAACACCACCTTTCATGCCACCGGGGGGTCAAGTGCGCTTGTTGAACTCAGTTAAGATCAGCAAATGAGCGGGGTGTATATTTTAAGACCTCTTGATTCCCAGTTCTAATTCTATAAAACACCACTCCAGGCACTGGGGATAGCAGGTTATAAATTCAATAATATTATTCTTTCTTCCTTCTCTCCACACTTCATTCTCCCCTTACATTTTATTTTATTATTTTTAGCCTTTTCTGTGTTTGAAGCATTGTGCTGGTTGGGCGCCTCAGGGAGACAAAGACCAATAGGATAGATTCTTAATCACAGCTAATGAGGGAGACAGACGCATAACTAAGTTTTACAGGGGCGACAGAAAAGCACTCTAATAGACTCACACCCAAGTGCTGAGGGAACTGTAGGCCAGTTCTGACTGGATGGCCTAGCACCTGGAGGGGTAGTGGAAGGACAGTCCCGATAAGCCTGTGTTGGAGGAAAGGCACAAAGGAGTGTATGCTTAGGATGTGTGGAGACAGTGGAGTCCTGTGCACCCAAAGCTCTGATGGGAGCTGGGGTTAGAGAGCTTGGTGGGACCCAGCCAGGGGAGAACCTTGAGTATGATATGAAGGACATCAGATCCACTCATTAATCAGGGGGAGCCATTTAATATTTTTGTTCAGCCTCATGACACAATATGATGTGTTTTCTATAAATGTCTCAAAGGCCTTTTGTGGGGCATGTTTAGAGTGTGGAGAGGCTGGATGACAGACTCCTGGGCTGTGTTGTGGACAAGTGGAGCAGGGATGGGCAGCGGGAATGAAAAGAAGGCATTGGGATAAACCAATATGGCACATCCTTTTGAATTTCTTAAAGCACCTTCCAGTTCTACAATATTTAGATGAAAATATTCTAAACCATGCCCAGCAAGGTACAGTAGTTAAAATGCAGTAGTCATTACAGTGGAGTGATGTGCTAGGTTATCTCTGTAGCAGTTACTTTGCTAATCACTTGGTGTCTCTAGAGCAGGATGCACACTAATTCAATTAAATAGTTTACTTCCCAAAGCTCACACTCAAGATTCTTTTTTGGGAGCCAGCCATCTCCTTTTACTTGCAATGACAGCTTGCTCTACCCTGTTGCACAACCCATTTGGCAGATGACTTATTCTGGTAGGTATTACCGTGATCAGTATGTATTTTCAGTGTTAGCACAGATTTTACATAATAATCAAAATTGAGTGGCTCACTTAAAAATAAACTGTAGCCATGTGCTGGGACCCTGCCCCCTGCAGAGGAGGTTTGGAGCCCAAGTTGGTAGCACTTGGCAATAAGAGAGGTGGCGGACGTGAGACATGGGGTGAGTGGAGGGCATTTTTAGGCTTCTAGCCTACGTTACAAACAATGCAGGAAGATAAGAGGCCAGGGGCTTGGGTGGGTGACGATAAGTTTAGATTTGATAGACCTTCCAAAGTAGAAAAGCTGAGTAGGCTCTTCAAAATATGGATCGTGGCCTCACTGGAGAAATCAGGGCAAGGGGACACCAATTTAACTGTCAGCGTTGAAATCAAGTTCCACACTTGGGGAATACATTCTTTGTCTCGGGAAGAGGTCTAAATTGAGATTTCAAGACATGGTCCTGAAATAGTAACTGGAAGAAGGGTCATATTTAAGAAGGTTGGTAAAGGAGAGACCCATGAAAGGGACCGAGAAGTAATCATAGGAGAATAAGGAGAACCAGGGAAGCACAGGCCAAGGCAGGAGATGTTTGAAGAAGAGAAAGACCCGTGGTATTAAACATTGCAGAGTTTAGCCTGAAGATTCTAGAACAACATTCAAGAAGGACTTTCTCCTCATCTACTTGGACTCTTTGGAACAATCAACAATGGTGCCCCCCCCTTTCTGCTGCTGCACATTTGCACACGAAGTGAATTGATGGTAGACGGGATTTGGGTGGAACCCCATTTGACAGAAATCCAAAGCTAAGACGGCTGTAGGGATTTTGAAAATTTAATGCAAAAATCACAAATTTTCCAAACGTGGATTTGAAAAGACCTCAGAAACAGGGAATAAATACCACATGAAAATTTAAAAGGTACCAAAACAAAACTAATTTCATGGATAAAAGTAACACACTTTTTTTGCACATGCCCTTGGAATGTTTCTATAGTGAAGTGCAAAATGGACAAGGCCACATTGAAGCATTTTTTATGATGAATAAGAGCAACAATATAAAAGAGCCTGTCTAATATAAAATCTTACCACTATAAATTTCAAGTTTGCTCTATTAAACTGTTAATGATGCTTTAAAAATATTATGGTATAATTTAATCCCTTAGCTAGATCTTCAGGAAAAATATTTTCTTTTTTTGCTAAATTTTTAATGTCCATTTTGTCATTGAAACACAGCTGTGGAGTGGTGGCCTTGGTGTCTGAAATTAGGGGTTCGAGTCTCACTGGGGCCACCTGGTAGCCGTGCATCACTGAGCGGGCACCTTGCTCTCCCTGAGCCTTCGGTGTCACAGTGGTGTGTATGGGCCCTCTGGTTTCATCTCTAAGGAGACATGATCCTGCCAACAGACCTCAGCTGCTGGCGGTAGCCGTGAACGGAGGGGCTGTGTATGGGCTGAATCTGCTGCTGTTTGTGAAAGCCCTTTGTACAGAGTGTAAATGGAATGCTTCTTAAGGGCAGGACCTTGAACAGAAGAAAGTGAAGTATTGGCCATAAACCAGATTTTAGCACATAATTTAATGAATGTGTTTTTTAGGAATGAGAGGGTAGTGGTTTCTATGTTGACGCCTTCATAGTTGTATGGCTTTGGGTGAGTTGCCTAATATTTCTGTATCTTGACTTCTTTATCTTCCTCATAGTGATTTTGTCAGAATTTTGAGTTAAAACATGTACAATTCTTAAAACAGGGTCTGGAACATGGTAAGCACTTCTGAAATGATAGCGACAGCCCCAGTCTAAATGCTATGCAATTACTGCCTCCATGATCCTTCCAGGGAGTGATTACGCAGACTGTTCTTGCTACAATTTATTGTTAACATCTATGAAATGTGTTCACTCTGAATTTCTGTCAGCGTAGACAGTGGAACTTCAGTAGAAGTGACAGCAAGCCTTCCTGCTAAAAGATGGAAAGCCCTAGTAGTAGTTGGGGCTTAGCAAGATGGGTTGCTCCTCCATTTTTATCTAAAACATGGCTTAGCTTCTTGACTGGTGTCCTTCTACAGACAGCTTAACCACAATGTTGCTTCTGCAGTGAGGCCCAACTGTCCTTTTGCGACACTTAACCATTGAATCAGGAAGTGGCATGTTGGTGGCAAAGATGGAAAGCCAGGTACTGAGTGGACCCCCTTGAGCCTGACATTTCTGAGTCCTCCCCATTTTAGAGTGTGCAGAGTCCTGCTATCTGACCAACCAGTCACTCATGCATGCCTGTGGTGTAGGGCCTTGCCCTAAACAATGCACTTCGCTGGTGTGGCTGCATTTGGACGCGTGGACCCTACAAATCCACACAGCTTTGTTTATTTGCGACCAGCGGTCCCAGCAAGTCCTTAAGAGTCTGCATCTTCTTCTCTTCCATAGCATGTCCTGTGTTGTAATGGAGTTACTTGGGCGAATTTATATCTTAGGAGCGGAGGTCCTCAAGTATAAGAACCTTATCCGGTTATCTCTGTAAGGCCCATGGCTTCAGTGAGAGGTCCTCAACCTTGGGACTTGAGTGGGAGTCGGGCTGGAGTTTCCTGTTTATAGTTTGGGTTGTTAACACTCGGGATAGCTCCCCCCAGAGTGGAACTCCAAGTTCCAAAACATGATTCTCCCAGAGAGTTTGTCACAGAAGGTCAACCTCCTCTATAAAAGACGTCCCAAGCAATCATTACAAAAACACTTTTCCCCCCCTTGAAAGGAATGCAACGCACATCTGAAAATTGAGAAATATATAGACACTAAGATCTGCTGTTATTGGTGACAAAAGGAACTTTTTCTCTTATAGAAACATGCTGCTGTCCAAAGCAGCCAAGTAGGTGACAGTGCAGGAGGACCTGGGACTCCCTCACATCTGCTCTCAAAAATCACAGTGAAAAAACGCCTCCTGTTGCTGTAGCTGAGTTCGCCAGTTATTTCCTCCTCCTTTCAGTGAGGCTAAGTCCGAAACCTTGACACAAGCCTTCATGTTTATTTTAGGTTTTGGATGTTAGCTCCCTTGGCTTCTGGTAGCTAACTCTGTTGAAAATTATGTTTTTCTTTTAAGGACAAAGGCCTTATTGTATATGCATGTTGTGTAGAATAATGAGATTTTTTTTTTAATGTTAGGTAATGGGTGGTATGAACGCAGATGGGCCAAATGAGAAATTCACAGGCCTGTAATCCGAATGACAATTTCAGGTTTCACTCAGGTAATTCAACAAGAGACAATGAGAAGGTGGGATAAGTGGCATCTTCACTGGACCACAGCATGTCCCCCAAATGCCCTGCTTTGATGGAATAACTATAAAACGACTCCGGGAGAGGGCCTGCAACATGAGTGATGATATCCCGGACACACTTCAAAGAGAAGGACAGTGATAACAAAAATAACAGAGATGACAGTGTCACATTTTAACTTACAAAAGCACGCATCTCCAGAATAGCTCTTGTACCCTTAGTCGAATAAATAGATTTTGGCCAGATGTGTTTTCATGGCTGCTTAGGCTCTAGGCGTAGGCTGAGCATCTTATTTTTAGCGCCGGTGTGGTGGCCTCTCTGGTTGTGCTGCTGGCCCTTCCAGCTGTGGGCGACCTCAGGAGGGTTATTTCCAGAAGGACATGGGCCTGGGCTTCGGGAAGGAGGCAGAACACCGGAAGGCCTGATGCTGTTCTTAGATTTCTCCAGGCCTCAGTGAGAAGCCTTTTTAGCATCTTTATCTTCATTTCTTTCCCTCTTTCTCTGTAAACATTTTTTCTTTAACCTAAAGCCCTAGGTTCCTCTGGGAGGCAAGCTTGTGGGTGGCGGCAATAGCATCAAGGTTCCTTTAACCTCTCGCTGGTTTCTTTTTAATGAGCAAAGAAAGGATGTTTTCGTGCTGTTTCGTATTTATTCTTAGAGCTTATTATTAAAAAAATATTAGAGATTCCTATTCCATTGAATTTTCTAATTGAACAGAACTGTTGGAGCCAAGATAGGACAGTTGCTCCTACTCGGCTCAGCCCGTGCTGTGTCAGTGGTCAAAGGTGCTAGAAGCTTCTACCTAAAAGAAGGCAAGCCTTGCTGTGCCATATTTGCCGTATTTGACTGGCTTGTTCTATCCCTTTACCTCTCAGAAATCCACAAATTCTAGAGGCTCCCGTGGCTGCTGGGTCTCTCCTGCTTTGTGGGTTTATAGTGTAAAAACAGTAGCATGGAGACATTTACAGAGCAGTGTTCCTTGGTCTCAGGGGGACACTAATTTCCTGATTGAGAGAACATGAAAGATTCATCAGATATTCTCCCCCTTGAGAGCTGCCCCACCAAGTATCTGCGTTTATGCTCCTTTTGTGGGGAACCAGGCTCATTAGGATTGAGAATGGAGATGTGGCAATTTCCTGTTTTCAAGTGCATGTGAAACAAGGGTTCCTGTGCCCAGAGGGACCCACCAGAGGTCAACCATGAGTCCCATTAGCACATAGGTGAGCACCGGGATGGAAATGCCTTTGCTGAAGAGGTGACTCAAGTTAGAATTTGGAGAAGGGAAGGGAGCAGGAGCCTGCCCTTTTGGGGGGCTCCTCATCCAGGAGGAACTGGCTTTGCCTCCTCCTTCCTGGGCTGTCTTGGGGGGGCAGGTAGCAGGTAGCAGTGGCGCCCTTTTCCTTATAAGTGCCTGTGTGTGTGGAGGGGAGTAGCTGGAACTTATTTAAAAATGTGATTTTTTCCCCTGTTTTATGTAAATCATACCACACACTGGACAAAGGCAAAGAGAAGTTTGCTTAAAGTACTTTGTACACTAGTTGGCAAAGTTACAGATATATAGAGCTCTCAGATTTTGGCGTTAGAGCGAAGCCTATTAAAATTTTGATATTTGGTGTTGACCTAGAGAAACCGCAGTTTATTGTGGCTCAACCTAATGTATACTTGGAACACCTCTTTTTCACGGGAGGTACTCATCCTGCCTGTTTATGGCAACGTATCTGAACGAGGGAGACTTTAAATTCAGAGTGGAGTTACACTGGGTTCATGAACTAAAAATAAAATGTGGCGATACAGGAAAACACGGACACCGAGCTCTGCACCTCAGCTCTGAATGGGCTCCTCAGTGCACCCCCAGGACCCCTCTGATGGAAGTGGGGGAGGGGAGGAGCAGTGCACCTTAGTGCCAATGAGAGGGAACACAGGGGGGACGGTGCTCCGGAGCGAATGTGGCAGCTGAATTGCAGGACTGAAGTAAGAAAATGATAGATGGTCATTAAACTCAGCACATATTTATTGAGCATTTATGTTAATAATGGCCCGAGGCGCTGTGAGTTTGGAAAAAAAATGCCTTTTTTTTATGCGAACAAAGAGAGATTAAATTATGTTCCCAATAGTTTTGAAGTTAGATGTCTTTTCTTGCTTTAGAGTTCTTTGAAAACTGATAAACCCAGGCAAGTCATACATATTAACCCTTGGTTGGAATAGCTGATTAATAAGGACAAAGTAGAATTCCTTGATTGTGCTAGATTTTATGTATGTATGCATTTAATATAAAGTGGGGATAAGGGATTTCATTTGCAAACTACCTTCCATCATTAGAGAGTCTAAAGTAACATTGTGAACAATGTGATTGAACCAGTGGTTGTGTACATGTTACTGGGGGTGGGGTGCTTAGAGTGGTGCTTTGAGCACTGGGGACAAAGGACAAATGGTGGTGCCCCTGGCACTGGCAGCCTCGCCTCTTCCTCCCTGCTCACCCACACACTTATCTGATTACATGTATTCTCTCACACAGTTGTATCATTAACAAGTCAGTGGTAAGAATTTTGTCTTCAGGTTCCTCTGTTTTCCCGCCAGGGCCCCAGCTGTGGTAGCTCTCTCCGTTTTTCATGTGCAGAAAAAGCGCCAAAGGAGCTTGTTAAGAATGCAGATTCCGGGGCTTGCGCCAGAGACTCTGACTCAGTACTTCTGGCAGAGACCAGGAAGTCTTCATTTTGAATAAACCCTTCCGGGGACTCTATGCTGGGACCAGTTTTTGAAAAACTTCTCGACCGAGGTTAGTGGAAAGGGAAGACTATTACAAATATGAACAGAAATATAGGTAAATTTCCCCCTGAAGCAACATGTAAACTGGTGGTTAGGTGCAGTTGGAATTCTGTGATTGGTACAAAACTTAAAAACAGGTCAATTGTCATATACATAATGTTGTCATTGTGAGGCTTTCACAGTTACCTGGCACATCAACCATCTCTATTGAGGTGCTGCTTTTTCTCTTCATGTCCTCTCCTCCATCAAGCGTCCCTTTGTCCCCTGATGGGAAGGAATGACTTATTCTTGGATGCCTTCTGTTGGTTACTCGTATTATAACCCTCACTCCTGCCCGCCCTGGAATTTTCTTAATTATGCACACGGCTCTCTCCCCGACTGGACTTCAAGCTTCTTCAAGGCAGGAATAGTGTCTGATTCTTCTCACTGCCACTCCAAGCATCTACAACAGCACCTTGCACAGTGTAAGTCTCAACAACTATTTTATGAATGAATGCCATGTTCACAGATTGGGGGCAGCCTGAACCTCATTTTCCACAAGTGGGCTGGGAGGTAAGGCAGGCTTTCTCAGGAAACCTATTTCACAGCTGAGATCATTAAGGCCTGGAAATAAAGCAAGACAAGCTCACGTTGCACTTGGACTCTAATTCAAGCATGGGAACCCTGAGCCGTCCCGGAGGTAGACCTCACTGAGTTATCTTTCTGAGAATGCTTCCTGACCACAAGGGTTGAGAAAGCGCCCCGAGGCGGTGAGGGAGAGAGACCCAGCACATCGCTTTCCTGGGGCTTCTGTTTTTAATTGTCCTTGTGGCTCAGTTAGGTAGAGTCTTGACTGGCGCCTTTGGGTGGGACAGGCTGACCCTCTGGGTGGCGGCCAGCCTTTGCATGTGATGCGTTCCCACAGGGATCCGCTCTGTGTCCTGCGGTCTTTCTGTGATGGGCAGCAGCTGCGAGATGAAGCTGATGTGACGTCTGTTTGTTGCTTCTTCAGCCTGAGCCAACTAGATGGAGCAATTTGACCGAACAGCCAGGGTTTTATGACTGACTTGCTGGGGTCCAGCAGCCTCTGGAGGAAACAGAGGCAAGCGATGACAGAGAGGTAGGGTTTAGAGGTGCCCCCGCCCCCACGCTTTCCATTCCCAAACTTCTGTAATAGAAGCTGTTTCCTTCTCCTGGCAACGTCCATCCGGTAAGAGTACCTTCCTCGTCCGGGACACAGCCATTCTGGGAAATGTGAGTTCTTTTCTCCTCTGTAAGCCATCTGACTTCTGCCGACACCTTCCTTTACCTCATCATGGAGAGAGTCAAGTCAAGCTGCCCTGGTTCTGGTTCTGACTCATGTCGCCTCCACGTAATTCTAGTCACGTTGCTAAACTGTTTTCCATACTTTTAATGAGGATCCTTTCAAAACAATTCTTTAAAAAAAAATTCGCCTGGCATTCTGTTGTTCCTGGGTTTCACCTTTATCATCTCCATCTTTATTCTTTTTATTTTTTACCATGTTATTTTTCTTTCTCTGTTATTCACCCAGCATTTCCATGACATCACCACTCCCCAAGTTTTGTGGCTTGTTTTTCTGTTTCAGTTTTTAATTCTTGGTTTCAGGCTGATAATGAACTGTACAAACAGAATTATAGTGGGGTGGTTGTTCTTCCTACACACGCCATGTTGGCCAGACATGTGAGAGATGGGGTGTCCAGTGGGGAGCTCTCTGTCTTAGGCACAGCGGGAGAAGCTGGTGGAAGGCCTGAGGAGCGCCATTTGTGATAATGACTGAGGGGTCAAGAAAAGACTGGCTGGGAAGAACATAAAGGGCTAGCTAGTTTAGAGCAGTGTCAAGTGCCTAGGTGTGAGTTTAGTAAGTATTTTTCACTAATGATGTGCCGATATAATTTAGCTTGGTGGAGAGAGTGCCCAGGGGAACTTTAACAGCCTTCAAATATCTGGGAAGGAAATATTATGTTGAAAGAACAGAGAGGAATAGAAACCCCAAAGTTGCACCATATCTTTAGCTCCAGCATCTCTGCTGGCCTCTGCCTCTCGCACACTTCCAGAGTGAGCTCCAAGGTGGCTGTGGGGTCTTGGCTTCCCTGCTTTTTGGCCAGTGCCTCCTCTTCCCTACATCCCTCTATCCTAGTTACCCCACCATAGATGAGCTCATGCTGCTAGCTTTCAGCCACATTTGTTGGGATCAGAAATTGAAAGCAGGGTCTGACTGTGGACTCTGTTTATCTCAGGGTTTTGTCTTCAGATCTCAGTATAACAGATAAGGAATACTTAAAATGAAGGGTTTCCCCCTTCTGCTCCTTTCTATCTCTCCTAAGGGTTTACAGTTCTCCCACCCTCACACCCACCTTTAACACTCACCTAGCGTTTGGTCACGAGGCTCTGGTGGGTCCCAGCCCTGGTGGCTGGAGGCATTTTCCTAAGCTTGAGTCTATTCCATCAGAGAGGTAGCTTGGCAGGCATGGTGGCTATTAGCGCTAAGCGTAACGGTGGCCAACAGTGGCCAAGACAGCATCTCTTATGAGCCTCAAATGGTAGATAGTGACAGTCCTGAGGTATCTTGGTCTCTAGGTATCTGGCACACTGAGCAGCAGGTGCTGAGAGAAAGTGACCTCTGGTAGCCACTGGATTAATGTAATAATCTCAACCAGTGATCATGTACAGTTGTGTGTGTGTGTGTGTGTGTGTGTGTGTGTGTGTGTGTACTTACACATGTAGAGTTCTCTCAGTGTTTGCATGATGGATTTATAAAAGTTTTGTTTATTTGGCTACTCTTTACTAGACTTTTTTTTTTTAACTGGGTCTTCCTTATCTTCTCAAACTTTAAATATTGGAGGGCCCCAAAATTCAGTCAGGATGTTTTCTCCCCTTACACTCCTTCCCTAGATGATTTTGTATAGATCCATGACTTGTGCTCAAAGTCACTGCATCTATGTTCCCAGCCTTCTCACCCCTCAAGTACAGACTCATATGCCCAAATTTCTACCTGGCATCTCCATGTGGATGTCTAGGAAGCATCCCAAACTTAACGTGGCCCAAATGGAGATCTTGTTTTCCACCCGTTGTCCAAATCTAGTTTTTTCCAGCCAACAATCTCAGCTGCGTTTTCTCAGGCCATCAACCATGAGGTCCTTGATTCCTCTTTTTCTTATACACCTTACATTCAGAGTCTTTGCAAATCTTGACAGCAAAACCTTGAAGATATATCTGATTTCTAACTACCTCCATGATCACTTTTGCCTCTGGACAATATATCATCAAACCAGTGACCATTTAAAAGTATACGTACAATTACTTCACTTACTTATGAAAAAAACCCTCCAGCGTCTTCCTCTGTCACTCAGAGTACATCTGAAGTATGACTGGTCTACCAGGGCCCTCCATGGCCCGCCTCCTGATGTCGTGTCTGGCCTCACCTCCCAGTGCACCCTCCCTCCCTCTGCTCCAGCCACACCCCTCGGCTCCTCACTATGCCTGCTTGATAGTCAGCATGCATGGTACCCAACACCATCTCAACAAGGGCATTTGTGTGTGCTCTTTCTGGTACCTGGAACACACTTATCCACTATGTTTATTATTCTCATTCCTTCATTCTGGTCTCCAAGCAAATGTTTTCTTTTTACAGGGTCTTTTTCTGACCACTCTCCCAGTAGCACCTTATCATTCTGTTCCCTTGTCCTGCTTTAGTCTCTCCAAAATCCTCATTAGTGCCCATTATATCATGCATGTATATACTTGGTTCCTGTCGGTCTCCCTACTAGGCTGGCAGCTCTGTGCGGGTGTGGACTCTCTCTTGTTCATGTGTTGGCCCCAGGGCTGGGACAGTGCTGGATCCATTCAGTGTGTATCTGTTGGATGAATATGTGCCATTTTTGTTTAATTTTTTGATTCAATAATTCAAAGACCTAACTAATTCTTCTCCCTTAAAGTAAATTACGAATTTCCCTTTCTATTTTAAACTCTGCTTTTTCTGTAATGATGACTTGCCTTTTTTGTAGCTTCTATTACTTTGCATATCAAATCTGATGGTGGGAAAATTATACAAATGTACTGCCTGAAAGATGAAAAGATGTCTCCAGTAAACCGTAATATCATCATAGTATAATATCTAATGAGCAGCAATAATTATAAAATAAATTTTTTTCTGTAGAAAAGTATTTTAAAAAATAGATATGACTGTTCATACTTGGTAGTATGATGATTATTAGTTTTGGAATATAAATTAAAATTCAGTATGTTGGCATTTCATACTTTATCTAAAACATAGTATCCAGATCAAAGACTAGCAAAGTGTGTTAATTATTGCAATTTCATAGAGCACAAAATATTTTCCCATGGTATACATAAAATGAACTGTTCTGTTCGCAATGTCGAGCTACCTGAGTTGCTGCACCTGAGTTAGGAATGAATGCCCTGGGATATCATCAGGGAAGGACATTCCATTTGGGGGCTGTTGCATCCCAAGGTGCTGACCTATGTGGGTCAACTTCTGTCTCAGTGAGATAATTAGGTAACAAAACTTTATTTTAGGCTTACTCAGTGGTTTATGTAGTGTCCAAAACACCAAGGTAATTTGGATGATCTCGGGGAGTTTGTGGCCGTGAAATTTGGTTGAATCTGACCTTTCCCGCCTCTGAACTCATAGACGGCGCTGCTGTTACTCATGTTGCAACATGTGAGGTACTTTTGCTGTGTGTCTGCTCTGGCCCCTCTCCCTCTTGGACTGTAAGCTCTTCTAGGGCAGACGATGTGTCTGATTCGTATTTCCTGTGCCCAGCAAAACCTGGCCCAGCAGCCTGGTCCACGGCAGGGGCTCCAAAGGTATTTGTTAAAGATACATGGAATTTTAGTCAGATAGAGTTTAATTCTGCTGTGCAAAGTTTTAACCTGAAGAAAAATCCAAGCTTATAGCCAAGCTGTCACATTTTCTAAAGGTCATTTGTTGTCTTTTGACACTTTTGTCTTATTTTAGATGTTAAAGCTTCTGAGAAACCGTTTTATGGTGAAACCCTTATAAAAACCAATTATTACAGGTAACAATCTTGGTTGACTTTCTTTTTTAAAATGGGGCCCACATTATGAGTCTCTTTAGCAACAAGTTGATGTTAATAACGTTTTGTGGGTAAACAGTCCCTTTCCTTTTTTTAATGACATTTCAATCAGAAATGCATCGTATGCAAAATTGGCATTCATTTGATTGTTTAATGAGTCTGGAAATGGAAGCTAGCAGATTAAAATTACATTCTAAAGCTATGAACTAAATCTGTGGCTTCTCAGCTCTTTCTGACATCTGCATGTGGCCCTTGGGATAGCCTTGGTGAAGAGAACATGCTGCTAATGGCCCTGGCGAATGAGCCAGACCAAGCCCAGCTCACAGAATCGCCTGCATTGGGGGATGCTGTCTGAGGCAGGCTGTTTCAGTTCTGTGAACTCCCAGTCAGGCAGAGGGCTCCTGGCCCATTGCTCCCCTGCCTGACGTGCCTAAGGCTAACTGGACACCCTCTGTCGTCAGCACCAGTGTGAATACAGCCCCGGAGCATGGACCTTTGCAGGACCTGATGCATCACACCGCCCATACCATTTATCCGGTGGCCGGAAAGCAGGAACCGGCTCTAAAACCTGTCGTCCCAGGGGTCCCTTTGAAAGCCTCTGTGATTGCTAGTGGTTGAGGTCAATTGTGCAGATGTCTTTAAAAGTGTCTCACTAGTGACCAGAAAGTTACTTTGTCAAGATGACAGATGGGCTGTGAGCAGCTCCTCCGCCTGTTCCCTGTGATGTCAGCTCCATTTACTTGTCAAGATCAGGTATTTTTGTAGCTCCCAGCAGTGAGCGGGCTTTCTCGGGCAACCTGTGAAAAATCGTCCGTTCTGTTCTGTGAAAAATCAGCTCGGTGGCTCGCTGTCGACCCACAGGAGTGAGGAGCGTTTGAAGAGCTGGTGAGTCCCGCCCATTGTGGGTGGGTGATGCAGGAAGGAGACACACAACCCTCTAGGACTGGCCATGGGGAGAGGTGGCAAGACAGCAATGGGACCTGAGACATCCAGCTCCCACGTTTTAGATGTGCTTGCTCTTCTTCGTCAGAGAATCATGTATGGGCACAATTAAAAGCGTCCACTGCGTTCTCAGTTTCTTTATAGAGCCAGGAAGCCCATCTTCTCATACTGTGACAAATCAGAAAAGGGGCAGCCAAGATGATACCTCCAGCTATCCTTCCTTAACATCACATCACAACCTTTCCCAGAGAAGTTTCTCTGATTTTATTATTATTTTTAACTCCTTAACCCGCATTCCTCACTCGCTCCAACGCCCCTGCCAACCTGGGCTGCTCCCTCCAGAGACCAGGAAGCCTGGCTAATGCCCCCTGAGCTGTAGATCCTGTTAGCTGTTGGACCTGGGTCCCCATGTTCTTCCCAGGGTTTCAAAATAACTCACCAGAAAGGCACGGAAATGTTCATAGAATTTCATCTCCTCTCCCTCTTGCGTTTTCTTTTTGGGCAGAAGAAGAAGCTGATTCACTATTCCTCATACGCTGAAGGGCACCCAGCAGTGAAAAATAATCGAAGGTGTTGGGAGAGGCAGCTGGACCACTTGTGCAGGGCTCCATTCCCCCTCGCCCCTGCTTCACACCTTCTTCCTGTCAGGGGTCTGGGGACGTTTCTCTGTTGCACTGACGCCGAACCACATCCTAGCTGTCTGCGTCCATTTCAGTTGGGTAGACTTGGGAATTTGGGCAAAGTAAAGGAATGATGCTGACATTTACTCCTCTCAGCTCACGTACCTGGACTCCTGTCCCCTGGATGCTTCTGGAAGCCCAGGTATGGGGTGGCAGAGCTACATCTGTGACAGGGTCCACTGTGCTAAGCCATTAGGGGTTTTGAGTTCAATCTATTACACGAACGGGGGTCTGCCAGCCGACTCCTTGCTTATACGATGCACACGATAATAAAATCCAGGCAAGGCTACTTTCTTTGGGCTACTATTTTTATTTGGTGGTTATTTCTTTTGTGTTCTGCCATCTCTAATGTTTTGGTTCTATTTCAAAATATGATTAAACAGAATGAGGCGCTGTTGGGCACTGCCCTGCTTTAAATCAGAGCAGTACTTGAGTAGCCGGGACATTCTAATGGCCTGTGTTTCTTTGTTCTGAGAGTTCCCTGAAGAGACCAAAAAAAAAAAAAAAAAAAGCCAGACCTAAATCCTTAAACAGCATAGGATCCAAAAACAATCCCTCCAACAAACTAAAGCCCATTAAAAGAGAATTGAAATGTTAGGTAAGTTAAATATAAAAAGGGTCTCCTTATTAATCCCCCGTTGCTCCTGCTGGCACGTGTCATATTCTCAAGGTACAGTATCAAGAGAACACTGTCATTTAGTGATGTATTAGGGCCATATATCATCAGAACATCGTCTTTGTAGAGGATATGGGTACTAAAAGACACGAATCTGGCCAGACGGAGCAGCAGGAGGCCTAACTTCTTTTCTCCACCCCCCTGCCCTTTTCTTTAATCTCCCTCTGTTTTGTGTTGCAGAGAAGTGAATTTCTTCATGGGATATGACTTGTTGCAAAATAATCGGGGGGCCCCAGTGGGCTTCATAAAGTCTTTTAAATGGCTGGGCTTCAAGGGCAGCTTTGTTCGGTGTTTGCACTGTTAGCTGGGCCGGAGGAGGCTGTGTTTGCCAGGGTCTGGGTCTCTGGGGTGAAGGCTCGCGGAGCCTGGACAGGAGGAAGAAAGAATAACACTCTCAGATGTAGTGCAGTGAGTTGCGTGATGTTCTTGCAAGATGCCTCAACATTAAGACTCCAAAAGTATGGCCATGGGATGCTGCCAGCCTCTCCTCCGGAGAGACACCCCCTCTGCTCAGATCAAGGAAGAAACGAGAGGACTTGGGGGCTTTGGGTTCAGGTTTAGGTTTGTCTTGCAAATGATTGGGCACTCCATGACTGAGACTTGGTTGAGTTTTTAAGTCAGAGACTTTATCTGTCTTTCTAACGAGGCACTATTTTTGCTCCTGTGTTCAAAATGAAACCATAAACCACTAAGGTTTATAATGGTCTGAAAATGGGGCGTGCTTAACAAAGGCAAACATTTAAATTCTTAGCTGCAAGGAAGAGATTGCTCATCGTAGCCTCTAAACCAAGCTGTATAGCATAGCGATTAAATCACTGATTATGACACCAGCGAGTCCTGGGTTTGACTCTCTGCCCTGGCTGGCTGTGTAAACCTGGGCAAGCCATTTAACCTGTCTGTTTCTCAGTTTTCTTGCCTATAAAATAGGGGTAAATGAGTGTTTTTTTCAGACTTGTCATGAGGGTTAAAAAGAACATAATATGTGTTCAGCACAGTCTGACAAATCATAGATTTTCTATAAATCTCAGGTGCTATTATTCTCAAAAGTTCTATAACCTGCCTGGGAAATCTATATACCGCTTTATTGTTTGGTTAGAGATGGACCAGCTCTGTGGCTTTGGCTATTGAAGGGATTTACAAAAGCAGTGGAGGTTGGGGGTTCAGAAAGATCTGAAAATGCTAATTTACGTTAAAAGCAAGGGCCATTGATACCTTCCACCTCTTGTGCTGACCTCACTCAATTGGGGATGAGGAGAGACCCCTGGGAAACCATTCTCCTGGCTTGGAAGGTTGGGCCATATTCTCTATCAAACTTACTTTCCTCCACGCCTTAGAAATGGTTTTGTTAGATTTATTCATTATTATTATTTTCTTCTTCTTCTTCTTCTTTTTTTTTTTTTGCTGTCTCCATTTTTTTCAAACTTTCATTGAGCTGAGAGTCATGGCCCAGAGCCTCTTAGTTGTAGATGAAGGCTTTGTAGTGGACAAAACTGCCTTTTTTTTTTCCCTCCCAGCTTTTTCTGTGCAAGAGTTATGGGGAAGTCAATTGTACTATCAGTACAAAGAGCAAGCAAGGGGAAGCTTAATTAAAATAATAAATTATCAGTCAGATTTAATACTGCCATTGGCAACCGCGGAGCTCTCTCAGCGCTCCCAGCCTCCCAGTGATTATTTTCTAAGAGATTAAGAATAGATTTTGTCCAGTGGAGGCAGGCTGGAGCGGGTACAAACTTGTGTTGTCTCTTCTTTGAGGGGTTGTGCTCGCTTGCAAGGGATTTCCCTTGACCGCATATTCCAGAGAGGGAATCACTTTATTCTACGGTTTCAACGATCAAAACCGGTGACAAGCAATGGACCCTGCCCACTCTGGGTCTTTTCTTTCAGCTTTTGCCTACATCTCTGCATTCTAGACCCTTAACGCTCTGAAGGGAGGTCTGTTCACCCAAGTTTTGGCTCATCCCTTCTAGGGCACCTTTCATAGGTTGCCTTAGAACAGGGCAGGGAGTGTGGAAGAGGGGGCCTTCCATGCCTGACCCAGGTGGCCCGTCTTTCCAGAAAATTTCCAGACTATCTCAACTACATACTAATCGATTCCTAAAATCTCAACAGTCACGTAGGAGCTAACCTAATATTAGTATGACACACTCATAAGTTTTAATGCTGTGCCTTAGCAACTAACCCGCCTGGCTGACCCCTGAATCCAGGCTTGGGAACCAGATTCTGTTCCCAAGTCCACTGCTAGCTAGCTCTTTGATGGACCTGAGACACCTGACTTCCCTGTGTGTCGTTCCTCTGTCTGCAAATCTTAAGAAACCTGTGAGGATTAATGAAATAAGGTCTGCAGAGTCCTTTAGAAGAACAGTGCTGTGTAAACATGAACTGTGAGTGTTCCATTTATGAGAAGTTTTATAATATTGCCTAGGAGAAATTGTGACCTGTGTTCGAATGTACCATCGAGTTCCCTTTGGCTCTGTTGGGGCTGGAATTGGGTTACCATGGGGGCGCTGCAAGGACAAGTTGACCTCTGTGACTTGATGCATGGGGAGACTAGAAATCCGAGTGGAATGTATGCACTGACGTTGGATCACCTTCCTCCTTGGGAAACTTGACACAAGACATCCGTATTCCTGAAAACAAATTCCTCTGTGAGCAGTTTTCAGACTCTGAAATAGTGAGACACTTCACTATTGTGTGTCTGCTCCGAATACATTCTTTTATAAAAACAATTTAATTGAGGGTCAGAGTGTCCAATTTGTACTCGCCGACCACGATGGCTTTTGAGTCAAGGTGAAATTCTCTTCTGTAATTCTCCCTGGGTGCCAGAGATGACCACGGCGTGTGTGCCGTCGGCTGATGTCCGAGGTCTTGGTTCTTCCAAGAGCTTGAAGTTTCTGGAGCATGTTTAGGAAGCTTGCAGCGTGATTTCTTTCTCACTCCCAGCTCTGAGCGCCAAGTCTTTGGTTGGCTGTTTTAGAATTCCCACTGCTAAGCTCCTTTGCTTCTCAGGGTCCCCTGACAGTAGCTGGTGACAAAGGGAATAGCTTACTTAGGATTAATAGGGGTCCCCCCTCCCCACCACCACCACCATCGTGCGTTTTGCATATTTGCATTTTGGTAGGGCAATTCTTGAAGGCAGCCACATTTATGGGGCCCCTTCCTAAATGAGATGATAGTGATGAAAGGACAGAAGGACGTGGGTACATGTGGGAGGGTGGGGTAGTGTGGAAGTTTTTCTAATTTAGGACAGAGAGTCACTTCGACCTTGTTATCCCCTAATACTAATACCTGGCCCGTGTGCTCCACGGACATACTGAGTGTTGTCCATTTGGGCAGGAAAAAATATTACAGCTTCATAGCCTTTTTGATTTTCTGAAAAAGGACCTGGCATTTAGAATTTGCAAGTTCCCCAAATGACTCCTAGGCAGGTTTTGCTTTTCCAAGAGACAAGGATGGAAGGAAAACAATGCCACCTTCTAGAGGAGAACCGTGTGGTCTGCCGCCTTCCTAATATGGCTCTGGAGGGTCAGCAGGCAGAGCACTCGGTATTTGCATTCGTATTCTTATTTCAAGAGATCTGTGATGCTGTTTCAGTGTAAAAATACAGCACCTGCCAGCTGACTTTTCTCCCTGATTACTCCCATCCTATTAGCTACTGTGTTTTCCTGTCCAGGTTTCTATTTTATTATTATTTTTAAAATATGAATGGAAGGTCAGGTAATACTTTCCATATTCTATAATAGGGTTGGTCCTGGAAGAATCTTAGAAAAAAAAAATCTTTCAGACATTGGCTTAACATAGAACAAAAACATCTCAAAAACATTTTTTTTTTCCTGGTTTCTCTGAGGAGAAACCAAACAGGAAAGTCTCACAGTAGCTATTTGTTATCTTCTCTGTCTCCAGCCCCCACCGCTCCCCCACCATCAGGGAGAGATCATTTCGCTCTGCCGCAGACACTGAAAAATGCTCAGGAGGCACTTGCAGGTCCCAGGGCCACAATTGCTAAGGCCAGGGAGCCAGGGAACTCTGTGCTGCCATCTAGTGGCGCATCTTCGACACAGCAGGTTGCTTGCCAGACTCCTGCTTGAACTTGGCTGTGGCCAGGGCTGTGGTTTGGCTTGCATCCTTCTAGAGCGTTGTTGCCAGGCATGTAGACTTTTTTTCTTTTTCACTCTCTATGCCCCCCTTTCATTTTTGTATGTTGGCACTTCATTTCATGCGTCCCCAGAGGCCACATTTTGGGTTTTGATATATTTGCTCTTTTGGAAAGGAGACAATAATGCGAACAGATGCCTTTGACTATGAGTAAATCGCAGGCTGGGTGACCCTAGAAAGTGATAAACACGGGGAGACAGATTGAGCATGAAAAACGCAATGAGGTTTATTACTCATATGCACTCGCTAGGTTGGTAGGGTAGAGTGTTCTGACATTTTCCTCCAATGCATGTTTGTCACCATTTCTGTTACTGACATTTGGGGAGACTCAACCCCAAGCCGGAATCTTGGGGAAAATTTGTTTGAGGCTTTCGGAGGCGTGATTGGCAGATACCTGTAGGATCCAAAATGACACAACTTCCCTCCTTATCAGAAAACAGCCGGTGTTTGTAGCCCTTACGGTGGTTGGTGATGACACAGCTCCTTGGAGTTACTCTGCTCTTGTTAGAGGGCTCATGTCACAGTTGGGGAGCCACCAGGAAGCCACCAATCTTCCCTGGGGCCTCAGGGCCTGACACTGTTTTGCTCCGGTCCGTGTTATAAATGTCTGGGAAGTAGCAAAGCTCTTTTAAATGTGTGCCTTTGGAGTCAGACAGACCTGTGTTTACATTTCAAGTCTGCCTCTGTGTGACCTTGGGCAAGTTTCTTAACCTTGGTTCCTCTGTAAAGTGGGGGTGATGAGGAATTTTTTTTGTGTGAAATAATGCATGTAAAATTCTTAGCACAGAGCCTGCTGCATACAAAGTATCCCATAAGTATCAGAAGTGTGAATAAGTATCAGAAGATGTTTCTTGAATGAAAAAGTGAGCCGAATGAGCTATGACCTTGAGTCAGAGCAGAGGACACTTGATGCACATGGGGGACGAGGAGGCCAGTGGAGATGGGCTCCCGAAGGCATGGCTCAGTGTGTGCCGCTTCTCGCCAGAACCACTGGCTTGAAGACCAGGGTTTCTGTCTCTTGGCAAAATCAGGGAAAGTGGACTGAGTGGTCTTCGTTAACCTGCACTTGAATTTACTCTGTAGCTGCTGGACCCAATTCAGGGGATGGAAGAATCAGTCTCTTACCAGCGATTCCCTGGAGTTCTTCCTTCTTTCTTCGAGGGCCTGGGATTTAAGCATGGGTTCCATATCCACACCAGCCAAACCCCAGGGAAAGGATCAGATATGGCCACCCCGTACCAATGTAACCTTTGGTAGAATGTGAAAAAAAGCTCCAAGTATTATTAGAAGGGACAAAACCCTCACACTAACCTACAGCTAAGGCTTGAGTTTGATCCCTGTGTGTGTATGTACCAAAAAAAAAAAAATTCCAGGTGTGACAAACCATCTGGCTGGAATAAGTTTTGTGCTGGACTGTAATTACAAGCGATTTACTATGACTCTTGGGCTCCTGTGATGGGTCCTGACTGGCTCCTAGGTTTCTAATTTTGCAAAGAGTTCCTGTATAAGAGAGCGTGGGTCTTCTTTTTCTCAGACCCCGTGTTGTGACTCCACACCCACTCCGACTGCCCTTGACGCTTTGAACTCTTTGTATCTGAGGATCTTCCCTTCAGAGAAGAGATGCACTTGGGGGGTGGTCCTTCTGTCAGGGTGCAGCCAGATTTGCATAAGGCTGGTGTCACAGGTGCTCTGCTAGGGGACTGTGTTCACCTCACAGCTGCCTTGGGATGCAGGGAGTCGGTGTCCAACTGTGGCTGTGGGAGCTGTTCTTTAAAAAGCGGAGTCACTGCTCACAGTGCCAAGCTGCATATCTACCTGATCGCTGGTCTGGATTGCTTTGGTGGTAGCAGAAGGGCACTATTCATTTTTAAAAATATGCCTCTTTAATTTGCACTGTGACCACAATTACAGACTGCATTTGTGATATAAGGAAAACCATGAACATAATTCAAAGGGCCGTGACTCACAGAGTCTCGTGGATGCCACCATCCTTGTGAAGAAGAGAGGAGGAGAAGAGGGGCTTTGGAGGGCTTGGAGCCAGGACACCTGACTGTAGGTCAGCCGTTCACTAAGGGGCTGCAGGGTGGACAGCTCCCGAGCCCATCTCAGCCTCACTGGCCGCAAGAATACTCTCCGCACAGCAGTGGTTGTCAGCCCTGGCTGCACATCGGAATGACCTGGGGAGGTTGAAAACAACATCTAGGCCTGGTCCTTAGATAAATCACATCTGAGCTTCAGGGGGTGGGAGACAGCGCCGGTCTTAGCTAAGAATTGCACAGGGGTTCTGATTTGCAGCTAAGGGCGAGGACCACTGCCCCACAGGATTTTAAGGAGTAAATGAGATTAGTCCCCTAAGGGAACCCAAAAGGGGGGAAAAAAAGGAAACTGGATTATTCGGGTCAACCGCCAAAAATCATCCACCGACAACCAATAAGATGAAAAGCTGAAAGGTCTGCAACCAGCCCTGTGGGAGTGAGTGCAGATAGCTGAGGACTGATGCCCCCTCTCTCTGGGTGGCTGGACGGGCCCTGGGCAGCCTCATCAGTGTATCACCACATCGGCCTCAGGGTTCCTCCCCTAAAATGATGGTCCTTTTCTATGTGTGTCACCCAGTGGAAAAGTTTGAGCAACATCATTCCCATGCTGGCCTCGTTATCCCCATGCTTCTGTAGCCTTGCAAAGCCATGAGGGTGGTGAAATAAGATTGTAGAAATAGAGCTGTTGGGGTAATGAGGCCCAACCTCCCAAAGCTCCATATACCTCATTCTGGGGAAGTGGTAGTTGGGGAGATGGAAGGAGTGTGGTTCTGGAACTCTCTATGGTTCTGTTCATTTGAAAGGGGAGGAGATGACAATCTGGATACATTTTAGAATTAGCCCTTGTGAGCATCTTGGGAGGGATCTGGGACTCCTAGCGAATTTGAGGGCAGCACATACGCTGATATGTGCTTAGAACTGCTTCAGGGCTGGTGTATGGGCTTGGCTTGGACCTCCAGCTCACACACACACACACACACACACACACACACACACACGCATGTACGTATTTGCATGCATACACACACACCCTTCTCCTTGGTTTTGGACCAGAAATGGTGAGATCTTCCTTACTGTCATGACCTTGAAACCTACTGGGTACAGTTGTGAATCTCCTTAAGGTCATTGTCAGAGCTGAGGTAGAATTTCTCCTGCATGGATTCTAAGAGGGTTGTAGGTTCATCTCAAGATGAGAGTGCTTGAGGTCAGCCGCTCCTCTCAGATCAGCCCCGAATCAGGCAATGAATGTGGCAGTACCTGCCTTAACTCAGGGTAGGGCCTGGGTGTGAGTTTCACTTGAAATCCACCTCTATCCCCACCAAGCTGCCTAATCTTGAAAAAGTCACATACCTTCTCTGAGCAGCAGTTTACTTGTTTGTAAACAGGGCATAGTGGGAATACTCGTCTCGCAGGGTTTCAATATTAATAAGAATGAAAGCCACAGCAGCCAGCATTTAGTAGACACTTCTTAACAAAGCTCAAATCTTGTTGAAATTCTGTGACACAACATTTAGGGTTCATGGGTGCCCAGTCTACAAACAGGCATGTGCATCCTATTTGGGTCTTCTCTTAGTCATTTTAACAGCTAAGCTTTCAGGATACAACCAAAGATGCAAATACTCACCATCCTTTCATTAGCATATGTGCTAATATAATGCAGCTGTCCCTCGGCCATAAAACACTGAGGGACTGTGTCTCTGCTTGGCATGGGGAATATTTTTTTTTTCTCTTACTGAGCCGATTCAATACTCAACTTTGTCATTATTTGAGTTGGAACTTTAGATTGCTGCATTTTAATGCACTCTACTATTAAGGATTGTTGGACGGCCGTGTGCAAATATTTTTGTTCTCACGATGCAGTCCTGGCCCAGGTAGCCCAATGGGCAAAATATGATTTACACAAATATTATCATTTCTATAGTGTATACTAAAAGGTAACCTGAGAACAGCGCGGGAGAAAGCCTCTCTCTCCGCATTTGGTTATCTAGGTTACGTTGGCTTGTAAACAAGGGACTTTTCATCCCCTCTCATCTGCCCCTAATCTTAAAAAGTTCTGTGTTCCTGGATGGATATTTGTGTTCCAGAGAGAGCGAAACCCTATTTGCTATCGGAGTTTTCTTGCCAAGATGACGGCAAGATAGGGAGAGGGAAGGCTAGGGAAACCTCAGCCATGTGCTAGTATTTTGGGGATTCTGTTTGAAGTTTATTTCAAATGTCTCTTATCTCTTTGTGCCTAGAACAAGGAAGTGACCTGTAAAAGGGAGAAGTGCCCAGTGCTGTCAAGAGACTGTGCCCTGGCGATCAAGCAGAGGGGAGCCTGCTGTGAGCGGTGCAAAGGTGATTTACATCTTGGCTGCCTTCTTTTTTGGCTGTTGCTTCAGACAATTTTACTTCTCTTTCTCTCACCTTTCTCTTCACTCAGCCCTTGGCTGGGGTGCAAATGGATGTTGGGAGGGAAGCGTGTGTGTGTGTGTGTGTGTGTGTGTGTGTGTGTGTGTGTGTGTGTTCAGGGGTTTGTAGGAAGGGGGACTTTCCTAGGGGAGGGATGAAAGCAGAGCGAGCATCCGTCTATGTAGACAAGTTGTTAAAATGTCGCAGAGATGTCAATGTGATGCCTGTGCATGTTGGCAAGCACGCACACAGCATCTTCTGTACAGAAGTTGCAACACAGTTTCTCCAAGCCCCTCCCTCGCCCTGCCCACCTCTGCCAGAGGAGCCCTGAAGCCCAAATGTGATCATTTTGGTCCCTATTCAATTTTTTCTTTTCTTCCAAATTAAATCTAAATTCTTCCCTTTGTCCTTGAAGTGTCTCTACAATACCCTACGCCAACCTAATTTCCCATGGCCTGCCATGCGCTTGTCTCTCTTGAACATGCTCTTCCTGTCTTACCTTTGCCTTCCTTAGCTCAGGTCTGTCCTCCAGACCTGTCCAGATGCTGCCTGTATTCCAGGTTCCCAGCCCTCACTCACTGGCCACTTTCCCCTCTAAGTTTCTGTGGCAGAGGGAAGTTTACACAGACACTTCAGTGGTGTGCCTTTTCTCCTTTGTTACCTCATCTGTGTTCAGTGGAACATCTGCCCTTGAGGACAGCAGCCAGGCCAGGCTCTGACACCGCCTGGTGCATGGTAGTATATGTGGGAATAGCGCTTAACAGAGTGGGTTCCCCAGGAGGCCAAAGGAGCACAGTGGCTCAGGGTGTGGGCTCTGGAGTCACACTGCCAAGTCCTAATCCAACAATCCTGGGTCACAGAGAGTGTTCCCCAAAAGTTCATGTCCACTAGGAGCCACAGAATGTCACCTCATTTGGAAATAGGATCTTTGGAGATGTCATTAGTTAAGATAACATCCTACTGATTAGATGGCCCCAAATGCAATATGACTGGTGTCTTTCTATAAAGAGAAGAAGACAGACAGACAGAGATGCACTGGAAGGTCGCCATGTAACGAGAGAGGTGATAGAAACACGTGGGCTGAGATTCAGATGCAGTCGTACTGTGGGAGGGGACAAGGCACCTGTCATTTTAAAAAAACCCTAGGAGATTTAATGTGCAGCCTGGGTGGGGAAACCTCTGAAAGAGTTCTTGACCTAGGACCAGGTAATTTCTATCCCCGCAGAAGAATTTACGTTTTGGGGGACTAAGAGGCGGGAGATCTAAAAGAACTGTCAGAGAGAAGTCTACAGACACCAGGCAAATGAGAGCCCATTTTTAGTGACAACGCATGAGTCTCTATATTCAAGGAAGATGCTGTGAACTTTTCCAAACACGCTGCTATACAAAAACCATGTGTCAAGTATTGATGTCAAGTTGTTTGTTAATAGCTATAGTTATTATTGTCAAGTATAATAATTTTTTGTTAAAGACTAAAAATAACCAAGAAAGAAACAAATAAGCAAGCAAGCAAGCAAGCAAACAGATAAACAAAATAAGAGAGTCAGAGATTGGCGCTACCGTAGGTCACAGAGTGCCTGGGATCACCAGGAAGTAGGGACAGGCAAGGAGGGATTCTTCTCTAGAACCTTCAGATGGAGCTTGGCCCTGCCGGCACCTTGTTGTTGGACTTCTAGTCAACAGGAGTGTGAGGGAATAAGTTCCTGTTGTCTTAAGCCACGAAGCTTGTGGTCATTTGTCACAGTGGCCCCAGGATACAAGTGCCCCATCATCCCCACTTGGGCAGGTAGACACATGGACCCTCTCTCTACCCAGTTCCCTCACCTGTAAATTGAGCGTAATCATTATGTTGGGAGGAATGAAATGGGAAGATACATTCAAAGTGTTTAGTGCAGTGCCTGGCAAGTAAATATTTCTCACTTACTATAAGCATAGTAGGTCCTCTGTAAGTACTTGACAGACTTGAGTATCAAAACATATTTTCTGAATCCTTTGGAGCAGGTTTTTTTTTTCTGATCCTTTGCTCTCCTCCTATTTTGATGGTTTAAAAATATTATTAGCAAGATGGCATAAGAAATAGAGTAAAATAGATAATGGCCAGTAAATATAGCTCAAATGTCAAAGTGCTGGTTAGTGCTTATCAAAGCTCTTGTTCAATTTGTCAATTGTGTAAATAAATGACAGCGGGGGACTTGAGCCCCAAGAACTGGCTAACCACCACCCATTATCTGCTGAGATATTTTTTTCCTTCTAACGCCACCTCCTTCCTCTCCTTAGCATAATTCCTTTTAATTTTAACTTTAGTGAGATAATTATTACATTAATACATTATCATGCTAAAAATTTTAAACCGTAAAGGGAGAGAAAGTCTTTTTTGAGCTACGAAACCCCACTCGTCTCAGAAAAAACAACTGTCATCCATTTATTGTATGCCTCTCAGACCATTTTCAGTTTATTACATATATATATATATACATACACATGTATATGTAATTTTGTATGTCTGGTTTTATTTTTACACAAATGGAATTAAACAGTACATATTTTTTCACAGGTAAGAAACTCTCAACAATACTATGACTTAGAAATTGTCCCATGCCACAGAAGTTCGTGCTTCTGTGTGGATTTCATGGCATTACATACAATTATTTAACTTCTCCCATGGACGTTTAGATTTTTGGTTTTTGGCCAAGTTGCCGGGAACCAACTTGTCACTCCTGTTGTGGCCGTGGCTGTATGCTTCTGTGTGAAGAGGCGAGCACATGGCAACTTGTCATGGACGTTATTCAGTGGCCTCCCAAAATGGCTGGGCTAATCACCTTTCTTATTCTTTGAGAATTTTTAAGCTCTTTTTTCCAAAAAGATGATAGGCTAGAGGAAGGAAAGCTGATATTACACATGGCAACATTTAGGCAAGTCTGCTGTTTTTGCCTTAAAAACTGGCCCAAACAGCCGTATTGCCCAATACACAACCCATATAACTGATTCCTCATTTCGACCGCCACAGGCGTACTCCTCTCCCAATTCTTCCCTGTTCTGCATGTTTCCCATGATACAGGGGATATTTTCCTCCCCTTTCTGTGGCGTATCAAGTTTCTTTTAAAGAACCTAGCTGATTACCATCAATTTCTTTTGTGTCTTTCCATGAAATGCCAAAAGCACTGACAGTTGTCAGCAAGTTAAGACTCGAATGATATCATTTTAGCAAAATGTGGCCCGATGCTGAAGAACTGCAGTTATAGAATCAATGAAGTTTAGAGTATAGGTTCGATGAAGAAATGGGAAATGTTTTACTTGCCTCTTATTTCTAAGACTGACTTTTTAATGAGAAATACCATCATCATCATCATCATCTTCATTTTTAAACATACTCCACAGTTGAAGCCTTTGAAGGCTCTTTGAGTTTATTACTTTCTGTTTGCTTGTTTGGATGCTTCCAGTATGGGGGAAGGCTGGAGAGAAGAAGGCATAGTATTAACTCATTCTTTCTTGGACAGTCTACTAAAAAATTTGAGCCGCTTAAAATTCCCATATTATGCTATGTTTATGTTTCTATTTTATTCTAGCTGCACTACCATATGGTTGGGACACTTCTGTAACTAAGTTCATAGTTTATTTACAATAATGCGGAGCCTAGTTTCATTCCTTTAAATCATTACAGAAGTTTATATTTAGGGCATCTTGGTCTTGGTGACCACGGCCATTCTTTATGGGTTGTTTTTTGGGCGGGGGGTGGTCATTCCCATTCTTTGCTTGGAGCCAGTGGCTGGTCAGGAGCACAACCCCTCTGTGATGACACTGTTCCTTGTGAAAGCTGTGGGCATTTGCCTTTCCATTTACTGTCGTTGAAGCCCTGATATCTCAGAAAATGAAAGGAAGGTGGCAAAATATAAATACCGGGGGTGCCAAAAAAATGTATATGCATAACTTGTATTCATCTTTAGTTATCAGTATATATTGAGAGTTACAATTTTAATACAGTTTTTTCCTTTCTTAAAACATGTATACATGTTGTGGGCACCCTCTGTATTTCTTCTACATTGGTTTCCAAAATCAGGACAGTCATCCTAGGTGGAGGGTTGTAAGGTATGAATCATCTGGTGGACGCCTTTACCCTCACCTCTTATCTCCATGATAGTCCCAAAGGGACTTGTTTTCCCACGATGCTGGATATGGGGTCAGTTGATTTGTGCTCATCACTGAGTCTTCACAACAGCGAGGGAATTTCTATCTTTCTCATTTTACATATGAGGAAACTGAGGGCCCAAAGAAGTTAAATCATTCATTTGGCAAGGTGTTAGTGACTGAAAGAGCAACCAAAAGGGTGTCTATGTCCTCAAGGAGATTGCCCCTTGGGTGGGGAACACAGAAATACCATCCCGTGGGGGAGGTAAGCCAGAGTGCAGAGGGGAACGGGAGGGGGCAGCTCCTGGGCGAGGGGTTGTGGGGTGTGCCCCGGAAGGCTTTCCAATAGAGGCAGCCCGCTTTCATGAGCAAGAAGGAGTTAATCACATCCCAAAGGGCTGTGCAGGGGAAAGTTCCCGGGTAAAAACCTTGGTCCACAAAGGCACAAAGTAGTTCTTAGGCACCGCCTGCCACTCATAATTACCTAGGGAACTTGTTAAAATACCAGTTCCTGGGCTTCCCTCCAGATCTATTGAATTAAAACCAGTCTGGAATAAGTTTTTTTATTTGTAAGTTGTTGATTGTTTGGGGGTGGGGAGAGCAGTCAGACAAAAATGTAACAGAATTCTGTCATGACTTCTACTTAACTTTCCTCTGAAAGAGATGTTGGTATTGAAAAGGAAGCAGTAGAATAAATCTGCCTGAGGACAGAAATATGAACACTGCTATTTCCAAAAGGATTCTTAAGGGTGTGTATGTGTGTGTGCATTTGTGTTTCTGTTTCCTTCAATCTGATCGCTCATGTGATTCATTCGTTCATTCATTCGTTCATTCAGTCAACAAGTTTTTGCTCATCCACATGCCAGGTATTTAGGGGATGGCACTGCTTAGCAATTATTCTAAACGTTTATGAAGCCAGAACAGTCTTTTTAAAACAGTAAGTAAATTATAACTAATTCTTTTCAAGCAAGTGTTTCAGTGTACTTTTCAGATTATTTTATGCTCATAATGGTTATACATTTTTATCCAGCTACCTAACAACTGTGCAAAAGATTAACCTAATTTGAAAAACTCAGTATCGTTTGATGAAAACAAATGAGATCATCGAGAGTCAAACAGACAGTTTTGGCAGCTTTTCTGTATTTACTTGGACCGAGAATCACCCTTTAATTTGGGGTTCTTTCATGAACAATAATGTATTTGTTATCTGAATATATGTTTGTTATTAGTGGATCATAAACAAATAAGGTGCGTTTCAAATATTTACAGGTCAAATTCCATCCTCTTTCCTCACGTAGAACATAAAATATTAATTGTCCACAATACCTTGATGAAAGCTGTAAGAAAACAGTCTTTCATTTGTCAAGTAGGGTTTGTTTTTCACAGGCTTGTCTTTGATTCCTCTGTGCTATGTCTTGTTTTTCAATAGGTTGTGATTTCCTGAGTTGCATTTTAAATAGTTTAACTTTTATATTTGATTTTAAAAAATATCCTATGAGATCTCAGAAAATGAAAGGAAGGAGGCGAAATATAAATATTTCTATACTGGTTTCCAAAATCGGGACAGCCATCCTAGGTTCTGATAAATAAGAATTAGAGGTCAAACCATGCGTGGAGAATTATAAGGGGATTAGGCTCCTTTATATAGACCAAGTACTGACCAAAGTGAAAGGGAGCAATGAATAATGGTAAAAGATTGAGCATTATTTATAAAAGCTTGCCTTTCATGCAGTACAAGGTCATGAATTGGGCCTTTTCTCAGTGTTGCCTTGAGAATGACCTGGAAGACAGCTATGCTTTCCAGAATATTGCTATGTGGCTGTTTTTAAGGGAGTCAGCCACTTACCATATACAGGAATGAGCATTAAAGAAAAACAAAAACACACAAAAAACCCCCCAAAACTTAAAAAGATAATCACACTCACTTTGTTGACAGAGTACATTGTCTTATCTTTTAAACATTTTAAGATGGAAAGGCTGAATTAGCCATGCATATGTCAATCTGTTTATTTTCAACCAAATTATTTTTCTGGCAGTTGTAACCATGCGTTGTCTGTTGCCCACACAAAAGAGTGGCTCTTTCCTCAACTTCTGTTTTCCTTTCTTTTAGTCACAACCAAATTCTTGAGTAGTTATGTACGATCATCCTGGTGGCAGGTTGCCCCAGGTTTCACATCTCCAATAAGGAATGACCTGCCTGAAGGTGAATGCTCTCTCAGTCATCTTACCTACACTGTGAACTAGATGGAGAGACTATTTGGAAACAGACAAGCCTCAATCTTCAGGCATTCACAGATAGTGTGGTGTTCAGCCCTGAGATGGTGGTACTTGCTGATTTCACAGGTGAGAAGACCTAGGTGCTTAGGGAGGTGAAGTGATGCTGTTCAAGGTCACACAGTGGTGTGAAGTTGTAGGATTCACACTGCACAGGCTGATTCTTCCTCCTGCTATCACACCACCTGTGAGGCAAGAAGGAGGGAGGAAAGACCTGCAGAGGTAGGAGGGCTTCGGAGATGGAGCAGTGAGAGAGGCGCTGGCATCAGTTTTGCCTGCATGAGTCTCTTGTGTAGCCTGGGTGGACCAGCGATTTCAAAGGAAGTGTGTGGGCAGTGAAGCTTTGCAGAGGTGACTGAAGGCGACATGTGGCTTAGGAGGTGGTGGCTTTTCTTCCTAGATGACACTTTTGGGGGAAACCACTAACTTAATTTTTGTTCCTTCTTCAGTATCCATGACTGTTTATACTGCAGTAGGGCCCCAGTGAGACCATTTAGATGAGCTTTACTTTTTTGTGAGTATGTGTGTGCCTAGTTTCATAAAATATTTTTAATGCATCCAGACACTTAAAAGTATACAGAAGCATCTGCAGTAAAAGTAAGGCTTCCATCTACTCTTGAGCCCTGCCATCTTGCACCCTTTCCTGGAAACAAACATTTACTAGATCCTTGGAGAGCCTTCCAGAGCCTGCCAGCCTTTGCATAGTGTGTGTGTGTTGCTCCGTTTCCAACCACATAGAAGCCTCTACTAGCTTTACCCCTAGCTGTTTTAATGCTGAGACTGACCTATCGCTGAAAACATCTTGGGAAAGTACGTTGCTCTGCAAAACATTCCCACCATTGAGCTACTCATTTCCAGTGCCACTGTTATATTTACCATGATTTTGAGCTTAAAAGAATTTGTAAGGTGTTTCTTGATGAATGTTGTTAAATTATGGAATGCCCTCATGCATGTATATATATTTAACTGATAACTATGTTAACAGTTAACGTTATGACAAATTTTATCTACCCAGACCCAGAAATTTGAGTGGGAGTTGTTAATATGTTTTTAAAGACAAGAAGCAAAACAAAACAAACTAAAAAACTCTTAGAGGGAGTTTCTTTTTTGCCCTCCTTTTTGTCTAACTGAAGAAAGAGATATAAAACACTGTATTTCGTAGATGGGTTTCCCATAGTATGAACCAGGGTATTTTGGCATTTAAATAAAAATGACGCTATTTGTTTGAAATGTTTTATGAACATTAAAATCGTGCTTTACAAAAATCTGGTCCTGCTGTTAAAACTAGTAAGGAAACTTAACACAGAGATCAGTTTTCCTAGTCAAATTTGTCCCAATCCATCTGCTCAGGGCCTCTGAGTTTTAAATTCTGCAGGATTTTGGAAGGCAGTGTAAGCGGAGAGTTTGTGGTTGCCTTTAACTTAGAAGGTGAGATGTCTAAGGCTTGCTGCTGACTCAGGGTGCATCAGTTTTCACTTTTCTGAAGTGGGCAAGTAGAGAATCGCCCTTGTTGTGACAGAGGAGGCCAGTGGCCCTGGTCTCCTGGTTGTATCACATGCACAGTGCTGCAGTCAGCCTGGGCCTGGCAGTCATCTCGGCACATGGGTGCCCTGTCCAGGGGCCCCCAGCCTAACAGAGCTGCCTTCGGTACTGCTGCCCAGTCTATTAATTATCTATCAATGCATAACAAGTGGCCTAAAATAACACTCATTTATTTTCACACAGTGTCTGTCTATGGGTTAGGATTCTAGGCATGGCTTAGCTAGGTCTCACAAGGCCGCAGACAAGGTCAGTGAGAGCTGGGTCTCACCTGAGGCTCAAGGTCATCTGCTAAGCTCACGTTGTTGCTAGTAGAATTCAGCTCCTCGTATTCATGTTTCCCCAAAAATAAGACCAGAGAAGAAGCCCCAGCATGATTCCTCCAGGATATGGAGGGCACGCACCCCTCACATGAGGGTTTTATACCCTGTTTCAGCGAGAAGGGTGCCTTTTCCACTCCTTCAGCTTAAAATATTCAGTATGCCAAAGTGCCATATTTTGGCACCTAAAATCATGTAGGGCTTATCTTCTGGCTACGTCTTATTTTTGGGGGAAACAGTAGCTTTAGCATCGCTTGCTTCTTCAAGGCCAGGAGGAGAATGTCTTTCTGACCTATGGACCCATATTTAGGGCTCACTTGTTAGGTCAGGCCCTTTCAAGATAATTTTCCTGTGCAGTAACTCAAAGTCAAATTGATTAGGACTCTTAATTACACCTGAAAAACTGTTCACCTTTGCCATGGGACCTAACCTAATTGTGGGAGTGACATTGATCGTGCTCAAGGGAAGGTGATTACACGAGGTGGGCATATCAGGGAGTGGAAATTTTGGAGACCATGTTAGAATTGTACAAACCATACTCAGAGCAGCTCTGGGATGTATGGCAGGTAGAAGCATCTATGGAGAATGGCGCTTAGAGCTAGAAGACAGCTTATGGATCACTGCACACTGGAAGCGCTAACAAGTGCACCCTCTTTGTCATTCCTTCTCCCCTGGTCAGGTGGCTACCGAGCTCTACAAGATCTGACTCATGTTTATCCCTCTAGCCTTCTCTAGATCCGGATTCCTCCAGGCAGGAGACTTTCTTTTGTGTCTCCCAGTGTCCTGTGCTCTTCCTGCAATGGGGCTTTGCATACATTGCTCCCTCTATGTGGGCTGCTTTTCCACCCTATGTCATCTAGTTAACTTTTACCCTTTCATTACTGCTCACTTCAGGCATAGCTTCCTGGCCTCCATGGCTACTTGCCATAGAATTAAGGATCTCTCTCCTTAACACGTGGCACAATTGTGATGTAGCATTTTGATTTTCCGTAACTTCCACTAAACTGTAGGTTCTGTGAGGGCAGAGATGGTAATATTCTCCGCTGTGATCATTGTGCTTGGCACACAGGAGTTAAATATGCTGCTGGAAATATATACTAGTGGGAAAAAGGGAGTAAGAAAAAGATAGGAAAATTGGGAGCAAATTCTAGTATTCCTAGTTCAGCATGCGTCTCTGATATCAGCTGTATATTTAGTGTATTACTGTTGAGCCATATACATCTTAACACATCTTAAGTCCTTCTTGGAATTCTGCAGGGCTTAAAAAGAGTTGAGCGAGAATTGTAGGGAGAGAATAAGGAGTGGATAAACAAGAATGAAAAATGACCTATAAACCAGTCCCAGCTCCTGACACTTTACTGTTTCTTCACTGAAATTCCATACTGGTTAAAAAAAACCTTAAAATCACTACAACCTAAGTATATTTTCACGTGACAGTCAATGTAATATATTTCAATACTAATAGACATAGCGATAATCTAAATGCAATTTTTAGATCTTTCATCATATTATGCAAAGTTACCAAATAATGTTATGCAATTATGACTTCAGATTTTCTAGTTACCATCATTTTAGTATGATTATCTTCTTTTTGTTTTATAACATCGTGTAAACCCTCTTTAATTTGGCTTTTTGAGTTTTCTGCAGCTGCTCTTAAAACTACTCTGTGACTGCCTGTAACTTGCCCGCCATGCAGGATAAACCGCTCTGCATTTGAAGATGATTTTTCCCCCTCCTGTCTTAGATTGCACCATGAGAATGAAATCACAGTGATGCTTATCATCTCAAAATGTCTTGCAATCCAAACATTCTTATCTCCTGTGAGGCTTCTGTTGGCATTGTTTCATGGAGTCTATCAAACTGAGAAAAATAAAGCCAGGTATTCCAAGTGGAAAGTTGGGGTACAGCATCAGAAACTGCAGGAAAGAAATGATTTGACACAGGAACCCCCAACATCTGTCCAGATTCTCCCTTATTTGCTGGTTAAGTTTGGCAACTGCGAAATTGCAAGTGTGTCTGTATGTGTGACTTGTGTCTATTTATGAAGATGCATGAATGTACATGCACCTATTTATTATTTTGAAAATGATCATCATGCTGCAATTATAACCCTTCTTATTGGACTTTGATCAGAGAATAATCTCAGTCTCTTCAGAAGTTGGCACTTTTTTTATTAAGATCAAATATTCTAGGTTCTCTTTTTGAGAGGAATCTTATCATGAGAGCTAAGGTGCATTTGCCTTAAGATTCTGTCTGCTGGAGAGGCTTACATTTAACAGGACTGATGTGATAATGAAGGTGAACAAAGTACATTGGTATGTCCATGAACTTGAGTGCCTCCTTCACTCAGATGAGCTTATTTACCTCAGAGCCAGCTAATTATGTTTCCAGTAGCTTGGTGGTGAAAGGGCTCAAGATGTTTATCTGAAGACATGCTTGGGCCTCGACCAGCTGGTGTTTAACACATGAGGCAGCCTTCTGACTACTGGAGAATGTCTTGGCATCCTCTGGGCCATACCTGGGACAGGCAGAGGGGTCCAATTTAAAAATGTACTTTGAAATTTTGATATTTGGGGTTCTGGGGACTGTGGTATGGCCACCTTGATGAGGTTGTGAATGCAAAGTTAACAGCTTCAGACCTCTAGAAGCAAGGCCACGTCAAGGTGCTAAATACAAAAGCCAGAGTAATATTTTCAGGCATCTAGACAGGGAACTTCTGTGCCTTGGGGCCTGTGCATTGGAGGATAGTCCTAACGGCCCTCAGTCATTTGAAGAATGAAGTGAAAGGAGACTGGACTTGGAATTAGATGTGATGAAGTGAAAGGAGACTGGACTTGGAGTTAGATGTGGAATCAGTTCCCTACTCTGCCACTTGTAGTGCCTTGACCTTCGCCAAGTATAAATGGAATCATACAATATTTGTTCTTTTGTGTCTGGCTTATGTCACTTACCATTATGCTTTCAAGGTTCATTCATGTTGTAGTGTGTGTCATTCATTTTTTTTAAGGCTGAATAATTTTTCACTCTATGCATATACCATATTTTGTTCACCCATTCATCTATCAATGGACATTTGGGTTGTTTCCACTGGGCACCTGTAGTCCTAATTAGCCCCCAGGTGGTTCTGATGTTCAACAGGCTTGGGAGCCACTGGAATGAATTTTCTCCTGGTTAAATTATGAGTTTGTGTATACTGGGTTTAGAAGGAAGAGGGCCTGGTGTCATTAACTGAAAAGATGTGACTGCTGATCTTCTTTCTTACATGTCTTATCTAGGTATATAGAATAAACAGCATGACCCCTGATGCCAATAAAACACCCTGAACTCTAGCCAAATGTTCATGGTCTGTTGTTAGGAAGAGAAAAGATTTCACAGACCCAATAGCCTCTAATGCTAAAAATAAATGGTTCTGCATACAGCAGTGTGCTGGAGAACTTATCTCCCCAACTCTGTGTTCAGTGATATGTTGAGAGCTAGAAATTGACCACAGTGGGAGTGTTTACACCTTGGAAATTGGAAAGCACTACAAAATCAGGGCTTTTCTCTCTTGTGGGGCTGGGTATTAAGCATCAGCTGCACACTGCTGGTTATATGCCAGGTGTTTGGTATTTTTCTTCTTTTTAATAAATATCACTAGCCAAGGATAGACAATCTTAAAAGATAAGCCTGCATCGACCAACTAACATCCAGAAACCCATGGCTCCTCTGATTGAGGATGTTCAGGCGGTTAACAGGGCAGAGCTCCATGAAGCAGCTCTCTCTCCTTCAACTCCATGTTAGATGAGCGGGGGCTCATTGGTGAGGTTTCTCCTCATTCCTCTCCAAGTATGATCACACCCATCAGTGGCTGCTTTTCTTGTCAGATAGTTGGCAGTCTGTTCTATGGCTTCTGTCAATAGGTTAAGGTCTTTTTCAGTTTTGTCCTGTTTTTAGAGAGGGTGAATTTTTCTCCTTACTGCCCTTATCTACCCATGTTTCAAATGTAACAGAGACCTTCCTCCCTCTGCTCTCATGGCATGAGATCAGAGGGGGCCACCCACAGCCTCCCAGGAGACGCTGCAGATATATTGGGCTGTTTAATCAGACACCTTTTCTGCTGGCCACAGTTCTAAAACCATCCCAAGCAAATGCGGCTCAGCTCAAACTTTCTAGAAAAGAGTCCAGGTAAAGGAGGTAGCAGATTAGAGGAAAAAGATGGACTGCAGGAATCTGCATTTTTACAGACTCCTCTAGAGATGCCCTTAGTCGTTGGAGTGCTCTTAGACAAAAGGCTTCCTAAACGTGGACTTGGCCAATGCAGGCAGGCTGTATCCTGCAGTGGGGGAGGCTCCTGGATGCTGTGTGCATCAGGCCTGACTTTCCATAGACACAATATTTTAAATGGTATAAAAAAGGGGTGTATGCTCAGCAGGGGTACTTTTTAGACATAGACAAGCTTATTCTAATACTTATATAAACAGGCAAAGGACCTAGAAAACAATTTTGTAAAACAAGAATAAAAGGAGGAAGACTCAGTCTACCCAATGTCAAGATTTATAGCTATACTAATAAAGACAGTGTGGTACTGGCAGAGTGATAGACGCATAGATCAATGAAACAGAATGGAGAACCCAAAAATAGACTCATACAAATATGCCACCTGATACCTGAGAAAGGTGCCAAGGCGATTCAATAGAAGAAGACTAACCTTTTCAACATATGGTGCTGGAAGAATTAGACATTCATAGGCAAAAAATAAACATGATCTACACCTCTTATATTAAACAAATATTAACTGAAAATTGATAAAAGGCTTAAGTAAAACATAAAACTGTAAAACATGTATAAAAAGAATGCAGAGGAAAACCTCTGGGACCCAGGGTTGGGCAAAGAGTTTTTAGATCTGACACCAAAGGCATTGTCCATAAAAATGAAAAACTGATAAATTAGACTTTATCAAAATTTTTAAAAAACTGCTTTATGGAAGACCTTGTGAAGAAAACAAAAAAATCTAATTAGAAAATGGGATAAAGATGTAAAGAGCTATTCACCAACTAGTAAATGCAAATGACAATAAAGTGCATGGAAAGATATTGAACCTCCTTAGCTGTTAGCAAAATTCAAATCAAAACCACAGTGAGATATCACTCCTCATCTATCAAAATGGATAAAAAAAATACAGTGTGATAACCCCAAATGCTGATGAAGATGTGGAAAAATCTCTCATTTATTGCTGGTGAAAGTGTCCAACAGTTCAGCCCCTCTGAAAACCAGTATGGCAGTTTCTTATAGAGCTAAACGTACACTTACCATATAACCCAGCATTTGCACTCTTGGGCATTTATCTCAGCACAATAAAAAACTGTGTTCACTCCACATCCTGTACCTAAATGTTCATAGCAGCTTTAATGATAATAGTCACAAACCAGGAAGCAGTGCAGGCGTCCTCCGACGGGTGACTCGTTAAACACACTGTGGCACATCCATACTGTGGAGCACTACTTAGCAACCAAAAGGGACAAGCTGTTGATTCCTGCAGCCACTTGGCTGGATCTCAAAGGAATTATTCTTAGAGAAAAGAGCCAATCTCAAAAGGCTACCTACTGTATGGTTCCATTTATATGACATTGTTGGATAACAAAATTATAGAGATGGAGAGCTGACTAGTGGTGGTCAGGGCTTGGGGATGGAGGCTGCAAGGGGAGTGAGTGTAGTTATAAGTGAACAGTCTGAGAGGGCCTTGTGGTGATAGTACGGTTCTGTATGTTGATTGCTTGAAGAAATCTACACATGTGAAAAAAAATGTGTAGAAACACACACACACACACACACACAAACACACACACACAAATGCACATAACCCAGTAACATCTGAATAAGTTCTGTGGACTGCACCAACAGCAGCTTGTTGATTTTGTCATTGTGCTACAGTAATGCAAGAAGTTAACATTGGGGGACGCTGGGTAAAGGGTGTGTGGAGACGCCCTGTATATTTTTTGTACCTTCCTGGAACTCTATAATAATTTCAAAATAAAAAGTAAGAGACAAAGGGAGGTGATATTTTGACTTAGTTTTTGCAATGAGCCCTGAACATCCTACGTAATCAGCCTATAAGGATTTCATCACGTAACTGTGCTTCCCAAAGTGTAAAAATTGTGCCAGGCAATGTAGTAATCACACAAAATGGCATTTCATTTGTGTGTGTGCTACATAACTCATTTCTTCTTTGTTCTTGTCAGAGAGATTTTCGCTGGTGTCTTTGAAATTACTTTGGGGAAACTGAGGGTTCCATTCATGATTTTTTTTTGTCTGTAGCTACCACAATTTATTCTATGAGGTTATTAGTTGTTTTGCCATCTTCAAATAAATTTTATTTTCCTAGGCTGCCACCGTGCCCTCCAAACTGTGGAACATGTTCCTGTTTTGAAAAATGGGTGCATCTAACCTTAGATGTTTAAATTTGATCGAACGATCTCTTATTATTCATTGCTTCGTACTATCAGAAGGCCTAAGGCCCAGTATGATTGATGGGCAAAGATATAGGCATTTAGAACCGTTTAAACATTAATCCACAAAACCAGGTCTTGCCTCTTTGGCCACAGAACCTGCGTTTTACTTTATAATATTGGTTTTCAGGCATGACTGAGGCATGATGGTGAAGGACCATGGAAAAGCAGCATGCTATCTTGCCCAGGGAATTCATTTTTATTCTTGAAACTACCCCTCTCTGAGCTTCTCTTAGGTCCCTGGCAGGACCCAGATAATGAATGGAACATGGATTTTGGAGTAAGATAAAAAAAGGGGTTCTGTGACCTGGACAAAGTAATTTAGCTTTGGTGAATCTTGGTTTCCTCTTTTCAAAAACTAGGATTTAAGATATTTTCTGTCCTAGAGTTCATTTTATGAGAATAACATTAAATCACATGTGAAAATTCCAAGTGCAATGCCTCACCTATAATAATTATGCAATGAATTTCATTTTCTCCCTTTCATTTTCTCCTGTTGGAGCGTTATTTACATAATGCTAGTGACAATATTTTTTTGGAACTCACCTTTGGCAATGACCTCAGTGACATTTTGGCTAATGGGAATTTAGCCAGATGGGAGTCTGCCAGCATCACAAAACCCGTTTTGTGACTTCATAGGACAGTCTCGCCCATTTTTGTCTTCTTTTTCTCCTTTTGCTCAGTACATGCTCAACTCTGTTCTTTCTCCTTTGCCTGCTCAGAAGCAATGGATGTTGACTCTTTGACAGTGAGGTGCTGAGGGTAGGATGGCTGCTGCAAGGCAATTCAGCCCAGAGGTAGGAACACGCCCACGTTGAGAAGTGTTTATGGTAAGAACAGATCAAATGCAGGGAGGGGCGATGTGGCTTATATAAAAAAGTTGCTGCAAGTGTTTCTCCCTTAATGCATTGCATATTTCTCTTATTGTATTAATTATATTAAAAGTTTGAAAGCATAGTTTATTGAATTGAATCCTAAATTATTTATGGCTCATAGAATCTGTTTTATTACCTTAATAGCAATACCAGATATTGTATGTATTATAATCCTATGAAGTTATGAGACTGGGTCTGTAAGCCACAATTTCATCACTTTATGGTCTTCAATAAACACATAGTTTAAAATCCGAGTAAGTCATATGGAGATTTTGTGTGTCTTTATATTGGTGAAGGGAGTTGAATTTTGCGAGTCATCTGAACTCATCTGATGTTTCTGTGTATTTGGAGATTTATTCATAAAGCCATAAAAATTAAGTAAAATAGCTTTCTAACATTTACTTTTCTATTGTTGATCATTTCATTTCAATCATATATATAATTCCTAATTGGAAAACAAAATAATAAAAAGCTATGAAAAAGAATGTTGTGGCAAGGGGGCACAAGCCACTCTTAAAGAATTCAGTTCATGGGTCTGAGTCTTTCTCTGGGGATTGAGGAAATGGTTTGGCTATAAAATTCCCATTAGCCAAAAATAAGCAAAATTGCCTGCAGGATTCATGGTAGGTAGAGCCTTGAAGAGTAATAAAAGCTCATGTTAAATGAACTCCTAAGGACACAATTTAAGCCCTAGAATGGCTAGTCAGATTTTATGTTTATCCCTTTTGATTATACTTCCATATGTTTCTGAAACAGTGTCTGAAAAGTGGTTCATTAAAAAAATTGTACTGGGCTGGGGTAATTTGGGGCTTATTGACCAAGTCCAGCGAATGGGGTGGCTTATCAGGTGGCCCGGAAGCGACAAAGAATGGCGGACCTGTCTGCTGTTTCCCTGTTCCATGTGGCATGAGCTAACTTCAAAGACCCTAAGTTTGGTTTAGTTTAAGTAAACATGACAGATTGCATGCTAACCCTGGCCCCCCAAAACAAGAATAAACCAGTTACGGGGGCACCAAAGTAGACTCCTTAAAATTATCTTAAGATGCGTCTTGAATAGCATGGGAAGAGAGACTGAGAATGTCTTGATATGCTTCTCATTTCTGAGGTTCAGTAGATGCTAGGATACTCAAAGACTTTCCTTCATTGTGTTCAACCCTAGCCTGCCTGGTCCGTGGAGGAAGGGGCTCAGTGTTAGAAGAGATAGACTTGACATCTGAGTTGGTCCAGGAAAGCTTTGCTGTTTCTGGAAGTGGGATAGTGAACTGAACTGGTCCACCTGCCAAGAAGAAAAGAGAGGAGGTCCAGGGAATGTCATCCTTTTTACAGCCTTTCTCTGTGGTTTCTAGGATTAGGTATATGTTGGGACTTACTATTCATTACCAGTGAAATTGACCATTTAGTAAGTATCTACATGCAAAGTAATGTAAGGGACCTGGAAATGGACATTTGAAAGGCCAGGTGTGCACGGAGAAAGAGCATAGGAGCGCACCCTGGGTGGGGAAGGCTTCCCAGAGGCTGGGACCTGGAGTTGAATCTTGAAGGAGGAGTTAGCCAGGCAAAGAAGGAGAGCCTGGGTGACCCATGCACCCTTGTGGGGTCGGTGGAGATGGAGGGAATGGATAAGATCTGGGTTTTTCAAAAAGGGACCAGCATTTGCATAACCATAGGATGCGATCTTCGGGCCACATTGGGGGGGATTCTACATGCAGCATGCCTGCAGTGTGGGGAATTCGGGACAGCAGATAAGAGAATGAAGAAGTGAGTCAAGGCCAGCCCTGAGAGCTGTATGCTAAGTGTGAGTTGTGTAGTAAAGGTCAGTGGTTTTCAATCCTGGCTGCACGTTAGATTCTTCTTCCACGTCCTACTTCCAGAGCCTTTGATCCAGTTGGTCTGGAGAAGGAAGGTTGAGGATAGGTACCAGCCTACATGAGAACCATCAGTTATTGATAGCATCAAGTGTGCGAACGAGATAACAAGATGTGGATTTCAAAGAGCACATACTGGTAGTTGTGCAGGAGGATGTGTGAAAAAGGCCCCCATCCTCACCAGGAGGAACAGTCAGCAGGCCTGCTGTGAGAGTCCAGGTGAGAAATAACCAGCAGCTTAGTTGAGGTAGGTGTGGAGGGAGTGAAAAGATAGTTGGAAGAGAGCATCTAGAAGGCATGTGGTGATGGGGTGGAAAGAGAAAAGCGTGGTCAGACTGCCACAGAGAAGTCCCATAAGGTAAAGACTGAGTGTCCTTGGATTGGGCACTTAGTAGGCAGCTGCAGCCTGAGAGAGTGACATTTCAGTGGGATGGTGGAGGCCGGATAGCTTTGATTGAAGAACTTGAACCTGTTTTAAGAAGCAGTCAAGTTCATTATGATCAGGGAAACATATAATCCCAGGGACCTAGATGGAGTTCCAGAAATGAAGGGAAAGTGCTGGAAAGGTAGGTTGGGGCCACGTTGTGAGGCCCTTGGGTGCCAGGGGTTGAGCGATTGATAGTGGTGAGATCTAGTTCTCTGCTCTTATCTGACCTTAACTTGAGAAATGAATGGATTAAGATTAAAGGGCAAAACTAGATGGAGCTAAGGCTCATTAGAAGGTCAGTGCCATTTTTTATAGTTCTGATGATATTTAACAGCTATTTTAACAACAGAATGATGAAAATGTGTGGTATTCTCTTTCCCTTGGGGTAATGTGGCCACTGAAAAAAGGTCACAAATAATAGAAAAAATGAGTTTTATTGCTTAATTGTGGATTCAATTTATTTGTGTTTTTCCTAGTTCCAGGGGCCATGTGTTTTCTGAGTTGACTAGTTGACTAGGCCAAGTTTCTCTGTAAGAGTGTGTGTGTGTTTTTTTTTTAAAAGGCTCTGAAATTCTTCCTTGAAAATATTTAACATAAAAAGCCAAAATACATAGACTAGAAAAGGGTAGCTAGTTTAGGCTTGTTTTTGTATTATTTTAGTTTTGTAAAGAAGAACTATTTTGGGCTATGTGTAATGGTTTAAATGAGGGTTTCTCAACCTTGGCACAGTTGACATTTTGAACTGGTTGATGCCTTGGTGTGCCTTGTAGAGTGTTTCGTAGCCTCTCTGGTCTCTACCCACTAGATATTTGTAGCTCCTTTATCCCCCAGTTGTGACAATTGAAAATATCCCCTGACATCACTTGAAGTCCCCAGGGTGGGGGATGGGAGATGGCAAAATCACCCTAGATTGATAACTACTGGTTTAAATAGAGTGTAGTGATTTTATCAGAAAATAACCACTTCCTCCTGCTATAGTATGAATGATTTTATTGAAACTCATGGAATCTGAAAAGCGTTTTATCACCAGAAGACAACTAATGAATGGTTATCAATCCCCTAGTTGAAAATTCATTTTGAAATATTTAAAGAGAAAGAAAAAAGGACTTTACTCGTTGCTCCACCATTCCTTTGCTTACCCCACTTACCCACTCTTTCATTTAGTTTCTGGATCTGTTGGTGTTTACTTTTATAGGGACAGTATTGACTTTTCTCCTGGGACTTTAAGTCCTCAATGCAAAGGATATTAGAATTAGAAAGAGCCCAAATAATACTGCCAGTTTGGACCTGGATGTGAAAATGTGGATTTCATGCAGGGCCTAGATTCTAGTGTTTGTTCACACCCAGTGCCTTCTAACTTTGAGCAAGCCATTTTAATATTTCTGTGCAAATTTTCTTATCTGTACAATGAAGGAGATAATCTATATTACCTGTATGTTTGCTTCAAGTTCTAAACATCTAAGATTGAAATATTTTGATTATTTCTTTGGGTTGGTCTTGACTCCACGATGCATCCTCCAATGTGTGACCAAAATGTGATTTGCAGATTACAGTGATCCATGGACTATGCTGCTCATCTACAATGAGATAAGGACAGAAATGGAGAGTAAACAACGAGAAATGTTTCTTATAATTCAACACAGTAATTCTGTGCCTGTTATGTTTTATCATAAAACATTGGGCTTATATTTTGTCCTAGTTGTTTAAATTTAATTTTTCCAGTAATTCATTTTTATTATATGCTATGAAAGTATCAGTCCATGTCAGATTGGAAGAACAAAAATAAAACAAACTGATCTTTCACCAGAGGTAATTTGAGAAGCACTGTCTTGATGTATAATGGAAAAATTTCTGTTCCTCTCTTCCTACCCTGGCCAGTAAGAGACATACAATAGTATTTTCCTCCTCTGAGGTTTAAATTAAAAGAAGGGCAAGATATTGCCTGTCTGCCATATTAGCAGCATAAAGTTGGTGGCCAATAGAATTTATTACAAAGAAATTTGTCTTATAGAAAATAAGAAGTAGTTATGGACTAAATAAGAGGGTTTTTTGTGATTGTATGTACATGTGTCTTCACATAGCTCTTGGTAATGTCATGCCTTGAGATAATATGCTTATCTTAGAACATGAACCCAAAGAGCAGTGAACATGCCCTTTCTTTGTTTTATTCCCTAAAATCCCTTTACATAAGAACCTACTATTATGCTTGGTATGCTGAAATCTCCATAAATAGCTGATGCTGGTGATGGTAGGCGAGGATGGGAACGGTATGGATTATGCTCACTAAAGAGATTATTACAGACTTTTTTGAGTCTGTTCTGTCATTCAAACTCATGCAACATTTGGGAAAATCTATTATATGGACTCAGGAGTGGTAGATTGACATGTAAACAAGGGCAGTTAAGCAGTGAAGCACTTGACCATTTGACCTTGGTCTTTACATATTGAAATATGGTAGAGGAGCCAGACTTCCAACTGACAGTTACGGTATTTGAAGCAGAAAAACACTGCTGGGTTCCCTGCACTGAGGACCACTTGCTCCAGTACCTTTTATCCCATATTGAGTGGAATGATTCAGAGAGGCCTGTCATACCCCTGGGAACTCCATCCACTTGACCTGGCGTTGTTTGGAGCAGTCTCTTGGCCTGCAGTTCCTTTTTGGGCTATATGGGTTTGTAGTACACTTCTTCTTCCACAGTAAAAAGGCAAGAGCTTTGCCTGCCCTGTTTTAGCAGCATAAAATCGCCCTTTCTTTCAGTTTTTTTTTTTAATCCGGAGGATGAAAATATATAACATATTTGGAAACTCCACTGGCAGACTTGGCAGGCGTTTCATATTTACTTGGACTTAACATGAATTGGATTTGGTCCTCTGATTTCCCCGCCTCCATCTCTTGGAACAAGTCATTTATTATCCGAGTGAGTCTGTGTTAGTGGATCAGACATGCACATGGCACGTCTATTGTAAGTGCGTTTGTTCGGTAAGATTTATGCTAGCCCAAATTGTTTTATATTGGTTTTCATTGTTGAAAATTTACTGTATTCATTCTTGGTTTGGCGTAAGTATTTGTAGTGTGCTCAGGGTTCCTGTGGTTGAACATTTTATCGCTGTAACACTTCATGCAAAGGAAATTAAAAAATATATAGTGAAAGCATTTCCCTAATATGTTTCCAATCAGCTGTGTACTTTAGTAATTTGATTTGTAGGAACTAGAGAGGAGAGTATTACTGAACTCTTTTCAATCATTCATAATTCTCTGGGAATTCAGACCACGGTTCCAAGTTTATGAAAATGTCTATTGAAATTTTCTTAAGTCCTTTATTATTCTATTTTTCTGTTTGTATGTATTAAGAAGTTTTTATTTTCCTTTTTTTTTTTTGTTATTACCATAGCAGTATGTACAAGAATTCAGGGAAGCAGAGGAGTCTCCTCTGTGGATCTTGGACAAAATAAAATAATAAAAAAAAATTGATGTGAATTGAGGTTGATTGGCTTGCCAGAAGTCAGTCATGGGTACAGAGAGGCAGGCCCTTTTATTTCTGCGTTGTCCCATGAGTGTGTTTCTGCTTCTGTACTCTTTAGGCTAAGCAATTGGACTATTACTTTTCAATCCCATTGCCTGCTAGGCTCCTAATAATCTAATCTGCAGGGACAAGAGGCATAGCCAGGTACACTTCCAAAAGTGTAACACACAGGATGGAGGGTGTTATTTGGACAAACTACATCAAGGTCTAGGATGTGATCTTTGCGCCATTATTTCTTTGGCACTTTCTACAGGGTCTCAAGCTAACTGGCTTGATGTCTCTTTTGAGAATCCCTGGTCATTGGCTTCTGGTTTTGCCAATGAATGCGCATGACATCTGTTTTGGCTAGTGAGTGAATTAACATGTGATAATCCATACATTGATAGTTTCAGATTTCCTTAACCTAGTTCACAGCCAAAAAGGAAAATTATATGAAATCATAGCTCCGAGTGCAGCGAGGAAAGACCTAGAAGGTTTCATCTGATGAAGACAGTGGCTTATCAAGACTCTTAGATAGGCGTAGGATTTTGCAATCATTTTCTAGTTTTTAATTTTCTGCTTTTGTTTCCTACCATATTTTAAACTTCCCTCTTGACCTTCAGCAATTTTGAGATCATTTGGGCTTATGTAAAATCCCCTTTCATTGTGGTGTTTTTAGTCCTGGTCTTCCTTATACTTACTAGGCATAAATAAAGTCACAAGGTTATGCATTTTGGCCAAGAGAGCACTTCAATACATGGTTTTTCATTTGAATATATAGTCCATGAGATTAATCTTCTGAATAATCAAAGAATTAATATAAGTGAAAGCCAAGTGGATATTTTAAGAACTTAGTTGTGTTTTGGGGAAAATAGCCAAGGAGTATGATGGTTCCTGTGATCACTAGTCCTGATTTAGAAGATACAACTTCTTTTGACACAAAGATAATGGAAACCCACATTCATTCTTGGCCTGTCTTTCTGCTTCTGTGTTTCCTGTCTAGGTTGTACCTATGAAGGAAATACCTATAACAGCTCCTTCAAGTGGCAGAGTCCTGCAGATCCCTGTGTCCTGCGCCAGTGCCAGGTAAAGTCTAACTATTTCACTCTCTCGTGAAAAGGAATCTGTAAAGTCCTCCTTAGAAGGTCCCTTCAGACAACATAGAACAATACCAAAAAAAGAAAGAAAGAAAGAAACAAAGAAAGAGAAAACAAATGGAAAACCACCTGCATCTTTGTACATATTCATCATGACATTCACTGTAACAAGACAGGTACAGGATGGATAGTGTATAAGACTTACTTCCAGAAACACACAGTGGAAATGTTCACCATTGTTCAATTGTGCCTGGAAAAACTTCTAGAAGATGCATATGTCCTTGGGGAAAATTCATGTCTTCCTGTGAGTCAACTTTAAGCAAAACACAAAAATTCCTGTTAGCAGAAAGAGGTATTATTGTTAGAGGATATATATGTTTTCCTTCTTTGATTTAGGAACGTTTTGAATTGGAGCCAGTCTGCACACTATGTTCAGTCAAAGCAATTAGTGCACTGTAACCTTGGTGACTGCAACCTGACAAATTTAAGAGTCACCAGTTCCCTCTGAAGAGGCCCACTGCGGCTGGTGCTTGCTGAACTCTGAACAGAGCGCTGATGCCACGTGGCTATAATTGTCACAGGTCTTAAACACAGCAAGATAAACTAAAGGGGAAATGAAGAATCTAAATTTTCAAACTCCTTTTTTCATATCTAAAGAAATGCTCTTAAACATGCTCATCTAATGTTGCCATAATTAAAAAATTCTTCTCTGTAGAGAAGATGCTGTTAAATCATTGTACCCCTAGCCCTATTTCACTGTCCAAGACTATGCTTTTGCATTTAAAGTGGAAAGTATGGTTAGCATAATGATGTATATTTCTCTCAGATCTTATCGCAAATGTATTGATATTTCATTTATTGAAATCTGAATTTTATGTATTCATGTTATTATATGGGTATGTTCACTCGTAAGATCTCCAGCTATTTATTCAGTTAAATATTCAGCTTATTTCTATAGTAAATCTAAGTTACTTGTGAAAATAAATAAGAGGTAGAACAGATATAAACAACAGATTAATTGAATCCATAAATATTTGTTGAATGTTTACTCTAGGTTATACATTTAATCAGCTTCATGGAACAAAGAGATGAGAGCAATGAGTTTTAACAATATCAAAAGCCCACATTCATCCTAAAATTTGCAACACCCACCTCCACCCTGCTTCTTGACCGATGAAATTTCCACTCTTTGATAGGGACCCTCTGAAAGCCATGGTTACACTGTCTTTTAGAGAAGGCAACTGCGTGCCCTTTAGAATATATCATAGCATGTTTATACAACAGTTGGAGATCTTGCAAATCCTCAAGTTGCATGGACCAGTGGTGAATTTTCCTACCTTTGGATGAAGACTGTGTTTAAGTTAAATGAAAACTATTACCTGGGTGGGAATACTAAGTATATACACTGAGGTATTATCGACTGTTAACGCTGCAATTTCTACTGCCTATCATGTGAGTCACTAGCCACTCAGCAGGACCCAGAGAGAATGATGCAGAAATATCAAATCATTGTGAAAAGATATCTTAAAAACCAACAGCCCCAGGAGTCAGAAAGTGTTGAACAGCAGAATGGAGCACAGAAAGGAGACGTTACCTGCTAAAGATCAACTTTGCTTTTTCATTTTCCTTCTTTTAAAAAACTTTCCCTAAGCCCTGCTAGTTCATATAAACGTATCATTTCATTCAATAACCATAAAAGCAAAGGTGATTACCTCCGTTAAGGTAATTATAAAAATCTTCTCCTCTACTCAGCCGGCACCTTCCCACTCCTGCTTACTTTCTTCCTTCTTTAAGGCAGGAGACCTCATCTGTGAATGCAGGAAATTACTGTTTACTGGCACCTGTCAGGGAAATCTTCATTTAAGAGGCTCCTGTGCAGAATGACACAATTACCACCTCTCTCTCCAAGCTCTTGACTTCACAGGGCACAGATTCAGTAATAGAGGAGAGAGTACAGTGTAGTAAGTAAAATATGGGCTCTGCTGCTCATAGATCTTGTGATTTAACCTTTCTGAACCTCACTTTCACCCCCCATAACATAAAAACCGTATCTCATAGGGTAGTTGTAAGCAAGAGGAGGCTCTCCTCAAAAACACTTCTGGGAGAGCCTGCATGTGCTGGGTCCAACTCGGTACCAGACGGAACAGCTAGTCTAATGATCTGGCTTATTTCTAATTGAGTTGAAGTCTAGCTCATTTCTTATATCCTCTTACTAAAGGAGTTCTGATGGTGAAAAATTTACCTTTATTTTCCACTTTTAGTTGTTTATTGGAAAAGAACCATCTGAAGATTACAGGCAGGAAATTCATGCTGGGAACTAACCTGAATCCTCCATCTGGATTGCAGATAATAAAGAGAAATTGACCTTGAGCCATAGTTTTTTGCATTGCTTCAGTTGTGTAACTAAAGCTAACTAAAGCACAGATCTTTTTCTGATGTTGTCTATTGTGGTATTTTGGCAGTTGTTTTTTTCTTTCCCAGTGTGATATAGACCATAATATAATAAATTCCACTGGTAGTGGGAGCCTCAGGCCTGACAGATAGACATTGAGGATATGACCTTCCTTGCTGGATTGAGATGATATAGTAGCAGACCGATGAAGAAAATGATCTAGTTGTCAAATTGTTACTTTTTCTTTAGCCGTGCTACCTCTCCCCTCAAAACAAAACTAAACAAACAAATAAACAGACACACAAATCCATTTATAAAATGACTAGAGAATATGGTGAAGATTCTTCAAAAGTCAGCTCTGAAAATTAATTTCAAAATGGTTCAGTTAACATTACAATATTAGAATTCCAAGATCTCTTTGCAAATGAGTCATTTGATTTCATTAAGACCTAAAGTCTCTATTTTGATATACGAGTGTATAATATGAACTTTGTGATAGTTTTATCTAATCTCTTCAGTTGAAGAGATTAAGACCCAGGTTCTATGTGAGGTGGAGTGAAATTTCTAAGATTGCAGAGCTGGTGTGGTTATTTCTAGAAGGGTGCTAAGGGTTTAATCCTCCAGATGCCAGTCTGGGATATTACGCTTGTACTCTGCCTCATAACTAATGGGTTAAAGTATAGTAACAATTACAGAAAACACAGTAAGTGTTGAAAACTTAAAACAATTGAGGATGAACTGTGAGACTCTGTCAGCTACTAACTGACAGCAAGGTTTCAAATACTACATTTAAAAGAAAGAATGAGAAAATCCATGTCACCAGGTTTCGGAAGCATAGGAAGTGTTCCTCGAGCACAGAGGAAGTCACAAATCATGTGAGAGCAGCTTTCAGAGGAACCTGTCTTTGAAGCTGTCCCTGAAGTGTCAGGAAGCAGCCCAGAGAACCAGGCAGCCCAGAATTCGGGCATGGATATTGGACCTGCAGGAGAAAGGGGTTCATCATGGCGGCTGACCTAAAGTGATTCCCGTATAAAAAATAGCCAAGTGTTGAAGGACTCCATGCTAGTGTCATGTCAGATAGAGACAGAGGGCCTGTTATTAAAGTGACCAATGACAATCCTCCAAAGCATGCTTTGAGACCTGGTTTCTGACCTACCTTTGTACCTGCAACAGACCAACCGAGCAAACTTGGACTTTCAAAAAAATAAAAGGATCATGAGGTGGTTCAATTCAATTATTTACCTTTTGGTAAGTTTCATAGCCAGCAGCAGTGCCAATATAGGACTCATTGTCAGCCTAGAAAATCCCACTATTGGAAGAATCAAGACAAGTTGTGGAAGTTTCTTAATCTGACAGTGGTTTGATGTCTACCTATCTTCATTATAACAGACACAATATCAATTCAGCAATCTTTAGACCACAACAATTCTTGTATCCATGTACTCAATAAAAGGCCCCTTTCTCACCTTACACTAAGGAGCCTATAGATATAATTTATGCATAGATTGATTATTATCTTTTATTGTACAGGGTCTTTTCTTATTTACTGAGATGTGTGGTACTACAGAAATGGTTCAGTCTATCACAGCTCCCATGGAGTTAGTCCAGTCTCCAAATCTGCATGAAATTCTGTTTGGTGGGTCAGAATCAAAATGGTACTTTGATCCACTGGAGCCATGGTGTGCCCCTGTTACACAATATGTCCAGAATGAAGCAGACCCTTTTTATCGTGGATAATACAGAGGACATTTTTTTCCATATTGTTTTATTTCTTGCGTTGAGTGTGAAGAAGATAAAATGGCTTGGTAAAAGTAATACAATCAGTACAATCACTCACTTTTCTATGTATATGATTTTGCAGCATACCTGGATATCACTAATTGATTTGATTCTTCTCACAGGGTGCTGCTCTTTAATGAAAATGAAAATGATAGCTAATCATTTCTCCCTGCACTCTGCTTTCTATAACCAATCAGTGTTTTAATGTTTGTGTGTTCTTTATAAAATTTAGATGTGATTCATCATTGAATTACATTTCCAATATTGGTATATGTATGTAAACATGACAGTACAGCCATGGTTTTCATACATGAGTATAAGTAAAATAGTATTTTTCACAGTAAAACAAACGCACAAACAAACAAAAAGAGAAAGACCAAGGACAGGGTAAAGAACTTGTAGTAGAATTTGTACACTGCGTTCGAAAGCGTCAATAGGGTGAGCTGAGGAGATCTGACCTCATTTGTGCCACATGCCTCTGGACCTGACACTCACCCTCACTTTGCACGTTTCATGTCCGGATTCTTCTCCTATTACCTTGGTTACTTTCCAGAAGTAAATAACTCTTCAGTGGGGACTCTGGGCTGACTTTGCTTGTGGTGTTCTGTTTTTCAGGAAGGCGTTGTCACAGAGTCTGAGGTGCGATGTGTTGTTCATTGTAAAAACCCTTCCAAGCACCTGGGAACGTGCTGCCCCACATGTCCAGGTAATATTCCCAGGAAGGGGAAGGCTTCTAGCCTCTCTGAAACAGCACAATACTCTGGAAACCTCTGAGTCCTCTTGAGAATGCATGATATCCCCCTTTCCTGACTGGAATTTTTCTCACTTTACATCTGTGTACCTAATGGGTTTAGAGAGCAAATTTCTTTGCATAGAAATGTCCGGTTGGACTCTCTGGTGAGCCCAGGATGAATGTGATGTGCTGTAGGTCTTGGCATGTGGATACCCCAGGCTCAGGAGGCCTGCTTTCCACTCCACAGGGCCACAGGTAATGCTTATTTTGGAAGGGAAGACTGTGGCTTTCCTTTGCTACCAGAAATGTCTTTTTACTGCTTCAAATTGCAATGTCTTGGCCAGAGCTTGCCTTGGTGATGAGGTGACCAGATGTTTTCTGAAAGCAGGGAGCTGTGTCCCTAAGTGAATTTAGCACAGGGTTTTGTTGGTCTCGGCCTTCAGTGTGGTACAAGTTGGACCCACTGTCTTTTTGGAGGCCCCACTGGCTAGCTGATGGCAAAGGGCTCTCCGCTTCCCAGTGGCTGGAGTGTTGCCTCTTACTTTTCTGAACGGGATTACGAAGGCCTGCTGCCTCTTGTCTTGCCCTTCAGTATGAGCCTGGGGATTCTGAGGTGAGAGATTTTTTCTGATCCCTTAAGCCTCTGGCCTGGACTCACAGATGCTCTGTGTTTTGGGTTTTACTCTGAGTGCTTTTCTCCTCACTGGAGGCGAAACTCACAACTACTCTTTGCTTTTGAGGTTAATCTCCAAAGGGCCTTCTGTGCTGTGGACCTTCCTGGGACATGGTTACGGCAACATGGTGGGACCCCCTGTAAATCTGAGCCCCTGCTCCCTTGGCAGGTGCCTGCCATTCCCCTCCATAGTCTGAAATGTGCCTAGACCTGAGTCCCTCTTGAGGCCTAGTTCTTTCTCATCTTTGAATGACAGTCAGCTCAGTCCCTCTGCACTTCTTCTGACCTTGCTGAGTTCCCTGGACAGTCATTATTAAGCCAAACCTCCTTTTTCATAGTAGGGTTTCTATGAAGTATTATTGGATGAGCCCCAAACTGGCTGAAAGTAACGTAATTCTTTCCATAATCCAATTATTTTGTATCTATCAAACAGAGGTTGCTTGAGTACTTTTTTCTTCTGAACACATTAAATATGCTTTGTATCACATAACCATACTCTTAAATGCCTCAAAGATCTTTATTAAGTTAGAACTGTAGTTTGCTAGGATGCACATTAAAATTACTGGCAAGCTCTAAAAAATAAATCTTGATGCCTAGGTTGCATGCTTCACAGACCAACTCAATCAGGATCTTTGAGGGTGGGACCCAGGCCTCTCAGATAATTCCTGTATACAGCCAAGCTTGAGATTGATAACACAGCTATGTTTTATGCTGCATAGGTTTAAACATTTTCATAGCTCTTAAATATGAATTTGGTTGTGTTGAGTAGACTGTTGCTTTATTGATACAGGATCAGCTCAGCATATATAACATTTCTTCTAAGTCAAGAGAGAGTCATCTTTTTAGGCTGCCTTTGAAACTGTGGGTGCACAAACAGCAGAGTGAATTTATTTTAGCAGTGGAAGTGATCATATTTGAACAATTGCATCTTCCACTTTGTTTTCTGGTTGAGTTCCCAGGAAGGAAAGGCTGAACTCCACAATTGCACATACCGCTGTGGTACATTCTCATGACCATTCAGTGAGGGATGTGGCACTGTCTGCAAATCACAGAGGAAAGGCTTACACCCAGTGAGACTAAGTACCTGCCCGAGTTCCTGGAGTGTTGGCCAAAGCCGGGGTTGTGATATAGCTTCTTCTCTTTCTTGGCCACCATATTGTTCCACCTCTTATATACCATGATAATTGTTCTACTTGCTTCCAGATGCCCTGGGAAGCAAATCTTTAAAAGTTAGCATGCTGGTGCCACACAGTGGTCTCCTGACACCTGGGCAAGCTATGTGCTCTCAGTTATGGGGTCAAAACTCAACTTTGCTCCCTCTCCTTAATTTCAAAGGCCAACTCCTTGGGATGCAAATCAGAATGCTTTGTCTTCGTCTTGGGAGGGAGGACTCAACCAAGTCTATACAGGGACAGACAGGGGCAGTCTTGGGGTATACTTCTTAGTAATTGAGAAGAACTCGCATCTGTCATTGATCATGGGATGCTATTCCACAGAACGACAGACATACAGGCTGTGGTCAGCTTCTCCCTGAGACAGATTTCAGGGCGTTCTTGGTTGTCTGCTCCTTTCTTTCTTCTGACTCTTTGCTCAAGGATGGTGACTTGGGATGGGAACAATTTGCACTGAAGTTTCATTTAAAATTACCTATTTAAGTTATCTAATGAAGGTTGTTGTGGTTAAACGTCTAGCAATCTGTATGACAAACATCTATGAAAGGATTGAAGACGCTTTGCTGGCAGTGTCCTCTGAAAAGAGATGATGAGCAGGTGCCATTGTTAACATTGCTGACATACAGCCACTGGGAGGGGTCCATGTTCGCCAGGTCTTCCCACCTCATGGGAACAGCGAGGAGGTGCTCGATTACAGGTGTGGGTCTCACAAAGGCGTTACAAACACAGTTTCCCTCAGCTGTTCCACTTCAGACTCAGTAGCACTTGTCTCCATGTCTTCCAGTTGAACAAAGGGCCCTGTAACTAGCTTTAAAATAAACAGGCCCAGCAGCCAGATCAGGTGGTTATGGTTAGTGCTTGTTTCTCTTTGTCAGGAACCAGCTGCTTCAAGAGTTTGGTGGGTTCTGTGGATGACTTCAGCTGGCAGGCCTTGAACACTCGCTCCCTGGGGCATGAGTCAGGCTTTCGCAAGAGCCCCCTTTGCTGAGTTTTGGCCACTGGTAGTGCTGCTTCCAGCACTGTCTACGATGTGGAGAATGACCTCAGCGATTCTGGCAAAGCACCCCCTGAGGACGGACCTGAGATAAGAGGCTTTGCCCTTAGCTGACAGTCTTCCCATGGCCGTGTGACATGAGATTCCTGGCCAGCCTGTGCTTCGGGTACTTAGTGAGATCTGTTAACACTAAAACAGTGTCCTGAGCGTCTTCCTGAATAGGAGACACCCCCTGGGCTTTTGGTCCTGTTTTTAGCCAAACCTGGTGGGGCCACAGCACCTTTAGCAGCACATAGTAGGGCTGAAAACGTGTGGTACCTCCTGACCTACCTTTTCCTCTTCCTGCCTTGGTGCCTGACCATCTGTATGGTGTGGCCACTGGGTCGGAGCTGAATTTGAATCCCAGCTGTGCCACCTGCCCTCTGGGTGAGTTACTTCCTCTCTCTGAGACACATCTTCCTCATTTATGGGGTCTGTGACAAGAGTCCCTTCTGGTAGTTTCACTGTGAAGATGGGGTGAGATCAGGGGTGCAGAGGGGCTGGCAGAGGCAGGGCAATTCCCGGGTGTTCCCCAGGTGGCATCCCTTCGCGTCATTTGCTCTTAGCTCATCATTAACCTCGCTCACTAGGTCTTCTTCTGTTTGCTTCCTCCAGCCCCCCTGGGGTTTGGCTCCCGGGCTGTGGGCTGGGTGGTCATGTACGTTCCTCACACTGTGTAGGGCTCACCACCATGCACTGCCTGCTCTTCCTCAGGCTGATCCGGCTTCCAGCTTTGCCTGTGTTTTCTAGCACCTTCGGGTTTCTGGGCCCATGTCAATATTTTGTACTTTTTTTTTTCCACTGTGACACAATCTCGGTTATGGAGGACACTCTGCTAGGTGGAAATGGAGGTGGAGGTGGAGGTGGGTGATGGATGAGCAGTGGATAGAAGAATAGTGTCAAACTGAGTAAAGGCTGCTGCCCTGATTCTAAACTCTTCTTTGCTTTCCAGGCTGTGTGTTTGAGGGTGTGCAGTACCGAGACGGGGAGGACTTCCAGCCGGAAGGAAACAAATGTACCAAGTGCTCCTGTGTCGTAAGTACCGCCTTGAGTGTTCCAAGGGCTTTCCTTTTTGTTAATTGTGGCTGGGACTCACCAAGAGCAGCCCTGACTCTTTATAGTCTGTCTTCCTCTCCCTCCTGATGTGGAACCAGGGGAAAAGCTCATCTTCCCATGGCAGGTTTCTCAGTCTTGGCACTACTGACTTTCTGGGACGGGCTGTTCTTTGTGATGGGGGCTGTGCCATGCATCGGAGGATGTTTAGCGGCACTCACCTCCTGGTTTGTGACAACCAAAAATGTCTGCAGACATTGCCACATGACTCCTGGGGAACAAGGTTGCTCCTGTTGAGAACTACTGGTCTAAAGAATGAGGAAAGAGGCTGATTTTCCTCCACTTGCCTTCTTTGGGAAGACACGGAATCTCTGCTCTTTGGGGGCAGAGAAGCTTCTCGCTGAAGCAGTTGTTGAGTTCTTCTGTGCAGTCAAACGGGAAGCAGATGGGGGCAAGTGCAGCTTGCCTCTGTATTCTGTGGGGTGAGAGAGCCTGATTTGAGGGGTGGTCCATTATATTGTGGGTAATGGACAGGAGGAAGTGCCCCCCAAACTGTGGATTTGGGGCAGAGTAGGGATTAGTGAGACAAAGCCACAGGCTCGCCTTTGCAAGCACTGTGGACTCATAATGCATATACCAAGGATATTTCAGAGTGCTTAAGAATGAAAAAAGGAACTTGGCTTATGTTATAATTTTAAGAGGATCTTTTTTATTTATGTATTTTAAATTTGGAGTAAGATCGTTTGTGGTGATGGTGGTAATGGCAATGATGGAAAACCTAGTCTTAACCAGCTGCTCCAAGGTATTTACAGTAGGGAGTTAGTACAACCATATAGTTTTAAAGCTTTTATCTTTTGTAATAAAGAACATTCAGTATGCATCTCAGAATATTAAAAAATATGGGGAACTCTAGCATCCCAATTTTGCCAAAGTAGAATCATATGTGGATCATCATAAATCATAGCATTTGTCATTTCTCTACATGTGTTTTCTCAAATCTTTCCCCTTCCTACAGCATAAACGCATACCCAACCTAGAGAGTCCACATTGACGTAAATATGTGTGTATATATATATATATAATGTGTAACATGAGGTGTATAATACACTTTATATCATAATAATATATAAAAACACAAAAGTAATTTACTGATGAAGAGGAATATGAGTTTGCATATTCAGATTCAACTTCCATGCTTTTTCTTTCTTGCTAATTATGGTTAAATAGCTCTGTGGTTCTTTTCATGTAAATAATTTCTGTTTGCCATTACATGCTGCCCATTTCTCAACTTTATTTCTTCCATATTGGTAGCTGTAAAGTTGTTTTTTTGTTTGTTTGTTTGTTTTTATGAATCTCATTCTTTTGGGTAGATGAGGAAAAACAAGGCACACCTAAGTAGGAAATTTTAAACCTGCACTGAATGAATTGCCTTTTCCATAAAGGTGTCCCAAGTCTGGGCAGGTGAGCCTTGTTGGGGAGGAAATTTAGAAGGTGACAAGGAAGATGGAAGGTCCTGCAGTTTCACCAGTGACAGTCATACCAGGTTATCCACTGTTGGGGACCAGAGATGAGTTTAGAGATTACATGGACTGGCGTCACAAACTCAAATGCACTCAAGGCATTCAGAGTTCACGTGCTTCTAAACCAGTGCGTGCTGAACAAGACACACTTGCGGGCCAAGGTCAGGCCTGTGGAAATCCTGCTTTCATTTTTGGTTGAGGATATAAAAATCCAAAGATGTTGTTACTTGCCTAAGCTTTCCTGCCTGGTGGGATGTTTCCAGACCTATATCCTATATCATTTTCTATGTCCCATATCTAATTTCTTCCATTCTTATATTCCTAATCCTATATCCTTTCTAACTCTCCATGCTGCCACCCTCAGCACCTAAGGGGTGGCTAATGGCTTTATATTCCTGGCGTCAGTCTTTACCTTGACAGGACAAGCAGAAGAGAGAATGGCACCCACGCTTGCGAGTGGGACATTTGTGAGTAAGCTTGGGCGTGGCGAGGGCCATAAGAGCAGTTTTTCGTTTCGTGAATACAAAAATTTGAGGTGTAAGCTTTCTTTTTTTGCAGCTTGTTATTAAAATAACCTGGTTTTTAATATTTTTTCATTTTGCTACCTTTTGATGTAGCATACGACAAAAATAATGTCTTGGCAGCAAATGGCCTTGTCTTGAGAGTGGTAACTGTGCAGATGTTTGTTTTAGAAGGTAATACTGCACTTGTGTGGCCTGGCCCTGGCACCACGAGGCCCAGAATTTGACAGTGCTGCCTGGCAGCAGGCTTGGAAGCTTTGGCGTGGAAGGTGCTGGAGGACTGAGGTGCTGTCTTGCTGAGTGAGAGGGCAAAGCTGGACCAGGGCCTTGGACAGCACCGGTGGGAGGCCGAACCCATTGAGGAGGTTTCAGGGAGGGGCCTCAGCTGCAGGTTCCCTGTAAAAAGAAGAAGTCTGTGTGTAATAATCTGTTGTGCTTTGGTAAAAAGGAAAAGAGCAATGCCATATAAAGAGAAACACATTTATACCTTTCAGCTTGTATGTGGCATTTGTGTGCATATCTATTCGTGTGCATATATGTCTAGATCAATGTGTGTATATAGCCACACACAAGTTTATAAATCTATATAAAATGCCTATAAATATAAATACAGCCACACACACATACGTGTCTAAGTTTGGATTCCCCCAGAAACAGACCCTGAGACAAGTATTTGCATGGAAGTAGTTTATGTGGGAGAAGGATAAGACTGGCAGAGGAGTGTGGAGATGAGGCGAGGATGGGGAGGCAGCCAGTTGAGGGTACATCACCAAACTAATATCATTGTGTGTGACCAGAGCTCACTCCTGCCAGGCAAAGTCTGGAAACTAGTGGACTATTCGTACCTCAGAATTTCCCAGCTGAAAGTGAGAGAGATGAGATGTGTTTGTACCGACTCCTATCTGTTCCAGGGGGGTGTTGATTGGGTAGCATTTGGAGACTACCACTCAGGTGGTCAAGTGGCCACTAGCAGCCAGAGGAAGAAACACACACAGGTGCTGGCAGTTGGAAGTCTGGCGTGTGCGCTCAAGTGCTAAGGGGGGGAAGATGTGGGTGGGACAGCAATAGTCCACTACAGCATATATGTGTGCACATATATGCACACGGACATATACACATTCACATTTGTGTATCTCAGGATATGTAAGCATATATGAAGTTCTGACAATTAAGTTCTCAAACTCATCCTAGAAAAAGTGCTACATTCCTCATTGCTGAATGTCACTATGGTCACCTTCAAAGTACTCCCCTTGGGAAGCTATGCACTGATGCCAGCACCTAGTCCACCCTTCAAAGCAATTTCGGAACTATTTTTCTGGAAGGCCATTAGAGCTGTTGTCGTATTACTCTTGATGTCCTGAATGTCATCAAAATGTCTTCCTTTCAATATTTCCTTTATCTTCAGGTAAAGGAAGAAGTCATTGGGGGCCAGATCAGGTGAGTAGGGAGGGTGTTCCAATACAGTTATTTGTTTACTGGCTAAAAATTCCCTCACAGACAGTGCCATGTTAGCTGCTGCATTGTCGTGATGCAAAAATCATGAGTTGTTAGCAAAACATTCAGATCGTCTAACTTTTTCATGCAGCCTTTTCAGCACTTCCAAACAGTAAACTTGGTTAACTGTTTGTCTAGTTAGTACAAACTCATAATGAATAATCCCTCTGATGTCAAAAAAGCTTAGCAACATCATTGCAGCAAGTTTGCGAACTTAATTGTCAGACCTTGGTATGTATACATACACACACGCGCGCGCACACACACACACACACACACACACACACACTCATCCACACGTCATTGAAACCCTGGACCACTAGCTCTTTCCTAAACCCATTACTCTCTCTTATGCCTCCAGTCCTTTGCTCATGCTGCTTCCTTGTCTGGAAGGCCTTTCTTCTCTTTCTTTCATATTGCCATCTTGTGATACAGTCCCCTAAAAACCAGTAATGTCTTCTCTTCCGAGCTGTGACAGTTCTGCCCTTTGAAGTTGGCCAGCCACCTCTTGCCAAGGAGAATAGCTACTGTTGGATAGACACCCCACTCGCATGAGATTACTCTCTGCCTGGGAGCACACCCTGTGGAGTTGGGCATGTGGGCAGCAGACCTAGTGATAGTTCCATCTCTGATGGATGAATCGCCAACTCGCCGAGGTGTCCTCCACTCTCCAGTAAATACTGCATCTGCCAGGTGGCTTGTAGTTTATGTCCGACCCCTTTATTGTTACACTCTCCAAGTTTTGAAACTCTGTCTATCCGTGTTTTTGTAATGTGGTGACAGAGGCAGACAACCAGAAAGACATTTCATCCCATTGAGATAAACTTCTTAGATAATGAAACAAATGCCTTACACATGATTCTACATCCTTCATTTAGGTCGGGACAGTATACATGGCATTCCAGACAGTTGAGAGCATGCTAATGTTTGAAGATATCTGCAGAGGATTTCACAATTTCACTCTTACCCATTCCAGAAGCAAAGCGTCTCACAATTTTAGGTGTGAATATCATCATGACTCATGTAAAACAATGCTGTACTATGACTTGTTAAACTGTGTCATCCCCACTTACTCATTATGTAAGTAAGAGAGCCAAGAGCAGTACCTCTCCAGGGTCCCAGTACAATTCAGGGGGGCGAAGACTTGGGTTTCTTTAGCTGTTCCATAGAGTGGTCTGAGTCACATTAGAGTGTGTTGCTCATGGCCTGTGTCCAGCGTGAAGAAGTCCTACACTCATTTTAAAACGGAAAGATGACTCCTAAGACAGAGGAAAGAGTAGTCTGTGCAGTATATTGCTCATTGGTTAAAGCACACATCTGCTTCTCTTTCGTTTAAGCCTGAGTTTTTATTGCCTGCCTAACTGAACAGCAATCAGCTCTCACGCCTTTGTTCAGTCAAATTCTCAGGGACCAGGAGGGTGGCAGTTGGCACAGACATTTCTGTAAAACCTGACGTCTTCAGGGTTATAAGACTAAAGACCAAGATGCCAGTAAGGGATGGCCGCGTTCTCGTCTGCCAAACTTATTTTAAGAAGCCTATGGGCTCAGCGTTCTTGGAAATTGCTTACTGAAGGGAGGCAACCCCACAGAGCTGTCGGACACTTTTAAAAGAGTGGCAAGTCCTCAGTCTGTAAAAGCAGCCAAATTAACCAGCCAAGATCAATTACTTCTGCTGACAAAGGCGTATTAAGTTCAGAGGATTTTTACTAATAAACATGGGTTGTTAATGGGCTGTCTGTGATGAAGGAGTTGTACTTTATTGGCTCTTAGAAGCCCTGAAGTCCATAAACACCTTTGCTCTCACTTACACTTAAGATATTGCAAAGTGCTGTCTCCCAGGGAGAATGAACCCCTAAGAAGGCTATGTGGAGAGAACAAAGAAAATGGAGGTCTTCATGGTTCCCGTTCCTCTCAGACCCAATTCCTCAAGACGTTCTGCGCAGGCTGGCATGACCCGACCTCTGCCAGTTTCTTTGGCTTCATCCTCAGCCCTCCTTTGATCTCTGTGCTCCGGCCTCTGGGCAGATCCTCACATGCTCACTAGACACTGTGTGGACCAGACCAGCAGCGTTCGCCTCGCCCGAGAGCTTGTTAGACATGAAGACCCTTGGGCTCTACCCCAGACCTACTGGACTCAAATCTGAAGGTTAACAAGCTCCCCAGGGAATGTATTTGCCAGCAAAGTTTGAGGAGCCCTGGTCTAATATCTCATGGCCTTTACCTGGGCTCCTTTTTTTTCTTTCTTTCTTACTTTCTTTGTTATCATTCCCCAAACCTAGTTAACACCCACTCATCCTGCCCGTGGAAGCCCAAACCTTCCTTCTTTAGGAAAGCTTGTTTTGACTCCCAGACCAGATCAGGTCCTGTTGCTAAACCCTTAAGAGAAACTCATACCTGACTTTCCAAATATTTAAAGTGATTTGCAATATGTTTGTTTGTGATCATTTTATTTAACTTCATTTGGCTAAAATGGTGACTTTGAATTTTCAGTGCCTGGTACGTAAAGGGCATTCATAATAATTGCTGAATGTATGAACACATGAACGCTGACTTTGATTTTTCTTTCTTTCCCCACTGCTTCTCTCTCCCTTCTGCTACTTTATTCCCCCCTCTGCACATTTAGTGTTTATCAATTCAGCAGGGAATAGAGAGATGCACATCACAGAAGATGAGCTCAGAAAGGAAGAGGGTTTATGTTCAGCTGCTGTAGCACTTACTATAAACTGCTTTGTATGGAATGTGGATGACTTCCCTGGGGGGGTCTTGTTTGAAAAGTGTTCTCTAAGCCTCAAAGGTTGCCACTACTGGGAGCCGCAGGAAGATGCAGTGGCAGGAAGCCCACCCCAATGATCAGGGCCTATCGCTGGGTCAGAGCTTTGAAAAACGAGCATGATTCTCCACCCTCAGAGTTGACCTTGCCCTGAAGTAAGGGGGAGACAGGTCCGACCTCTCCCTGTACTGGTGTGTCTGGCTTCATTTTCCACTTCCCTGTAATCGCAAGCAGTGGGACCTTGCATCATTTCTGTGGTCACATGATGCCAGGGCAACCCAAGTTACATAGTCCCAGCCACCCCGCTGATGCTCTTACAAGAGGATTGGGAACCCCGATGCCTGCACCCTCTCGCGTGGCCTCTCTCTTAGTTGGAATGAGTGTAGTTTGGCGCATTTTCGGTTATAGGCTGTCACTACATCTTCCCTGTCCATGGAGAGAAACTTGGCTACATCTGGGCAATAAATTGGAGAATTGAGCAATTATCGAGTGGATTAGATCAATGTGGGCAGTTTATCTAAGCAGTGTGGGCCAAAAGTAGTTTTCAAAACTAGGCTGAAATGTTGGTATTATTATTGTGGCAGTGTTCCATTTTGCATCGTGGATGGCTGTACTGTCACCCTGAGGACAAAAAGGTCTTGGTTTGGAACAGTCAATAGAAAAAAAAAAAAAGGCTTTTCTTTAAGGGCTGGATAGCACTTGGCCACTAGGAGGGGACTCCAACTTGCTTAGGAAAGTGGCTGTGCTCTTGGCATTTCATGCTAAGTGAATCTGTGAGGTTGTGATCTGTCTGCTGAGGCTTCTCATGGAAGGTCTATTGTAATGCTGTTCTCTTTAGATTGAATCCATAAATGTACAACTATTGTTACAGGGGGTATCGGATTCGTGTTTCTTGAAAATACCACCCAAATGACCTGTTTATAAGGCAATGCTGAGTTTATTGCTTACTGTGGTCATGGATCGTTACCTTGACCGAGCCTTAAAATGGCATCTTAGAAGGAAAAGGCCAAAGGTGGGATATTAATGAGGTTTTGGGGTATCTGGTTTAAGGCGGGTCTTTCATTGTAAGGATTTGATTTGGATTGGGTGGCTTTTATGATATACTAGAGTAGAATTGGTGGAAACCATGTGGTGAGGACTTCAAGACATGTTTTAAAGAGTCCATGAGCCTAATTATCTGCATTACTAGTTGAGTCCTATCAGTAGTTCCGGAAATCAACAAGGGGAATATTTTTTTGAGGGGTTATCAAAATGATTGGGAATAACTGTTGTATATTTTAAATTTTATTTCAGTCTTGCCTCATGTGTTTTCAGGCCAAATCCAGAATTTTAATCCCCATATATGTCTTTATTTTTTGTGGTTTCTAAGGTTCCTTATGCTTATTTCTTTATATAATTTATGGCTGAATCATCTTGTAAAGTTATTTTTCTACACAGGGAACTACCCTGTTAAAAATGAGCCCAAGAGGGAAAAGAGTTGGAAAGGTAATTTCTTGTATGACATGATCATTTACAGGAAAACACACAGTTTGAAAAGAAATCAGTGAGCGATTTATTTGCAGAGGCATTATTAAATAACAATAGCTACTTATACTGAGTGTATGCCCTGTGCCAGACACGTATAGGGCTTTAACGTTAACTTTCAAAATTGCCATGCAACCTAGGAGGCACTAGCTCCATTGTTTTGATGAAGAAACTGAGATTCCAAGAAGCGAGATAGCTTGCCTCAGGTCAAAGAGCTCTTAAGAGTTAAAATCCTGAACTGCCTGATTAAAAAGCCACATGTCGTTTCTCTCCCATCCACCCTCCCTCCCTCCTACCAACCAGTGTAATTTGGGGATATTTTATGATCGTTTGTAGGCTTTTGAAAGTGGGAAATGCCCTTTGAATGTGTGGAGTGAAGGGTAACCAGACAGTGTGAGGGAGCTATATAAGGGAGACGTGAGTATCCACGAAGAACCCCCATTTTGATGCAAGAGCTATTAACACAATAAAAATGGGAATTGCACTTCCTCTGTGTGAAGTTCACAAGTCTAAGCAAGTTTAAACTCATACCAGATTTCAGCCTTGGCCGTTCAGCCTAAGTATCTGTCACCGTGATGCCAGAGTGGATGAAGAACACGTATCTGTTACCCTCAACGTCAGCTGGAGAATGGAGACGCTATGTTTTATAGTGCGTCTCCTCGCCAAAAAATTATGAATGCACAAAGAAAATGTGATAGTTGCTGGGAGAGAGCCATTCGCATTGCCTCTGCTTCCAAAGATGGATAGAAATTCATGTTTATCTGGTGGGGCCCATCTATTCCTTGTAATAGTCACTGACCAAGTTTAAGCACCGATTTTCGATAGCCCTCCTTGGAGATTATGTCCAGGAGCCGGGGTCACCTAGACACGAGTTTCAGCGATTCTGTGAATTAAGTTCACCCTCATGGTAGAATGAAGGGGCAATTGTGTGATTGCTTTGGAGCAGTTGCTTTCTCCTATTCGCCTAGGAAGCAGCTTATGAATCCGAGTGAAGTTCGGAATAGATACTGAGACTTGGTAGAAAAATGAGCTCAATTGATTAAAGCTCACCCATTTTATCCTTGTGAAGACCATTCCTTTTATTTTTACCCTCTTTCTTTATTCTGTCACATGATGAGCCCCTTTTCATCTCCTGAGAATCCTAGGGAAGATGCCGATTTTACTAAAAGCTAAAGAATTTTCCAACTATTTACCTGTTCCTCCTTCTGTCTTTCCATCACTTGGCTCTGTAGCCAGCTGGTTATTTATTTATTTACCTTTTTTTTCATTTTTTTTCCAGCTGGTCATTTATTAATTTAACAATGCCTGCTATGTGTTAGACACTATTTTAGGCACTGAGTCCTCAAAGATGAAGAGGATTTCACTTTTTCTTTCCAGACAATTATAATCTATTGACTTGGGTGTATCTATTAAAAACAAACCCCAAATCAAACCATCCTGCAACATTTTTTGAGTGCCACGTATAAGATGATATTATATGAAAATATGTGCCAACTATAGGACTTATGACAATTATAAAAAGTCCAGATATGTTGAAAAATAGAAGTAATTACGCAACTCAAAGACAACCACTGTTAATATGATTTGGTATATTTCCTTCCAATCTCTTTTCTTCATATTTTTAATGCAGTTATAGAACTAGATAAGATCACATTCTATAGTGCATCTTGGTGATTTTCATTTAACATGACATTGTGAACACAAATCCATTTCATTAAAAAGTCATTGAAAAATAATTTTTCACAGCTACCTAATATTCCATCAGTATACTATAATTTATTTCGTCATTTTTCTGGTATTAAAAATGAATACTGTTTTCAGTTTTCACTATATTGAATGATACAACAAACATGTTTGAAAATTGATCTTTCCTTGTTTCTCTATTTCCTCAGGCTAAACACGTAGAAGTATAATTAGTGAGTCAAGGATACAAACATTTTAAGGGAGGCATGTAGTGTGTGTGCGTGTGCGTGTGTGTGTCTGTGTGTCTGTTTCTGTGTTGCTGAAATACCTCATTTAGGTGGTGTCCTCATTTCCACCACAATCAACAGTACATACATGTGTATATTCCTGTGCCAAAACTATTTTTCCATATGAGAACCTTGTTTTCATTGGCATTTGGCTTCTCAAACTGAACATTTTTCATATGTTTATTAATTAATTGTGTTTCTTCTGTACATTATGTGTTTTTATTTCTCATTTTTCTATTGAGTGGCTAAAGTTCTATTGAAGCTTATGCATGCACGAAGGATATTAATCTTCTGCTGGTTATGTTAAGGTATGTTTTTGAAAACACTGAAAAAATGCTGTGTGTGTGCTTTGACCTTAGTGCATATATTGCATGTTGGATAATGTCAGAGTTTGCTAAAATCCCGGGTCTTCTTCCAAACTCTTCTCCTCAAATCTTGATCCAAATATGTTAACAAAGAGAAAAGTGAGTCAATATTGTCGGCTCCCAAGTTTAATTAGTCCAAGATTTTTCCTTATTCACGCTCCTCTTTTTCCACCTCTGATTCCTTCATCTTGAGATAGTGACCTATACCTGCTCCCTTACTAAAATGACATTGTTCTTTGAGTTTCTAAAATGCCTCTTCCCATACCCATGGTTCTGCAGCCTCCCACCTCTGTCTGTCTTCCCCCAGCCTTCTGTTTCTCTCCTGGCTCAGAGTGAGGAGTGTCTGTGCTGCTTTCCAGGCCTGACCTTCCAGTGGAGCTCTAGCCCCATCCTTCCCTACCTCTGCCCTTCTGTGTTTTAGATTTTAAGTTTCTGGTGCACAGACATAACGTACCTTACACCTTTGAGTCCAGCGTCCTGCATGTAGGAAACAGACACTATTTAACTAAACGCCTGGTCTTACACTTACTGATTTGAGGATTTATGTTCTCGAAAAAAAGACATATAGGTCTGGAACTTTCTATCTTCCTATTTGGGTCTTTGTTTGCTCTTGAAAGCAATAAGCTAAATATTCAGTTTTTTTCTTTCAGTGAGCATGGTGACATGAAGGATTTATGATAAATCTGGAGAGGAAGAGAATCTAATCTAAAGCATTAAAAAAATATATACTGTTGTGGAGACTTTCAGAATAGCTGTGTGAGGCGGAGGGGGAGAGGGGTGGGGTGAGCTCTGACTCCTGACAGCCTCATGGGATGACAAGGATAAGAATGCACCTTTCTGTGACGTGGGGAGAAGAGAAAGGAAATGTGCATTGATGAAAGTAAAAAGAAATATTCCATTTTGTCATTAAAATAGAATAAAATACTAGTGTTACAGTACTTTAGAATATTCCCAGAATTTTTTTTGTCTCCATTATTATCCCAAGAACTTAATTTTTTTTTTAATTGGTAGTTATGAGCCTGCTCCTTTCTTTGTTTCCTTGTTTCTGCTTTGGTGTTGTCCCCCGCCCCGTCCATTCTCCTTTTCCTCCTGCTTCCCTTTTCCTTTCCCTGTCATTTTCAGTCCTTTCTAAGCTGCCATTCTCATCAGAGTCTCACTCAGCAAGGCAGCCTGTGTTAGTGAAGTAGCACAATTTATTTTCACTGCTATCTTGGTCTCTCCTCAAATAACCATCCCAGAGTTCTGTACACACTAGATATCCAGGAAATAGCTTTTGAATGAATTGATTACATATTTTGGCACCTTTTAAATGTCATTCAAATGTTTGATTTGGAGGGTGGCAGTGCTTTTGTGGTCCCGTGAATGGCTTCAATTACCACCATTTCCTTTGAGTGGAATTTTAAATGGTACCACTTGTTTAGCGTAAGCAGCAGTGTGTTGGGACCCCAGGGAGCCATGGTCTTCCCAAGGATTGGGGGACACCGAACCCCAAACACAGGAGATTATCTCCCCTGTACACATTCACAATGGTCTCCTAAAGCCATCTCCGAGCCTCCACTGAGACATCACAGTGACTCACTCCTCTGCATCCATTTAGGTCCTCTAGCTGTGGTTTAAAAGAACCAGCTTGAAATACTGAGCAGACTGTACTGTTCAAAAAGAGGACAGGCCTCCAGGATGAGGGGAACCTTCTGTGTAAGGAGCACCATAGGCGGCATAAACACCCTGGAGTTATATCCCGTGTCAGGCACATCTATCACATAATTCTATGCACTGCATTTTTGCTCTAGTGCCTGCCGTCTGTTCTCTATGACACACTTAATAGAATCAGATGATGTGATCACGATCAACACTATTGTGCTCCAAATGTCCTTTGGGAGGACTTTTTATACCTCTGAATATTGCTGGAGTTAACAAAAGGAAAAAACGTGTATTCATAATGAATAAGAAGACATTACTTTAGTGGTGTGGGGTGGGGGTGCGGGTGGGGTGTAAGTGCCTGCGTCATTTCTCGTCTGATTAAATATAAATTTGTAATATAATTGTCAAACATCAATAAAAACAGTTACTCATTACCAAGGAATATCCTTTGGTCATATTTTAAGCATTAAAATTCAATAATAGAAAAGTTACTTTTTAATTTGAAAATAAGCATTGAAAATTACTCTCACCACATCATTAACACTGATACATTTTTGAAAATTGAATTTTTTCATTCTTTTACTTGACAAAATAAGCTTTTAATCAACTTTCACATTTTCGTTATAAGGCTCTGTTGCCTTTAGGGACCTTTGCTCTCTTCAGTCTGTGTTGATGAATGTGATTGGTAGATGACAGGAATGACTGTTCCTGATATTGGTGGGAAATGTGTTTCTTTTCAGTTTCAAGTTCAAGAAAAGGAGGAGGGGACTCTTGAGAATTTTTGGTTTTGTTATTAGGTTTTCAGCATCCATAATATTCATAAACAATAGACACAGCTGTCTTTAATAACTAAACCTACTAACTGAAAGGGTAGGACGCATGCCAGAAGGATATCAGGCTGTAAGAAGAGTTTTTCCCAACACAAAAATGTTCATATATTGAAGCAAGATTTCACTGATAACCAAACTGGATGTTTACCTGAGACTTCTATCATTAAATAAAATCATTTGGCCAAGCACTTGGAAAAAGTGCAATGAAGTTTTTAGTATGTCTAAAAGTTTTGCCTTTGCTGCTATATTATTCTGAATGGTTTTAGGCATGAAGATGTGTTTTGTATCTCCTAGAGGGCATTTTGTGGGCAGAAGGTCACTGGCCTGAGAGTGAGGAGACCTGGGGTCCTGTCCTGCTTCTGTCACTGGCCAGTTATTTGACCTAGGAACCTTTCCATTAACCTCTCTGAGACTCAGTTTCCTTATAAGGAAAAAAAGGTCTCTTAGAGCTTTCCAGTTCTATAATTGTATAACCCCCAACTCAAAAAAGTCCTTTACTTTTTCGGGAAGCAAATTGCTCGACAGACTCTAAATACCAGTTAATAGAAATTATTGTTCTAATATGATAAGTCATCACTACGTTTTTCAATTCACTTTTTAAAAATTAATTTTTAATTTATACACCATAAAATTCACTCTTTGTGGCATACATGTCTAGGAGTTTTGACAAATGCACAGTCATGTACTTTTTAAATAGCTAAATATTATTACAAATTATATGTGAAAGATGCAAAACATCTTTATTATATATGTAGCTATGTCACAACTTATATTAAAAAACTTAGAAGAGAAGCTATTGTTGACTCTTCAATTATAAAGCTTCTCTGAAATATTAAGGCATGTCTGGCATCTCCAATATGTCTAATGAGGAGCAAGAGACTCTAACCACTTTGGATCTCATGAAGTTCTTCACTCAGGAAATGAATGTGTGGGATTTGTTTGTGGAACAGTGATTAGAGGTAGAGGAAGTGTCTCCCCCCTCCCCCCCACGCCTCCACCACCAAGCCAAGGGGAAGACAGTAAAATAGGATGATAGTGAGAGCCAGGAAGAGAATTCCAGCTGTAGGGCTCTATCAAGGATGTTGCTCAATGGGCAGGGTTTAGTGTGTCTGTGTTTATTATACAATCACGGAGTCGTAGCTCAGAGATGGGAAGGCATTCCAGTAGCTTGACAGGCCTCCACATTAGTGTAAAACCAGGCAGTGTGAGACTGATGGTTTTCTAGAAGAGTTTTGAGGTTCTCTGAGAGAGAGTCCCCTGGCCTTTTTAGTAGCATTCATTCCTCGAAGCCTGTGCAGACAGACGTTAAGGTGTTGCTTCCTTCTCCATGTTAACCCTTGTTGCTTCCCCATTCCAGGCGTTGTCCAGATGTTGGTACCGAGAGGCCTAAGTTTTCCATGGGGTGGGGGAGCCATGGCCAGAGTGTTAATAGAGTTTGGGGCCAACGGGTAAGGGCTGGCTGGTGGCCCTGGTGGGAAGGCCTGGTCTTGAAGTCAATGGGGGCAAATGAATGTACCTCTGAGACTCACTTTCTTCATTCAAAAAATGGGGAATCATTTCTTGGCAGAAAATACTCAAGGACCTTGTTTTTTCCTCCTCTGTCTATGAGATACACAATATTATAGCAAACAGGACCTATAAAGCTATTCCACCCATGAAGAGTTTTATGCAAAACAAAAAAGGATAAGGATTCCTTGCTTCTTGTCATAGAAACAAAATAGATTTCAGAGACACTTTAGACTTTGGAGCTAAAAGCACTCCCACTCCCATTTTTTTCTTTATTAAATAACAGAAGTCCCAGGTGTTTTTGATGACTTCATGGGATGATGCACACGAAATGCCCTCCCTGGGAACCAGTGCTTCGTAGAAACCTTCCCTTTCCTGAAAGGCAGAATTCTTTGTAGTTATAGTCCTTTCAATGGTAACCTGTTTGAATTTAGGACATTTATTTATATATCAAATTTAAATATTTAAACCCAGAGTTTCCTGGATTGGTTTTCAGAGAAGAAACCTATCAGATATCTTCCTGGTGTCTGACGACTGCCCTTCATACAGAAGGGGACAGGAAGAAACTTCCTCTTTCCATGCAAATGCTAGGGTTGGCCGAGTGGCTCGGTTGGTTAAGAGCTCGCTCAAGAGTTTGAGCTCTGAGCAACAGCGGTTCGATTCCTGGCCCGAGCTGAGCAGCCGCTGAGCTGCCGACAGGTGGCAGGATGGCTCAGCTTAAAAAAAAAAAAAAGTGCAGTTCCATGCAAATGCTGGTGCGTTTACTTCTGCTCACAGGGAGATTGTATTTGGCGGTCTGAGTCATTCTTTCTCTTCACTTAAGGAGTTGCTGCACTTTGTCTATGACTTCTTTATGATAGGGAGGTCACAGCACCATTCTCATCACACTAATTCTGCTCTGTCCAGGGGAAATATAATGTGAGCCACATATGCAATTTTAAATTTTCCAGCAGTCATATTCAGAGAGCTAAGAAAGAAACAGGTGACATGGATTTTAACAATACACTATGTTTAACCCAAACTGTATTCAAAATATTATCATGTCAATATATAGCATTATAAAAATATAAATGGCACATTTTATGTTCTTATTTCTTTGTTTATACTTGGTGTGTATTTAACTTCTGGTGTGTATTTCACACATCCAGCCCTTCTTTCAGACTAGCCACATTTCAAGGACTCAGTAACACACGTGGCTAGTGGCTACCACATAGGACAGCACAGGTCTAACCAATGTTGACAGGTGTAAAAGGAGCAGGTCCCACATTCACACTCAACAGGACCATCCCGCCTGCCTAGAGCCATCACATGCCACCATATTGCTATTCTGCTTGTGGTCCACCTGGTTGATACTGGGCCAAGGAATCAGGATGGAAGTGAATGACCAGCCAGAGTGATCCGTAAGGGTTTGCCACCTTCTTCTCTGAATGCTCCAATGGAATCTCTTCTGTTTCAGAGTTAAAGCCAAAGCTCTCCTCCCCCACCTTGTCTTCCAACACTTGACACCCTCACATAAACCTTTCCAGACACCCTGGGCTCCTTGCGATTTCTCCAATATGTCAGGCACACTCTCACTTCAGGTCTTTTGTATTTGTAGAACCAACCCTCTGTCTGGAGCGTTCTTCCCCAGGTGCCCAAGTCTGGCTCTTTCATCTCCTTCAAGGCTTGGCTTGAATGGCACCTTCTCAATGAGGTCTTTCCTAACCAATACTATCTATAATGGTGACCCTACTTTGCTACTAACTCCCTCTGCCATCTGACGCTCCTTATCAAATCGACCTTGTTAATTTTTTCCCGTAGCTTTTCATCTCCATCTGCTATACTTGTCTATTCCTCTGTGGTTCTACCTACCCACACCCTGGTAGAATATAAGTTCCATCAGGGCAGGGGCATGGTTTTGTGCATTGCTGTGCTCCCAACTGCCTAGGAGCTTAGCACATAGTAGGCACTCAACAAATATATGCTGAATGGATGAATAACTGAACAATAATAAGCATTTGCTATTTCCAAGAATGCAGAATTCCCATCATTGTATTTACCAGCAATTGATTAACATTGGTGGAAGTCCTGGATACCACCCTGCCCAAGCTAAATGGAGTTACCTTGCTTCACTTGGAAAACACACTCAAATCATCTGCATCCACTTTGTTCTGGTTTGGAAGGCCCACTAATGGGCTCTTATGTTGTCGTCCTGGTCAGCTAGGCCCCAGTGGGAATCTGGTCAGTGCCCTCAAACGTAGCACTGCTCGCTTTTAAATGGTGGCTTGTTGGAATGTCAGAGCTGATTCATATTCATGAGTTCCTGAATGATTTTTCTTCTTTGGAAGTAGATCGTTAGGAATTCTCAAAATTTAGGAACTCTCCACTTGAATATTTAATGGCGGCAGGTTAGATTACCTCCTCTGTCTTCACAAATCCACAAACCCTTCACACAGACCTCTCCCGTTCAATTTTAGCAGAGTCCTTAAGAACGCTGTGAACATGTGCACAGGGTCAAGGCTGAATGGTAAGAGGGGTTGTTGTTGTTGTTGGCTGGACCTGTGTGGGGAGCAGCGCTAACCATGGGCTCCTGCAGCCAAACAGCGTGATGTGATCCCCCGGCTGCCCAGGGTCTGGCCGACTCCAGAGTCTGGCGCAGCGGCTGCCGGGCTCTTCAGAGGAAAGGCCAATCTCATTTAGAAGCCAAACAACTTTCTTTTGTCTTACTTGTTGTTTTGTTTTGTTTTGTTTTTCTCCAAGAAGGCAAAATGTCGATGGCCTCAGCAGGAGGGAAATCTCCTGTGTCTGAGGGGCTCTCTCTGGACTTTGTGACTTGTAGTATGAGGTTAGCAAGGAGTTCTCGCCATCTCTTCCCTCCCTGCCTGCCTGCTCTGAGTCCCTGAACATAAACTTGGCAATGGCCGTAAATATATTTCACACTAAGCCCTTCTTTCTGGCAGTGGAGCAGCCTCTTACCATTCTCTTACATGTTCCCGGAGAGGAAATCAAGCCTGTGTCAGCGGCTTAAGAATCAAAACTCAAGATGGAAGCTCCTCGGCGATGAGTTCCATTTTGACTCTGCTTTCCCTGCCTGGGCAATGGGAATATGGTGGTTTTTGTGTGCTGAGAACATGCAATGTGGTGGGGGAGAACTTAGAATTCTAAGTCAAGGTCTTGTGGCTTTTTTAAAGTTTGGTAAGATAGTTTTGCATTAAAACCAACAACCTAAACTTTAAAAAGGTATGTCTTCTTCCCATAAAAAAGAATCAAATATAGGCAGGTTGGTTTTTGAACCTCATTTTTATTAGGTAATAATTTTTATACTTTCAGATTTTAATAATGTGAAAAAGGCTTTACAGTACTTACTGATTTATACCATAGAGCACTTACAAAAGATACAGCTTGACAAGAACTTCTGAATTCATTCAGAGAAAGGATATTTTTGCTTGAAATCAGTTTCCCCCTTTCCTTTCTCTTAAAGAGCCTTTCCTTCTGGGACCCTCAGTTCAGACCTTAGAATCTAGATGAGAAGACAAATGCTCTGTCTGTTGGCTGCTCAGTTTCTGACTTTCCCACAATCCTCCCTGAAAGAGGGCACATGCTTATCAAAGGCTAATGTCAAGCTATGCATAAACCTGGGGCCTGGGGTTGATGAAAAGACACAATGGAGAGGGGGAAACCATTTTATCCTCCAGTCTTTTTTTAACTTTCCCTGTATTTTCCTTCTTCTAAATACGTCTTTGGTTTTTTCCCACCTCCTCAGAAATTCAAAGGCAACCATGGTTAGAAGTAAGTTGGAGACCTTTGCAAACCCTCTAGTGGAGGGTGTCATATCCAGAGTTTCAGGGTCAAGATCTGCAAGGGTTATGTATTTGTCTGTCACAAATTGGTTAATAACTGTGTTCATTTCTCTGATCTACTAAGTGGCCCATCTGTAATCCTTTTATGTAACAAACCCACCAATCCCCTAATATCCACATATTGAGCTTGGAGGAGAAAAAGTGGAAAGGAGGTTTAGGGACAGCTCGATCAAGTTAAATTTGAAAAGGAGCTGTGTGGCTCAAATATTCCAAATCCCAAGTACCCTTGTGACTGGCACAGGTTAGTGTGGGAGGTAAAAGCATTTGTTTGTTCGTTCATTCATTCATTCATTCATTAACAAATTTTTGCTGCAGACTCACTAGAACTGAGGGCCTGACTCTGTTTTAAGTGCAGGGAGTACAATAGTGAACTAGAAAGATAAAAATGCTCACCCTCATGAAGCTTACATTCGAGCGGGGAGGTAAGAAATAACCAGGTGAAATATACGTACGTCAGAGAGTGGAAAGTGCTATGGAGAAAAACAAAGCAGAGTAGGGGGAGAGAGCATGTTCGGGATGGGATGGGGCAGTGATTTTAAATAAGGGGATCTGTTGTCTCCTAATGTATTTGGGAGAATTGGGTCCCAAACTCTACTGTGTTTGCGATTAATAGATGATCACATACCTGCTAAATGAAAGAACTCAAAACCAAGAAATCCCCAGAGATTTGTCTAGACTGAATGATGACAGTTAGTGCATATAAATAGTGTATAGATTTCGTATTGATTTTCCAGTTCTGAACTGAGTGCTGACCCTTTGAGTTATGGCCATTTTAGAGCCTGGTGTTCTGTGATTTTTTTGAGAAGGTACTGATGCCCTCTGTTTTACAAATGAATCTTGGGTGAACATACTTTTGATATTTCCCTCCCTAAAAAACGTTTGCACAAAAATGGAGAAATAGCATCCCCATTCTAAGGAAACAAACCTGCCATCTTAAGTAATGGTTGAAACACCCCTGAGGTCGTGCTCCAGCCAAAAGTGTTTAATCTGAATCTTATCATGAGGAAACAATCAGACAAATCTGAATTCAGTTATGGCCCAAATTCTTAAAAATGTCAGTGCTGTGAAGGAAATGAAAAATTTGAATAACTGTTCTAGATTAAATTAGATGAAAGAGATATGACAACTAAATGTAACACACTATCATGAACTGGATCCCGGATTGCCAAAAAAAAAAAAACCACCCAAAATCTGAAAAACTGTAAAAGACATTATTGGGAACATTGGGGAGATATAAAATAGACTGTATATTAGATAATAGCCCTGCATTTATATTAAATTTCCTGAGTGTGCTAATTATATTGTGGTTATAAAGGAAAAAGGAAAATGTCCTTAGCTCTGGAAGGATTGTGCTTAATTAGGAGTACATGTGTATGTATGAGTCTTAAATGGATCATAAAAGTCTCCTCATCTCTTTCTCCAAAAATATTGCAAAATATTAAAAACCTGGTGATTCTAGGTGAAGAGTCTGTGGGTATTTATTATGCAATTCTTGTAATGTTTCCGAAGGTTTAAAAATTTTCAAAATTAAATGTTGGGGAAAGAATGGGAAGTGGTTGAAAGGATATTTCCTGTCATCTTGTTAGCTAACCCATTTCACCATTAAGTACGATGTTAGCTGTAACTGTTTTTGTATATGCCTTTCTCAAGTTGAGGAAATCCCCATCTAGTTCTAGTTTATTGAGTATTTTTAGCATGAATAGGTATTACATTTCATCTAATGCATTTTCTGCATCTATTGAGATGATCATGCAGTTTTTGTCCATTGTTGTGTTAATTTGATGTATTATATTGATTGGTTTTCACATTAATCCAATCTTGCATTTCTGGGATAAATCTCACTTGGTCATTGGTGTATAATTTTTTTTTTTTAATATGTGGCTGGATTCAAATTGGTAGCATTTTGTCAAAGACTTCTGTGTCTGTATTCAGAAGGGATATTGGTCTATAGTTTTCTTGTGATGCCTTTGGTTTTAGATCAGGAAACGAGCTTTGTAAAATGAGTTCGGAAGTGTTTCCTCCTGGGTTTTTTTTTTTGGAAAACTTAGTGAAGTATTTGTGTTAATTTTTCTTTAAACATTTGGTAAGATTCAACAGTCAAGCCATCTGGGCCTGGGCTTTTCTTTGTGGGAAGTTTTTTTTTATTACTAATTCATTTCTTTACTTGTTATAGGGCTATTCAGATTTTTTATTTCTTCTTGAGTCAGATTCAGTACTTTGTGTGTGTCTAGGAATTTCCATTTCATGTAGGTCATCTAGTTTGTTGGCATGCAGTTAATTGTTCATAGTATTCTCTTATAATCTTTCTCATTTTTGTAAGGTCAGTAACAATGTCTGATTTTAGCAATTTGAGTCTTGATTTTAGCAATTTGAGTCTTTGCTCTTTTTCTCCTGTTTAGTCTAGCTAATGGTTTGTCAATTTTGTTGCACTTGTTAAAGAATCTACTTTTGGCTTTATTGAATTTTTCAATTTTTCTGTTCTCTATTTTATTTCCATCCTAGTATTTATTATTTCCTTTTTTCCCCCTAGTTGCTTTGGATTTAATTGCTGTTCTTTTCCTAATTTCTCAAGGTGGAGGGTTAAGTTATTAATTTGGGGTTTTTAATCTTTTTAAAATATAAGTATAATATTTACAGGTATAAATTATTCTTTGAACACTGCTTTAATTACATCCTGTATGTTCTGGTATGTTCTATTTTTATTTTCATTGACCTCAAAGCATTTTCTAAATTTTTCTTATTGTTTTTTCTTTAACTTATTGGTTTTAGGAGTGTGTTGTTTAATTTCTATATGCTTTATGGAGGAGTGAATTTTTAGAAGTTCTTACTCTAACTATTGTGGAATTTGTAAGTTCTCCATATCATTTTATGTTACTTTTGCACTTCATTTTTTTTTTTTTAAAGATTTTTATTGGGGAATTGAGGGATGGAAACAGCACTGGGGAATTGGGGAAAGGGGAGCAGACAAGTTGCTGTCGTTTTGTTCTTCAGTCTAGTTGTGGAGGACGTTGCTTCACTGGCCCAAGTTGGCACCATCATTGCGCTCTTCCCAGGCGAGGCAGATCAGTCACCGGCTTCTGGACGGCCGCTCACGGCGGCTGCTGGCCGCTCACGCTGGCCGCTCACGCTGGCTGCTGGCTACACACGGTAGCCCATGGCAACCCACTGCAGCAGGGGCTGCAGCCTATGCCATCGCCGGTGACTCATGGCAGCCCAGCTCCAGGTTGAGCTGTTTGTTGTTCAGCGTCTTAGCTGTAGAGGGCAGTGTCACTGGCCCTCATATGTGGGATCCGAACCGGAGTCCTCTGGCGTCCCAAGCCAGTTCCTAACCAACGCGCCACTCGGCCGGCCCAGCACTTCATTTTATCAACCTGTTGTATTTAAATACTAGGAACATCCTTGAGGTCAAATCTTTCCTTGTGTCTTTAAGTTTTTCCCTAAGATAATACATTTTTAGAAATATGATTGCTGAGTCAAAAGATATTAATATTCTTACTATTTTTTTGTATATTGCCAATTTGTATTCCAGAAAGACTCTTTCAAGTCACACTTTAGCCATTAGTATATATAAAAGTGTGTTTTCCTGCATGCTTAGCAACTATGCATATTATTATATTATTTTTCTATTATTAAATTAAAAAACACAGAGTTCTAATTCCATCTTTTTTTCTCATGTAGATAAGTTACTGTAACAAACTAGGATAATGGCCAAAAATATGATCTAAATAAAAATAAATATGTTTTTTCTAAAGTAATGAGCGTATTCTACTCTATTTAAAAATATATACACAATGCTAATTCCACTTTAAAAACCTTAGAAAATATAGTTAAATATGATGAGATTTTCAATTCTGAGAGAGACTTTGGTTTCTGTCTTCTTAATTAAGGATTAGGTTTTACAGCGTGTGAGTGATTCCCTAAAATCATCCTGTACTTTTGGCTAGGTTTCAGTGGAAAGGAGACACCTTACTAAACTCTGTTATTTGCCAAGCAAAAGAGGAGGAATAATAATAAAACCAGAAAGCAGAGCATATGCAAACAGCCAGAGCTAAATCTGATGAGTACTCCAGAAATCAAAATCACTAATCTGTGATATTCTCTCTGGATGAAGCTACTGCAGCTGGGAACACGAGGTAATTTTTAGGGAGGGTCACTGACATATTATGCTTAACTATTATACGACAGATAGATGTCACTTAGTTCCCAGGAATCCCCAGGAGATGTGTTGCTGATGTTGGTGTATTACTTGGAAACAGCGACATTTCAGTTCTTAGACATGTGTACGTTGTCATTTCTCTCTGGCATGCAATTGGAGAGGAGTGCGAGAATTTGGTGGCCAGAGTTTGCCCTCTAGTGCAAACTGGCACAGACAACAAAGTGGCCAATTCACATTTCAATGTGATTGGTCCTTTGTTCTAGAAATGGAGAACAGGCCAGAATAAGGGAGGTTTGAGGAGCTTATCTACCTATTTCAGAGTAGACCAGCCCTTCTCTGCCAAGGCACCTTTCTGATAGGATTTTCTGAGACTATCTAAGATACAAGATGATAAAGGGTGAAAATGAGGTCTCCCACCTACCCTAATTACTCAGTACTTAGTTTTCTCTGAAGGTCACCACAGTTACCAGGTTTTTGTATATTCTTCACAAATGTCTATGTATTTACAGCCATAAATACACTTATTTTCTTTTACATATGCCTATTATCCTTCTGAATGCTAGTATTTTATATACTCCGTTCCATGTTGCTTTTTTCACTTAAAAAATATATCTCATGTTTTTCCCAAATCAATGTATTTGAGAGCTGCCTCATTATTTTAATAGCTGCACATTATTCCATTTATAGATATAGGATAATTTACTCATGGGTATAGGTAATTTCTTTATGAATGTAAGTATACATTCTCTGCAATATTTTGCTTTAATAAACAATGATGTAATTAATATATATTTATACCTATTTTATTTCACACATGTGAAAATATTTCTTTAGGATAAAGTCCTAGAACTAGAGTTACTGGATTAAAGAGTGTATGTGCTTTCATTGTTTTTTGGGTACTGCCAAATTGCTCTCCGTGAAAGTGGTGATTTTCACCTCTACTAACATTGGGTAGGAGTGCCTGTTTGTCTGTACCTTGCTAATACAGTATTTTTATTGTTTTATATTGTCAATATGATTGGTGAAAAATATTATTTTATTATAGTTTTAATTTGATTTCTCTTACTATGAATGCAGTTGAATATCTTTTTATGTACTGTAACTCATCAAATTTAAGAAACCATTGATTCTAAGACCCATCCAGATTTCAGAAATGTTAAAATACAACAAACTTAGAATTTATGAAATATGATACTTGAGTCATATATTTCCATTTTTGTGAACTGTCTTTTGTTTATTTCTCTAGTGGCTTATTGGTCTTTTGTATTGATTTCCAAGGGCTTTTATAAATTAAAGAAACTGGCCCTATGTCTGTGACATGAAATATATTTCCCAATTTTTCATTGTTGATTGTGCAGTATTTTTTTCATGAAAAGTACTTTTATTTTTATGTAGTTAAATTCATCCAGATTTATTTGTCAGTTTTTGGATTTTGTATAACTATGAGGAAGGCCTTTTCTACTCTGAGATTAAAAAAATTGATTTTTCCCAGGTTTGTTTTTTTTTCTTATTAGTCTGATTGTCTTATCTTTTTTTTTTTTTTAACTGGGGAACAGTGTGTTTTTCCAGGACCCATCAGCTCCAAGTCAAGCAGTTGTTTCAATCTAGTTGTGGAGGGCGCAGCTCAGTAGCCCATCTGGGGATTGAACTGGCAACCTTGGTGTTATGAGCACTGGGCTCTAACCACCTGACCTAACTGGCTGCCCCTGATTGTTATATCTTAATATTATGTCCCTCATCATTTCATAATTTCCACAATTTTATTTTTATTATACCAATTTTTTAAAATAGTCTGTTGAGTTCTAAATAGCTTCCAGTTGATATGTTTGTTGGAGTCCTGCTTGGACTTTCCATATAAATCAACATATCATCTGATAATAATAACTTGACTTCCTCTGTAAAGTGTGTATATGTTTTAATTCTTCTTTTGTACCATTGCTGACTGGAACCTTGGGAACAATATTAAATGATACTGGTGATAGTGGATGTCTTTTTCTTGTTCCTAACTTGAATGGCCATGTCCCAGTATTCTTTATCGCCCATGGGGCTGTTTTTTGGGTTGATACAGCACCATGTTAAGGAAATATCCGTCCAGCCACAGTTTATTAGGAGTAAGATTACTGTATTAAAACAGAATTCTTGAGTATGCTTATTATCAAATGTTCAAAGATTAGTCTTTGTTACTTCTGAGCTCTTAATGACTGGAACAGGAGATGAATAGCTCTTCTAAAACTGCCCAAACTGTGCTTCATGAGGGTGCTCCATGAGTGAAAGGGGAGACTTGCTTTGGGGAAAGACTCCCCATTTGTTTTAGTAACTGCCACCTTAGTCACTGCATACAAGACAAGTGTTTTGACCTTATTGTCCATCCCCAAATATGAGTAGCAGACTTGGCTGTTTAGTAATATCATTACTATGTATATAATAACACTTAGTACTTAATATAATGAAATTTAATAAATATATATATATATACACATATATATATATATATAATAATGTTAAGAGAGTGTTCTGTGGCTAAAATGCGTACATCGCTACACAAAGCTTATAAATGTGAAAGATAGATATTTTTTTGTTTGGTATTTTTTTTTAAGCTGAGCCATCCTGCCACCTGTTGGCAGCTCAGCAGCTGCTCAGCTCAGGCTGGGAATCAAACCGCTGTTGCTCAGAGCTCAAACTCTTGAGCGAGCTCTTAACCAACTGAGCCACTCAGCTGACCCAAGATAGACAATTTTTTTTGACTGCTCTTTAGGAAGAGAGGCGGCATCCTAGGATTAAGGAGAGAGATGTGATAGAAAAATCTACTCTAAACTAAGGCTAAGATTTCCAAGTCTCCTCTTTTGGCCTGTTCAGCTAGTTTCAGGCTGTGTTTCCAGAACACTGGAAATTTCCAAAACATTTTTCTTCAAGAACATTACTTTGCCTGTATCTCTAGGCTTATACTGTGGTTCTGTGTTGACTGGTTGCTTTTATACGAGAGGAGGAAAATGATTGACAAGTGTTTTTTTGTTGAAATATGGCAATCTTAGAAGGAAGGTGACTTTTCAGGTAATTCTGATAAGATACCATGTTTCTGCCTCCCCCTTCCCAAGGTCAGCAGGTTAAACAATTACTTCCAGCTGCAAATATTTTTTTACATCCACCCTCCCTCCCATGTTTTATAAACTACATGTTTCTTTAAGCATGCCATGTCTCTTACCTCTGTGACTCAGGACATGTGGTCTTTTATGTTTGTTGTCTTTTCCTTTGATTCCTCTTTTACTCATCTTTGAAATTTAGCTCAGATTTCATCTCCTGTGAAGTCTTACCTAATTACCCCAATTACTTGCTTCTTCTGTATGCATTTTGTACCTAGTTCACTATTAACATCTATCACATTGTTGTGTAATTTTTTGTCTGTGTTTCTTGAGTATTAGGAATACTCATATATTTCATGGTATTAGGAAGGCTATCATTCATTTTTTCATTGAGAAAATTCAACAGAAAACTTTTTTTGGTCAAGTTGGATAAACATAATTTTGGTGCTTTACATGGGGTAGTCAAAATCTACTTTTAATGTTTAATTAAGTTAGTTATACATATATCCAAATCACTTATTGTATGAAATGCTATTTTAGGAATATAGCTGTTCTATTGTCGTATTTCATAAAACAATTTTATTCAAATTAATTACATTCATCTTCATCATGGACCATTGATGTCACTAGGGCTATGTGAGTCATCAATCATGGTTTTCCAGAGTAAACCATATTCATCTCCATTTAAATTATTTGAGATCCAGCACTTACTAAGTGGATTCATGAGGTTATCACAAATACCCACTGATAAAATATTAGGGATATTGGCTTGTTTGATTCATCTCTAGGATTGTATTCATGAGTTGATTTTCACATGTATCCACATGCAATACTACTTTTTGATGTGATATTTTAAAGTTTTGTTTAGGGTGATACTGTATGCTTATTAAATATGAACTTTTGCTCCAGGAATAATTTCCATATCCTTGTTAAATTTTTTTTTAAAACTGATTACACTAGGTGACATCTGTCAGCTAGCACTGGTTGGCATATGAGGTGTGATAAAAAACTACAGTGAATCTTTTTTTTAAAGATTTTATTGGGGAATTGGGGGAGGGGAACAGACAAGCTGCTGTCCTTTTGCTCCTCAGTCTAGCCGTGGAGGATGTCGCCCCACCGGCCCAAGTTGATATTATCACTGCGCTCTTCCCAGGTGAGGCAGTCGCTCACCAGCCATTGGACAGCCACTCACAGCGGCTCACAGCAGCTCACAAAAGCCCATGCCAGCTGCCGGCCAGCCCCAGTGCAGCCTACGCTGCTGCTGGTGACTCACGGCAGCCCAGCTCCAGGTCGAGCTGTTGTTCACCATCTTAGCTGTAGAGGGCGCAGCATCACTAGCCCACATGTGGGATCTGAACCGGGGCCCCGCTACTCAGAGCTCGCATCCCAAGCTAACTCCCAACAAATGCGCCACCCCACCAGCCCTACAGTGAATTTTAAACAAAAAAAATTTATTACAGTAAAAGGCACATTGCCATTAACCCCCCTCAAAATACTCCCCCTCATGTTGAACACACTTTTCCCATCATTCTTGCCTCTTTTTGAAACAGTTCTGGAAGTCCTCTTTCGTGAGTGTCTTTAGTTGCACTGTTGTGGCTGCCTCGATGTCCTGAGTCGATTCAAAACGTTTATCTTTCATGGTCATTTTGACTTTGGGAAAGAGCCAGAAGTCACATGGTGCCAGATCCGATGAATAAAGTGGATGAGGACACACCATAATGCTTTTATTTCACAGAAATTGCCATACCAGCAATGGTGTGTGACATGGAGACTTTCTGTTGTGATCACAAAATAGAGTGAATGCTGCTGCCGAGTGCCATCCAGTGGAAAGGCAGGGATCTTCAATATGGGAAGTGGCATGTGGAACCTTAGTAACAGTGTGTGACAAGATTCAACTTGTTCGGCGCAGTCAGTCGGGTGAGAGCCATGGTTGAGAGAAGATGTGTTTTAAAGTGTGCTGTAAATCATCCTCCGTTAAGACAATGCTCCGTGTCACACATCGCTTCTGGTATGGCAATTTCTGTCAAATAAAAACATTTCGGTTTGCCTCATCCACCTTATTCATCAAACCTGGCACCTTGTGACTTCTGGCTCTTCCCCAAAGTTAAAATGATTCGGGACATTGAGGCAGCCACAACAGTTCAACTTAAGACACTCACAAAAGAGGACTTCCAGAACTGCTTCAGAAAGTGGAAAGAACAATGGGTTAAGTATGTTTGAATTGAGGGGAAGTATCTTGAGGGGGATTAATGGCAATGAGCCTTTTACTGTAATAATTTTTTTATTTAAATAACATATTGTTTAATCATGCCTCTTATATTTCGGTTCATGGGTCTTACTTAAATAGTCATTTGGTGTTCAGAATAGAGCAATTTAGAAAATGCCTTCTTAATATGAGAGATTTGTGAATATTTGAATTTAAGAGGAATTTCTTTTTCTGAAATATTGTTTTTGGTAAAAACAAAACAGAACAAAAAAAAGCAAACCTCTTCAACTTATAGTGGGAATCTGCAGTGTTTTCTTTGAGAACATGATTTTACGTTTCTTTTTATTTAGGTACTGATTCTAGTAAGGTTATCTGTTGGAAATTAAAGAGATTAATTTAACCAATTTTTAACATGTCTGTCTTAGATTATGGGAAGATGATTAAATGAGAGCAATTTTTTTCTGAGAATTGCTTTAGAATTGGCTAACTCTAGCTTTGAATTCATACACACTATTGTGTGGTTTTTAGGTAAGCTACTTAAACTCAATGAGTCTCAGTTTTCTCCATTATAAAAATGCTGAAAATATATACCTTACAGGGCTGTTATGAAAGTTAGGAATTATAATATACATATGTATTCTTGCATGTGTGCATGTGTATGAAAGGCCCTCACTGCTATCCTCTTCGTCCAGAACTTAATTTTCTTCTAGTGATATCCAAAGCACCTTTCCCCAAATTCTCTATCTGGTGGGGTCCAAGACTGCCTGGTGTTTCCATCCTACCTTTGGAGACACACTCTGGCCATCCCTTTCCCACAATACCGCGGGACTGCTATTCTCTAGATCCTGGCATCTCAGAGTCTAGTCCATGGGTCAGCAGAGCAACATCCCCTTGGATCTAGTTGTAGTGCTTCTCAGGATTTAAAATACATGTGAGTCGTCTGAGGATCTTGTTAGAATGCAGATTCTGACTCAGTAGGTCAGTGGTGAAGCCCACGAGTCTGCATTTCTAACAAGCTCCCAGGCATATTGATGCTGTTGGTCCACAGACTACACTTCGAGAAGTGACAGTGGATGATGCTGTACCTTTAAGAATTTATTGGAAGCTTGTTTGGCTGCCTCTGAAGCAATCACTGCAAGGAAATAAAAAGCATATTTTGCATATGCAAAGTTTCACAACACAACTGAGCTCACTCATCCTTATAACACTCTCTATCGAAGAGGAGTAAAAATTTCCATTAAAGGAAAAGCTTTTAAACTGGAATATGAGTAAAGGCTTTGCTGCTTTCAGTTGGTCAGGGCAAGAAAAGCAAGTCCACACTGTACCTTGAAATTCCTTTGGATAAGGAAAAAAAGCACATTCCAGAGATCCGGAACCTTCTTAGAAAAGACTGTTACTTCACCGGGATTTTTACACTGCTAGGGATACAAAAATTGAAAGCCAAATTCAAATTGCAGCCCAGAACCCAGGGCTTGAGGTTTCAAGCCAGCAATATTTTCTTTGTAAAATCTCTTTGGAAAAGCTTTCAGATCTGAATCAGCTAGGGTGAACCCATTTTCCGAAATTTTGTTTCTGGAAGCATTTAATTGAAAGGAAAAACCCCAAGAATGCATCCAGAGTTGAATGTCATGCAGCAATTGGGAGCGCCTCGAAATAGCAACAATGGGAATAAATGAAGCCAAATGAAATCTGCAAATTATTAAGATGAAATTGGTAAGGGGCATAGAAACTAAATAAGAGGGAAGGAGGGAAACCAGTTTTCCAATACAAACTCTGTACTGAGATGTTATACAAAGGAAGCCTGGGAATAAGAAACTTCTGTAAGCTAAAAAGATTGTAGAAGCTGAAAGTTCAGAGGAGGCTGGATGCCTCTCATTTTAGTTTGATTTCCTCTGAGAGATTTTAGCGTTAAAATCTCATTTAAATGGTAGTCTTCAATGCAGCCTCTTTCAATTTCCCAGAAAAGAAACCCCCCAAATATCAAGGAATATATTCTCAAGAATTCTGAAAATTGAGATAGGCAGAAACCCGATGCTGGTATCTGGAAGGAGCTGGCATTAATCATAAGGCAAATAGGCCTTAGTTAAGGAAATTGACTGATTTTCAGTTTGCTACATATTTCATTTTCCTTTGTTTAAACTGTCTGCCAGAAAAAGAGCAGATGTTCTGTAACTCCTGTTCTTCATGCTACGACCCAACGCACGACGCATACAGAAAGCAGACACCATTTCTTTCTACAGCTCTTCTCTAAGGTGCTCTCATGTGAGACAAGAAAGAGCCACCATTTCAAATCCTGGAGAAAAACAAAATAAAAACAAATACTAATAATATATAATAAAATATACCAGTACCAAATTATACCAATTTATATAGATATACTATGACAACAGTCTATTCCTATAACAACAATCACCACCAAATAAAATGATCAAAGAAATATAAACTACGAGCTTACAAAAAACAGATGATAGGAGGAAAATAAAAAATATCAATCATAATAATAAATATAATTGGGTTAAATTCTCCTTTAAAAAGGATCTCAAATAGGATACATATTAAACATTTAGCAGTCTTTTGTTTTTAAACTTCAGGGTATTTTTGGTTGTTTTTTAAAGATTTTATTGGGGAATCAGGGAAGGGGAACAGATGCGTTGCTGCCCTTTTGTTCTTCAGTTTAGTTGTGGAGGGCGTCGCTTCACTGGCCCATGTTGGTATTATCATTGCGCTCTTCCCGGCTGAGGCAAATTGGTTGCCGGTCACTGGATGGCCACTCATGGCAGTTCAGGGCAGCTCACGCCGGCTGCTGGCCACTCAAGGTAGCTTATGGCAGCCCACTGCAGCATCACTGCAGCCTACATCATCGCCGGCGACTCGCGGCAGCCCAGCTCCAGGTCGAGCTGTTGTTCACCATCTTAGCTGTAGAGGGTGCAGCATCACTGGCTCTCATGTGGGATCTGAACCGGGGCCCTGCTGCTCAGAGCTGACGTCCCAAGCCAACTCTTAACCAACGTGCCACTTGACCAGGCCTAAACTTTAGTTTTAAAAAAATGGCTAGCTCCAACTTGGTGAAAGGACAACATCTTTTGTTGTCGTTTTGGAGGTTGTCCTATGTCTGGAACCCCCAGATGTCTCAGCCCAGGAGCCCTGGCTCAACAGCAGGCAGACATTCCTAAAAATCACCGACGACCTGAGAACTGTGGAACTCTCTTTCCTGGGCTCCCGCTGTGCGTGCTCACCTCTGCTTGTTGTGCCTCAGGTACCATAACAACTGAGGACCACCCTCCCACAGTCCTGCTTCTCTATTGTTCCCCATCTCAGCAAGTACACAGCTCTTTGTCCACTTGAAAACCAGACACCCAGGAACTCTACACCTCCTTCTTATCCCCATGTGCCACCATCCACCAAGTCTTGCAGAGTTTGTGTCATAAATATTCCCTGAATCTATTTCTCTCTACCTTCAGGGCTTCCATCCCAGTTTAAGCTATTAGCATCTCTCTGTTGATCTCTAGTGAAGGCTTCCTAATGGTCTCCTTGTCTTTTACTATTTTTATTTTATTGCCTTTAAAGTTTTAATAGGTTTAAATTTTTAATAGGTTTTAAGTAGGTTTAAAGTTTCATAGATCTCTTATTTTGCATTTTTTTAAAAAAATAACTCTATTGAAATGTAATTTACATACCATAAAATTCAGTTGTTTCAGTGTACAATTCAGTGATTTTTTAGTAAATTTAAGATTGCGCAACCATCACCGAAATCCCATATTCTTTTTTTTCAAAACTTTTATTATGAAAAATTAACATGTAAAAATGTAGAGAGAATAATATAATAAGCCCCTATGTTCCATGAATAACCATCAACAAAGTTCACCTTGTATCATCCATACCTTCACCTACTTTAGTCATGCACACTGGATTATTCTAAACACATTCCAGACTTAAGATGGTTTCATCTGTAAATATTTCAGTATGTATTTTTAAAACATAAAGACACTTTAAAAAACATAAGCATGAATACATAATCACATCTTAATAAAGCTACCAATAATTCCTTAACATTGCTAAATGTTCAGTCAGCCTTTCAATTTCTCTCTCACTTTTTTTTTTTTTGGTAGTATAATTGGTTTATTTGAATTCAGACCAGGTTCAATCATTACAGTTGATTTAGTTCCTTGAGTTTCTCTTAATCTTAAATTTCCATCTTATTCTTATCATTCTAGTTTATTGTTGAAGAAATCACATGGTTTTTATACTGAAATTTCCCAGGTTCGAGGTTCTCTGATGGCATTTTCAAAGTGTCATTTTATATGTTCCTCTGTCCTCTGGAAACTGGTAGTTATATCTAGAGGTTTGATCAGACATCAGTATGATTTTCTAGAAAGAATGCATCATAGTCGATGTCAGGAATGTCCATCAGGGGGCACCTACGGTCTGGTTGAACCTATTTTTGCGAGGGAAAGTTTGATCTGTGGATTAATCTGTGGGTTGTTAGTCTGGCCCATCCATTGCAAGGTTTCTCATCCACCTTTCCTCTGAGATGTATACCTGCCATTGAGCATCATGGCCTACAGCCGAACGGCAGCCACCATGAGCTTTGTTTTACATCATGGACTTCTAAACATGAAAATCTGATCATTTCTTCTGCGTAAAGCCCTTAAAGGTTTCCCCTGGCTCCCTCTCCATTCTCCTCCTTGCACATACCGCTGACTCTAATTACAGTCTGTTGGGATTAGTTCATTGTCTGTTGTCCAATTGCTTTACAAACCCCATGAGGGTACAGACCGTGTCTGCTGTCCCTTGTCATTGAAGGACTCCTAGTGTCTGACAAATACTAGGGTTCATTGAATGGATGAATGGATGAGTGAATAATATAATGAGTTAAACTAAAGGAGGATTACAGTATCTATAAGAAAGGCACGCTGTGTGGGTTTTTGGGTTTTTTTTTTCCCCCTGCTCTCCCTAATGTGGGGAAATGGGAACGGCAAGTAGAGATTAAAGAAGCAAGAGAGAGCAAAGCCAAGTGAAGACAGTTTTGGAAGAGTCCCAGTGTTTCTGATGGTGGTGACACTGCGGTCAGAGATGTGAAGCAGCGCTCACTGTTTACAGAAGAGGCAGCAGCTGGGAAGCTCCCTAGAATGCCCAGGATGACATTCATATTTAGGGGGCAGCGTGAGGGGGGTATCCTTGAAAGAAGACATGCTGCACTCTGTGAATGTGTGTGAGGCAGCCCTGTGTCCCATTTCAATGGCCCTTGAAGGCGTCATTGTGATGCGATGAATTCGGGCCAGTCAAAGCAGCCCATTCATCTTCTGTGTCTGAGGAGCCGCCCCACCGTACTGTACAGTACTGTGCCAGGCCAGTAGCGTGGAGTATGGAATTTCCTCCCATCTGGGGAGACTCAGGCCCTGAAAACACCTAGTATAAGAATTTGTGGTCGGGCAACGTAAGGTCTTATAGGAAACTGGTGTTGGGGAATTAGGGTTGTAAGCAAATCTCCATAGCCTTTATAAGTAGCCTCTGTGGTTACTACATAAAACATTCAAGTCAGCACAATGGAGAGAATATCTGTATTTTTTACACATCTCACATTAGCAAGAATGAGAATCAAATGATTTTCATTTAGCACTCATTTTAGCTGATTGGCGTATTTTCAGTATTTCTCTTTTTAAAAAGATGCTTCCAAACTTGTTTTGCTTTTTACCAGTAACATGCACAATAAGAAGCAGTGTTTCTATCCCCCGTGACATCGAGTGCCCTGTGGTTTCACACTGAAGAGCCTCTCATTTCACTGTGTGTCACGACGGGGTGGACTCTGAAGGGTCATGTAAATTACATATGCACTGGGATTCTCTCGGGCTCAGGGACACACATGCAGAAGTAAAGATGAAGTGCATATAGCTCAGAGAGACTGGACGCTGGAGCCAGAATACTTGGGTTTGAAATCAGATTTCCCCAGCAGTTAGCTGTGTGACCTTAGACAAGCTCATGGACTGCTGTGTGCCTTCATTTCCTCATCTGTAAAATAGGACAACAATAATAACGCTTTGCAGCATTGGGCAAAGATGAAACGATTTGTTAAAAGCACTTACGAGAGTGTCTAGTACATATTAAGAGGTATGAAAGTGAATCCTATTATGAGTGATGTTGTTCTTAACCATCCGTGCCTATGAGAAATTTACCTGTGGGGAATTTGAGGGGAGGGAGGAATGCTCGAAGTACCTAATAGCCTGTAGGTACTTGTAGATAGATACAAGCGCGTCAACAGTTGCTGCTGTGACAGTGCTTCCAACTTGCCTTGAGTGAGATACAAAGAGCAGAATCACAGAAAAGCTCAGCTAATCATAAAACGGGAAATGCACATTCCACTTTCAGTTGAGCATGTGAAAAATTTGATCTATTAAGAGTAATATCGGTTTTTCTCTATTGTCTGCTAATTCTGACCGGAAAGGGTTTCTGCTGCAGATGCAGCATTCTGAACCTGTGGGACTCAGCAATGGGCATTTTTTTTCTGCCTCTAGAGCCCCTAGACCCTGCTCCAAGCAATGGCGCAGACACAGGGAGCTCTGAGGGTGTACCCCACTGTGGCAACAGTGCTCCTGGAAAGTAATGCATGTTTTTATGAGCAAGTACAGTAGCATTTTGGGAATAATGGCTTGGGACTTTCAGATATGACATTTGAAAGGTAGCCCCTGCCCCCACCCCAAAAATGAAAGCACTGTAAAGTTTTAAGGCTTTTAAAGAAAACTCAATCAGGACCATACTCTATTTCCTAATCGTATTTATTGCCCTGATGAAAACTTTTGTTTTGGGTGACATTTATCATTCATCTCACATATTTTTTTTTTATCCCTGCCCCAGGAAAATAATGGGATGTTTGCCAATTACCTTACTGAAATAAAGAGACAGCATGGTTCAAATATCCTTTGATCCCCAGTGACTATATAAAACAGACCTGAAAGCGTTTTGGGTTTTTTTTGCTTGGTTCTTGACTAATCACGGTACGTGATCATAATCACTTTACTTTCTTTCTTGAATGTTCAGATCTACCTGTTTTATGCAGTGCCTGAAAAATTTCTAAAGCGAATTGTTAAAACTCTTTGGTCTGAACTTTGCAAAATCCCACTTTCGCTTTTCTTTGCCCTTGTCCCATCTCTGGCACTTTTTCAGCTTTCCATAATTTCTCTGATTACTGACTGCATTTTAAGATCATCTTTGCATTGTCTTTCAGTTCCTGGGGCATAATTAATCAGCATCTGAACTGAGACTTGAATTTCTTTAAAGAGATTGGGTTTTCTTTATCACCTTACCTATAGTGGATGCTGAATTCTTTGTACCGTATTGTCCTCTGTGGATCCCAATTTTCGTTTTATCTGAGTAACTTTCCCCTCCTACGAAACCTTTGTTCAATTCTCCTGCCAAATGCATGCTTCCAGCTCATAGGAAAAGCCCTTGTTTCAGAGGGTCGGGTGCGGAGGGAGCAACTGGCAGTTTATCACTTAATATTTATTTCTTACAAATTCAGATAAAATGTTGGTGTTAGTCATTGTCACTGTTTTTTTCATTAGCAGCGACAGAAATCAACTTAATTTTAAAGCAGAAATCAACTTGATATTAAACCCAGAAGGAATTCGAGAGACTTGACTGAGACTGGGTGATACAGGAATTGGAAAATTGTCAGCATCCCTGGGGAACGACAGGCACTCGCTCCAGGGAGGTTTTTTGTTCACTGTGCTGGCTGAGTCCTGTGAGTTAGTCAGTCATCTCTTCTGGAAGGCTGATCATTTGAGCTTGGGGCAATTCTGGTTCAGTAGGTATGAGGCAGCTTTTAGAATCAGAAAGGTTTTAAATGCTGCCTTGTGATGCTAATGATTAGCCAGATTGGGAGACCATCAAGTGAAGCAGTGGTTTTTAAACCTGAACCCCCTGAAGTGCTTGTTAAAGCACAGATAGCTGCACCTCACCCTCAAAGGGTCAGATTCAGCAGGTCTGGGGGGGCCTGAGAATGTGCATTTCATTGCATTCCCAGGTGATGCTGAGGTGGCTGATCAGGCCCTGGGAACCACTGAGCAAAAGGGCTGGCCAACTGTTGATTGGCATGGAACCCTGCGTGTCTGTTTTCTTGTTATTTCTTTCATTTTGACCTCACTGCCACCTGTGCTGCCCTCTCCTGGGAGATCCAGGTTCTTCTGTTGGGTACCTCTACCAGACACTAAAGCTTGTGGACAAAAGCCAGTAGCTGAGTTTTATGAATGAGTGTCGGGCGAGGGGTGCATTTATTTCAGTTTGGCTTAAAATCCACTGCTTACCTTGTCAGTGCTGGTATCCAGATCCACTGTCTGTAGTCTCAGCTGCTTTTACCAGGATTGAAGTCACCAGCAGACACGTCCAGTTTGCCATTCAACCTTCCTTGCTAGGAGAAAACAGAGAACATATTGGTTTGAAGGCTCTCATTATGGGCTGTAGAAAAATAGGTCGACTTCAAAGAAGAGACCTGGGAATATAAGGGAACATTTCCTCTCTTAGCAAACAAATGGAAATCAGCTCCTTCCGCCCCTCCCCACCCCCACTGCCCTCAAACATAAAGGGAAATCTCACCTTCAGCACAGATGGAGAAGTTTTAGATGGTTCTAATCTTTGAAAGTTAGCATGAGCAAGCAGAGATTTCATATTGGAGGTGGGCTCGGTTTTATAAGCTTCAGATCCTCATTTAGAAAGTCTGTGTACAAATCTTAACCACCACCTTGGGAAGGCCCTGGCACAATGCTGCACGCCTCACAAAGTTTCGGGATGAAACCGGACACCCAGCCGAGTTGCTTGTTTCATTTGCAGTCTAAATGTGGCTCGCACTTGTTCAATGCTTCAAGTTTCTGACCCTTCTGGTGCAGGCCTGCCTTGACTTTATCACAAATACTTCCTGAGATGTTCCGTGCTCCAGAGAAACCATGGAGCTGTGGAATTTTCCCTTGGAACTTGTCACACTTTCCCCCTGTAAATCTGGAAGATGAAAGACCAATTCCCAGGAGGTAAAAATCACAAAACAAAATTGAAAAAAAAAAAAAGTGTGTTTCATGCCTCATGTGCCTTGCCTCACCTTGGAATTGAAATGTGCTGCTTGTCCTGACTCAGAAAGGGTCTGATGGGTGAAAACAAGAGTTCGCAGCAGGAAAGGCCCCAGTGCCTGATCCACTTGTAAAATCCTCCTCGTCAGCGCTCGGGGTGGGAAGAGAAAGCTTCAGGTTTCCAAAGGACGGAGGCGCGGTGGCCCCACAGATGGGCGATCTGCTCAAGGACTCGTGTAATTACTCCCCACGTGATGTCAATCTTCGGGGAGTGGAAGTCTTGTTTTGGAAATGAACTGCTTGCTGGATTGCATCCTTGTGTCTAGAATATAACTTCGGAGGAAGAGAACATCACTGAAGAAGACCCCCCCCCGCTACCCCCCA
>NW_017731876.1:774713-825514 GCF_001890085.2 Hipposideros armiger
GTAATACCTCCAAAAGTTAGAGGTAATAGATCTTTGTATGTCAGAAAGGGACTTCTGGTGACACCGATGTGCCCAACAATACCCCCCAACCCCCACCCCTGGTCAACTTCTGAAGAGCTTGTCTACACTGGAGATTTGGGTTTGGATCCTTTCCTAAGTCACGTGGTGTGGACAGCTGGGGTCAGGAAGAAGCTGCATGTGTTAGCAGACCAGGAGCCCTTCTCTGATCAGGAGGCCAAGATCAAGGACTGCGTTACCCAAGGGTGATGCTTGTCTTAGCATCTCCCACTCAGATTTTACTTCTGGGAGCCAAGATGCATTAAAAACGTGTCTCCTCTCTCTGATCTGCAACACATCTACTCTCAACTTCAATAAAGCCCTTGCTCAATGAGCCTACACAGCCTTCGTGGAAAGCTGCCTGATATTTGCGCTTAGACTCCTTGCAGTGATGTCGCAGGTACCAAAGCACCTTTCTCACATTCCAGGGAGTTGAGGCGGCAAGGACCACGCGTCTGTTCCTGGATTCATTTCCAAGTACACATGAAGCTCCCGGTGCGCTGGGCCTTGTGCTTCACAATGGGGCCACCGTTGCGGATCAGACACACGTGGTTCCTGCTTCATGGAGCTAGGAAGAATGAAAGTCAGCAAACTAGCAACTACAGACTAGTATCATAAGGAGCGTACGATGGTCTGAAGTACTTAGAAGCCCTGCATGTGAGTAGATGGTGCTCAGAGACTAGTAGAAGGTGCCAGTGAGACTACACAGGAGGGGGACTGACCTTAGTTTGGGGAAAGGTGGAGAAGCTGTTCTTTCAGGTTTTCCCAGAAGATGCAATAAATAGCCAGCCTGAAATCTAGAAAATGAATGTGGATGTGCCAGGAGAAAGAAGAATTTGGAAGGGAAGCAGAAAGCACAGCATGTCAGGCTCAGGGACCAGAGAAAACACGAGGCATCCTAGAAATGGCTTCAGGGGAGTGGAGTGGGCAGTGGGAACAAGAAGTGAGAGGTATAGTTGGAGATTTCTTTGCTGACTTATACCGTGAGAGCACAGAGGAGCCACTGAAAGATTTAAGCAGTGAGAAAACCTGACCAGACTTCCCCCTGGAGTGTAGACAGTGGATTTGGGGGTGGCATGTAGGCAAGTGTGTTCAGTTTCTCTTGTCTACTGGACATCCAGGTATAAAAGTCAGTCGGCAGTTAGCTTTAGGGGATGGGAGCAGGGTCTTGCCTGGACTTACAGATTTGGGGAGATCTCCAGCTTGTCTCATGGTCGAGGCCATGGGAATAGACGACGGAAGCATGTGCAGATCGGCTGTGCTCACACTGCAATCTAAGAATCACATGGGGCACTTGTTAAAATGAAGGTTCCTGAGCCCCACCCCAGAGATTTTGATTGTGAAGATCTGGGCACTCCATGGGAATCTGCATTTTACTCAAAGTTTTTGTCTGATTCTGATGCATGTGGTCTGTGGGTCGTACTTGGAGAAAATGAACCATGGGAGTAAAACGAGAAGTCCTTGGAGAGAACTCGAGGTGCAGGATGACTGGACTGAATTACCCAGAAGTTCTCCCTTAGGGAAGTGTCTTCTGAGTCCCAGCAGAAAAGACTGCCAGTCAGTCCTGGGCGAAGTGAGGACAGAGAAAGCAATTGTCAATGCTCATTGTGGGCACCGTGGACCTTTCAGTGGGATTTTCCCATTTATAAATGTGTTTTTCTAAACAGGAAAATCAAAAATCAAATCATCCTGCCACTCTGAAAATCACATTTCTTTTAAAACAACAACAACAACAACAACACACACACACACACACACACGTTATAGGTGTCTGTGGAAATAGAGAGGTTTAAGATAAAAAAGGGGCAATGGCATCACAAGCTTGCAGAAAATAGCTCTTGATTTGGACAAAGCTAATGGAAATATAGGAAGAAAAATTTTTTAAATGGTTCAGACTTTTGGACAAATATTTCAGGATAACTGGCCATTTAGTTATGAGTTCCAACCACTAATGTTCATTATTTCTGAATTTTTGGGCAACACTGAATGATCAATTATAAAAAGGTTTTATATAATTCTATTGTTCTAATGAAGTGAGACTAATTGCCCTGTGTGACTTTGTAATAGCATGCTTTTAAAAAAAAATAGATATTCGCTCAGTTAAAAGATTTTAATCTGACTCAATGAACTGAAATCTAATCAAAATGAATATTTTTTTTGTGACCCTAAGAAGTTTTATATATTGGGTTTTATATATGCCAGGAACTGTGAATGAAGGGTTAGGTGAGATATTTTGCTTAGTTTTTCACAGCCATCATTGGAGGTCAGTATTGCCATGTTCAGATGAGGCATTAATACCTATGCTCACTAACAATTAAATGACTCAGCTAGAACTAGAACCAATGTCTGGCTGCAAAGCAAATCTTCAAAGATTTGTTGGAGAATTGTGACTCTGGTGTTCGTTTTCTAATGCTTTACCAAAGGCACTAGATTAGCTTGCTTTTCAATGGGCCTATATTGATGTAGTAAAAAAAAAGTAAAAGATGTTTATCAGGTCTCTTATTAATATTTTGTTCTTGCAGACATGATTATCCAACAAAAATGCCAAGTTATCTAAGCCGCACTCATCCTTTGTATTTGCAGCACCCCTTCATTCATTCATCCATTGAATATTTACTGAGAGCCAGACTCTGTCCAGAAGTTTGAAATATAGCTGTGAACATGGTGATGCGTCCCGGCCACCAGAGAACTTACTTTCTTGCGGAATGTTGCTGCTCTTGAAATGTGGTGGCAGTGAAGGGACACCAATGAGCAGCAGGTAGTACGATGAATTAAAAAAAATTAATGATTGTTCTGCTCCATGGTGCTTATCAGTCATGGCTTCTAGAGTCACCTTGGTATTAATATGAAAGCTGTCCAATTTATATAGACACTCCCTGTCATCAAATGATGGGCCTTTTAGGGATCATGTCCAAATTACAGGACTCAGGAAGCTGTTTTAATTTGGAAAATATTAGAGACTTACAACTGAAAAATTTTCCCATTCAGTAGGACTCACTCTTCTTGCCTTGTTTCTCTGAGCATGCTCTGTGAGACGCAAGTTCTGGGGACCGTTTCCCATACTTTACCTCCCTTTTTCTTATGCTAGATTTGGGGGAATTCACAGTGAAGAGAGCTACTCAGGCATTTCCACGGACTCTTAGGGCAGACGAACTCTTGAATTCCTTAAGGCAACGGAGATTTCAAAACACTGAAGGAAGAATCTGAACTCCTTTATGAAAGTTTTTTCAATCAGGAAACTCCAACTCAATATTTAATTCAAATCTTTTTTAAAGCTCTGCAGGACATATAATAGGCCCTTGTTATAGCCAACTTTCTGAGTTCTACTGCTCAGCCTGCAAGGGTAATTTAGATTTGGCTTCACTTAACAAGATTATGACTGGGTGGACCAATCCCTTTAACATTTGCCAAAAGAAAAAAAATGGCAAGAGAAGAGGTGGAAAGTTGCTATCACATTGGCAAAATGCTCAAACATCCCTTGCTTTTTCTCTGCAACGGTCAAGAGTTTGTCGCAGATGCAGCAGTTGTCTCATGCTGTCTGTGGTGATAATGTGACTGATAACCCTTCTGGGCTTCCTGTTGGAAGTCAAATGGGAATGGCAATATATGTCTTGTCACAGAGGTTGGTATGTGTTCCGAGGGGCTTTGAGCCAACTTGGAATGCTCTTTGAAACTAGCAGTAAAGTGAATTCAGGCTGTTTGAGAAGGCCACTGAGGCAAGGTATAGCTTGAAGAAACTTGGGTGGCACTTTATATAAGAAAGGCCTTCTCAAGACAGTGGCTTCACTCTGGAAGGTTCTAGTTAATCCCCTCCGTATTATAGGTCTTTAGATTTTCCCAAGTGACACAGAAGAAATTATAACTTAGCGATAGATAAATCATTTATCTTGTTTGTACCAATACCCACAGCTGTCACAGTGTGTCACCTGTGGCTAGTGATCATGCATCGTTGGAAAGCCAGACTCTTCGGTTAAAACATCTTCTCACTGTAATCCCTGACTGGGCACTGATGAAATATGATGCATCTAGACTGAAAAACACTTAGCGTACTCAGTGTAGGAAGCAAATATGATGCCATTGGGTTGTGTACCTTTCTGTACTTTTCTTTGTTTTAACCTGGTAGAGGGGCACCACAGCTATGGTGTGTGGGAGGGATGCTAGTCTTAGAACCCGCCCACCTCTTAGCTAGGTGACCTCCAATGCCCCTTCTGTTCTCTGGCTCTCTCCATATTTCCGCCTTTGTCCCGAGCATGTCCTTCTTAACTTTCCACATCATTTGCCAACTTCTAAATAATCTCAAGTCTCCTGAGGTCCTAAACATAAGAACTCTAACCCCTATCATACAAATTTGATTTGTACATAAAGATTGGGTAAAGAAAAATTACAGGGCCTTCTAGAGAATATTGAATTATGTCATATGCTGTTACATTTTAGTAGGAGGTATATAGCTAGCACACAGGAAATTTGAAGTGGTCCAAGTTATTACAGTTAGAATCCATTTTTTGATCACTTATAGGACTTTAGTAGTGTTATTGTGCATTTTGTTGAAAGGAACGGTTCTGTGAATTTCTTTATTCACTTAAGGAAGTAGACAGCCACGCTAAGGGTTAAAATAATATGTTGTTATATTTTGGGTTTTGTCAAAGTAAACCAAAATTTAAAAACCAGGCATCCTTGATTCCTATTTTTTTTTCAAGAAGTGCCATTTTACTACCATAGATGAATGGAAATGGGATGGAAACACTAATTTGAATAAATTAAAAATCTGAATAATAGAGTATTTTATTTTTAATGTATTTTTATTTTTAATTAAGCTAATATGTGGGTATGTAAAAAATCAAATGGTGCTAAAGGCTAATGACAAATCCAGTAGTACCCCACGCTCGCACCCCCACCCTGTGTCTTTTTTCCATAAGTGACCAGTTCTACTACTTTCAGCTATTTCCTCTGATGTCTTTCCCCATATCACTCAATAATACACATGTACTGCTTATCTTGATTCATCAATTTAAGATATTGCCTATAGAATTCCTGTAGAAGTTGTGAGGATTATTTTAGCTCTTTTGCATGTTCCTCTCTTTACTGACCTATCATCCTGAGATATGACACCCTAATAGTAATACTACCAATAATATGAATCCTGAATGTGAAAGCGTTTATTAAAATCCCAGGCTCTGCACTCAGATTCTGACACAGTAGGTGCAAGGCGGCCTCATTTTCGTGTAGTATGCATTTTTTTAGCAAATGCAAATAACTCAGGTAATTCTGATGCTGATATCCAAAGAAGATATTAGGAGAAACTTCAGCCTAGGGGACTACTCCCAATTCATCTCTAGGTACCAGGAGACGCAAAATTTCCAGAGCTGTGAAGGATGTAAAGGCGTAGTAATTTGTGAGCAATAGCTTAGGGGTTCTGCTTTAATGACTAGATAAAATAAATCCGTAGGTTCCATACAAATTGTTTGTATATAATTATGTAATTGCTGCTCATAAATAAGGTTGAAATGGTTTACTGCTCCTAAACATAACACACATGTACCCCTCAAAATGGTTTGGCAATGAAAACACAAACTTTAACTTAACCTTTTAATCATGTCATTTGTAATATTTAAAATGATGTGCTAATTTGTTTTATTTCATTTCTAAATATGTGTTTGTATTTGTCTAGGAGGCACAGCGGCTGATAGATGTGACAGCTGTGGGGAAGAGGCAGAGGGTAGGCTCAAAATCAAGGTGCAAACAGGCAGCGGGGTTGGCACAGAGTAGTAAAACCTCCACAGCCCAGCTTCAGGCAAGTGGTTAATGCCTGGGGCCTGAGGTGAGCTAGAGGGACCCCAGGAGGACAGTGTCGACTTCTGGGAGGCAGGAGTACACAGTGCTCACAAATCCAGGGAGGCAAGTGTCACCTCCTCTTTAGGAAGCTCTACTACAAGAAGGAGGCTTCCGCCCCTTAGCCTGAGGTGCGGGGGCAGAGAGAAGAGTGATTCTGGGTCTCGGATGCTAGGCAGAGTTAGTGTTCTGTGATTTAAAAGGGGGTCAAGGCAGAAGCCCAACTCAAAAGCGTGAGTCAATTTGGGTGAGAGCTGATGGGGAGGCTAACACTTATTTCTGGTCCTAGGCATGTTTGTCTGTGAACCAGATTTGGGGTAAAGTAGAGGAGCCTAGAGTGTCCATGTGCTGCTAGGGCCTCAAAGGAAAAGATCTGGAGGTACTTCTGACCTACCTGTTAGGGTTTTACATTTGTTTGGAAGCTGAAATGGGGTTTATCAGTTACCTTATGTAGCTCTGAGGAGTTTGGGAGGGGAGAGGATGCCCTTGACCAGGAGGGGTCAGGAGAAAGACTCAAGAACTCGTGGAGTTTCAAGAACCCTTCCAGATCCCCTGCTTTGGGTTCAGCATTAGAATATGGCCGCCTGGCCTGGCCTAGTAAGAAATTGATCCGGTATCAAGTACCTCTGTGGGGTTAGGAGGGTAGAGGGCTTGAGACTGGTTGATCCCTTACTTTCTTTTGCCCTAATTGGTCTGGGAACAGGGATGGGGCCGTAGCTACAGACAGAGTTGGAGCAGAGGTGAGGAAACAAGACTAGGCAGAGTTAAACAATGATTGTGTTACATAATCAGAGATTTCTGTTACTATCACTGTTATGAATCACAGGCTCTCCACTGGATTTTTCTTCTTTGTGGGTCAACTTCATGCAAGGATTTCTTGGATTTTGAAAATGAGGAGAATATGGAAACTTCTCCTTCAGCTTCCTTTAGATGAAAATTTTAAGCAAGAGCTGCAAATGTCATGTGGTTGATGTCAGTACACCAGGTCTGATTCTTGTAGGTCCTGTTTTACTCAAGACAATGACTATCTTGTGAGGACACCCTGCCTGAAGCATATTGGAGAAGGGTTAGTTGGCATTTCATGGCCATCAGATTGATTACCAAGAATTTAGAGTCCCTAAAATGAAAATGGCCACTGTGTTTATTTATAAAAGTACTTTGTTGGTCCTCTAAGTTGAAGTTGATGACAGATATGTTTTAGAGAAAGAAGTACAAACCCTGGAGACATAAGCATCTGCTCTTTCTCAGTCTTGCCTCCTAGGTTTATAGTTCATTTTTTACCCACACAAAGGGCTGTCTTTTTTCTACTGAATACCTGAAAATATGGGTGTAAATGAGTAATATGGATTCTTGACAGTTTTACTGGAACAAAACTGGTGTCGTCAAGCTTTGATTGCCCATATCTGGCTGGCTCTGTGGGCGGTGTTGACTGTGCTTTTTCTCCCCGTAGTCCATATGGCATTGCCGTCCACTAAGTGAACTTGCCAATTTAAGTGATGATGTACAGCATTTCCCTGGGACCATAGAGTTCATTTCTGTGACCCAAATGTGCTGCTATACTTTGGTTTGTTTTTCGTGGTTATAAGAATTACATCATGGCGGTAGACCTCAAGAATGGAAAAAGTCAACGTATTTGAGTCAGCGGTCCTCAAAGTGTAGTCCACAGACCCCTGGGAGTCCCTGAGACTGTTTTAGAGAAGTCACAAGTTCAAAACTACTTTTATCGTAATACTAAGACCTTATTCGCCTTTTCTGCTGTGTTCACATTTGCACTGATAATGAATAAAATTGCTAAAGCCTTAGCGTAGTCGAGGCTGTGGCAGCGAAGGGGTCCCCATATTGGCCACCACAGTGTACTGTCAGTTTTAAAAAAAAAAGCCATTGTTACTTAAAAATGTCCTTGATGAAACTAAAAATTATTTATTATTAAAACTTACCCTTGAACACACATTGTTTTAGCATAAGAAGTATGCAAAAAATACTCTGTTGAATATTGAAATACAGTGGCTATCTAAAGGAAAAACACTTACTCATATGAGTTTGAGTTGTGAGCTGAACCAACCACATTTTTCAAGGAATTCCAGTTTTACTTGAAAAAATGACTGACAAATTATTTAGACTCGGGCGTTTGGTAGACATCTCAAAAAACAAACAAAAAAACAAAAAAACTGAACATGTCACTTTAAAGAAAATAAATGGCAGTCTAAGTCACCAGTAACACAATTTGAGCTTTCATGTGAAAATTAGAATTTTGAAAAACTTTTATTTGCCACTGTGAGCTTGACAGGTTTCTGATAATTAAAAGCTTTTATGAAGAGGTAAGAGATGATATTAATACATGCATTTTTTTGATATTTGATAATGAAATATACCAACATTTGGAAGATCTACATAAATCAATATTTTCAAATGACCAATACATAGTACTGCAAAGATCCTATAAGGGAAAAATATACCCAAACTACAAGATACGGTTTTGAATTCCATATTCTAATCAGCCTTTAAGATTGTTGAATTTTGGTATAGTATCAAAGAAGAACATCCATAATTATATTAATGGCTCTTAAATCTGCCTATATTTTCCAACTACATATCTGTGTAAGACTGGATTTTCTTTATGTGCTGTACCCAAAACAATATATTGTGATAACTTGAAAGAAGCAAATAGGAAAACCCCATATCCTCTGTTAAGCCAGACATTAAAGAGATTTGTAAATAGGTAGAACAGTGCCACTTTCTAACTAATTTTTGTTTGTTTTGGAAAGTATAGTTATTTATCATAAAAATGTGCTACTTATGTTAATGTAATTGATTTTCTTTATTTTAAAGTGAACACATTTTCAAAATTCCTCAGTTTTAATTTCTAATATAATAAATATTGATAGATATAGCCCATGTAAACAAAACCTCTTTGGTAGGTTTGATACTTTTTAAGAGTGTACAGGGACTCTGAGATCAAAAAGTTTGAAAACCACTGGTTTAAACTCAGTTTTTCCACATATGGCCCAGATTAGGAAGCCATATCTCATTTAAATATAAAGCAAATCGTTTTCCACTTTTCCTCCTAGTTTCCGTAGCATTGCCATTATCCTTTGGTTCCTGTGTGTTTATCCAGAAAGGTACATAAGATATCTTTGCTGGCCTCCCATCTAAAGGCTGTGCACATTGTCCACCTGGGACGAAGCCCGAGCTGCAGGCTCCACCCACCTGATGGTGAGGGGAGGAGCCCATGTGCAATTATGGACAAACCGTCATTGTCTTTCATGTATGATTAACTCCTTTATATTGAAAGGTGGACAGCTAGCTGGTGATATGGTGACTAGCCTGAGTAATTCTGTGTAAAACCTTTCTATCTAAAGACAGACTTGGAATGTGGAGGAGTGTTTATGACTTCATCATAAAGAATGTCATCAGCATAATGGAATATTAACTAGGCAATCAAATGTTAATTATGGAAAACCATGAGAGCTGCTTGCTAGGATTTCAAGTAGGCAGATTATCTGATGGTATTGCAGTCTGTCAACAGAAGCTGTGGTTATTTGCTGGAAAATGGCATGTGGTAGGCACGCGCCATACACTGGTGAACAGAGACACACTCCTTGAGTGTAGATATAAAGTTATGTATGCACGTTGAGGCAAAGTTGAAGGTCATGAGTAAAAATGAAAACAGATTCCTGAGGAAGCTGCTTCAAACCTCCCACACTTTTTAAAAGGAACATTTTTTTGATATTAATATATTATTTCCATGTCAGAGAAATGAAGGGCTAGAGATGGGTATGAAATGTATGCTGTTTTGACCCCTGCCTCTTTAAAACACTGGGTGCCGGGAAGGGCGCTTGATTCTCTGGCTGTTCCCAGCCTGGTGTCCTTGGCTGATCCCAAAGCTCTTGCCTGGTTTACTCTGTTTATGCAGCTCCTTGACCTAACCCCGCCCAGGGCTGTCACAGCATCACTTGTGGTCCCATGAGATCCCACCCAAAGGGAGCTACAGCGACAAACAAACCTTTTCCCTGGATCTTTGTTTCTGCCATTACTACCTTCTGAGGATGCTATAAGGATTATATTTGTTTAAAATGTGCCACGTTTTTAAGACTACCCAGGGGCAGAGATTGAAGGGGCAAGTTTGCTAGGCAAAAAAAAAAAAAAAAAGACAAGAGAAAGACATGGCTGAAATGCTCCTCAGCGTATTTTACAAAATCCCCTTTTAAAAACGTGGAAACCACATAGCTAGCCACATAGTCAGCCTGGGGAATTAATAGCCAGCTATGTTTTCAGAGGGTGTGGGAGGTAGAGTTTTCATACTATGGTATTTAGAAATATTCCAGAAATGCCAGACATTGCTAGGGTAACCTGATTTATGGAATTGGAAAAGAGCTTAGGGTTCTTTTTTTCTATAGTAAAATATGTAAAAGCTCTGAAAAAAATCAAGATAATCCTGAAAGAAAAAAATGAATAGGAATTATTGACACTATCCTTCAAACAAACAAACAAACAAACAAATAAAAAAACACTGTCAGAGTGGTTTCTTTTGAAACATATAAAAATATAATCTTCAATTGAAATTGAAGAGTATTTTATTTAATATAGCATGTGTGGGGTTAGAACTGATTGTTCATTTAAAGAATATCGATCACTCAATATAAGGACTTGTTTAACTAGAAATTGTCTCCAAGGAATTTGTGTCAATGACAAAAGACCCTATAGTTGTAGATACTTAAGACAAACATCGAGTAGTAGAATATCGAAGTTAACTAGCATTTTCCAAATTGTATTGCTCATTATATTGTAGCAGAATCTGTTCATGTGTCATGACAAAAGGGTTCTATGGTCAAATAAGTTTGAGAAACATTATATCCTATATTCTCCCTATTGAATATCCATATGCATTAATAGGAAAAGTACTACGATAAAGAAACCTATATAACTTTGTTCAACACAATCTTATTCATTTCTTTGTAGGAGTCTTGGGTCATTGGACCTCTATTGACCTCTTAGGATTCCACAAAGTATTCGTTTAGGAAATGCTATAGGAGATAACTGAGTGTAAATTACCTTGATAGTTTTGATGGAAAGATTTGGCTAATGAAGACAATTTTTCTAGTGCCTCTGAAAGAAGACAGGTAAATGGTGAGGAATTGTCATTATCTTTCATATCTGGCTAACTTCTTCACATGGAAAGATGGACAGTCAGCTAGGGTCGTGATAATTTGCCTGAGGGATTCTGTGTGCTAAGAGCCACAGCCGTCTATTTCGTCCTTCCCTCTACACCTCAGATGGATTGTGGTTACGGCGCCCATCAATGCTATTTCTTATAGGAGAAGGTTTTTTAAAAAAATGGTTATACAGTGACCTACTATATCTGTGGGATTGCCTCACGTATTCATAGGGAACACCGGCGTATTTGTGGCCATGGAGCTAGGAAGCATGCCAGCATGTGTTGCTTTCTAGAGTGAGATGAAATGATTATCCCCACCAACCCCCAAACACACCCCTCCCTAGGAAAACAAACATTTGCAAGTTTGTTTTATAAAATCTGCGTGGAACTTATATAAATATATTGTGACAGCGGCTGTCATACTACATATATCAAGAAAGTGCTTTGAAACTTTATGCAAATACATGGGCGATGTATACACTACTGTACACCCCAAAGAGTACTCCATGTGTTCCCAGTGCCAAGAAAAACACAAGTGTTCTGCTCATTCAGAGGGAAAGCCACCCCAGCTCTGTGCCTTTCACAGCCCTTGCTCTTGGCTAGCGAAACAGACTTTGAATGGCTAATCCTAAAGAGAGCAGGGTGTGGTAAGGGTGCTGAAGGTTCAATTTTATCGGTAATTTTTATAAGTCAAGCACTGTGCTGGGTACTTTCACCACATTCGCTCATCAAATTTTCACAACAGCTTTGTGAGGAAAATGGCATTGTTTAGTAATAAAATAACCAAGCCTCGGATGAAATAATTTGCCCAAGGTCACTCATTTATTAACATACGGCACTGGCCAGGGTTCAAAATGAATTTGACCCTACATATTTGTAAGAGTTACCATTTAATGAGCACTTACTATGCACCAGGCACTGGGCTAAAAGCTTTGCTTCCATCATCTTATTCTTTATATGAACTCTGTGAGACTGGGCACTGTTGGCTTTCCTAATTTATAGGTGAAGGAATTGGAGCTTAGAGAAGTTAAGTAGCTTTGGTGCAAAGTAGTAAGGCATAGCACTAGGGTCGGAAGGAACCCTTAACCCCAAGGGTTTGTTCCTTTGAACCATGGGGGTTCCCAGCTTCCCTTCCTAATTTAGAATCTGGAACCTTTCCTGGTTTTACCTTTAAGGCACAGATCTGCTCATGTCATGGTCTAGGAGTTCATAAACATTCTAAAAAGTCATTATTTTCACTCACATTTTTGCTTCATCACCCATTATCTGGAGTTTGGTATCATTTCCACATTCATGGACATCGCTCTTTCTACAACCCTAATAATAGATCAAATTTGGAGTTTTGAGAAGATTCAACAATGCAAACACCTCACATCTAAGTTTTAACTGAAGGAAATGGCCTCTTTATAAAAGTTGTGCAGATTTTTGCCCATATCATTTGGATCCATGTATGTAACTGGGCCTCGCCTCTTGCATTTCTGTGTCCCCTTTGGAGCTGGGAATGTTTGAGAACAAGATCATTAAAATTTTTGCTGTGAACAATTTCAGTGCTATTGTAGTACTGCTCCTTTCATTTCCAAGTTTTAAGAACTCTACTGCTTTTTAAAGTCAAACCCATTAGACCCTCTGAGAACTGTGGGTTTTGAATCCTTATCCTCTTGAGGTTACTTAGATTTCCCTACCATGGCATGTTTTATTACTGTTGTAAGGAGAGCAACCACTTTCCAGGCAGAATTGATCCAAGAGAATGGGCCACTGGGGAATTCAAAGTTATTCTGCTTGGGAGAATTTGCAAAAGAGAGAGTAAGAATTGAGCCTAAAGACTCTCTCAGACCAGACCTTGTTAAAGGGCTCTGTAGATCATACTCTTTGTCAGAGACCACCAGAAACACCTTCCTAGAACAAAAACACAAAACAGTGAGTGCACATGAATGTCCACACAGTGCATTTTAAGTGAAATCTGTAAGATAAATGTAAGTGTATTGCAGGGGTCTTGGGGGGAAGGAGGGGCAGTTTTTTTTTTGAGGGCAGATGGAGGCATTTTGTTTTGGAATCTCATCCACAGGGTCTCTGAATAGACCTTGTCATATAGCTACTTAGAACAAATGAAGATTTTAAGTCATATCTACAAATGAGGAGAAATACTTCACTGCAAAGGCAATATCCATAATCTACACACTTGTGAATATGCCAGACATTCGTCAGATCACAAATATATTCAGCACATCAGAACTCGCAATGTTCTGATCGTGAGTTGGTCATAGACTTTGAGTTACTTGTTTATATCAGTTCTCTGGGCTTGGTAGCCAAACTGTACTGCTGGTTGATGAGGCTCTTTATAGATAACACAGATCAATTAAAGATGTGATTTTTTTTCTGGATTTCTTGCTCAAAAAAGGGGGCTGGATGTTCCACCTTCAGTAAGTAAACGTCCACTTAATCTATCTGGTTTCAAGATATTGCCATCATCCCCCAGCTGGCCTGCTATGATAACATGGTGGGTGATTTTGAACCACTGCCTCTCTGACTCCTGGACATTTGCCCCCAAACTACTTCCCGTCAATACTGGTTTTTAAAGAGAGCCTCTGGGCATCTTTTGAGTGGCTTATCTCAGGTCCACTGAAATCCTGATAGCTGTTCTAAGTGCGTAGGTTTTTCCCTGATTTCCCAATTAAAGGTGGGCTTTCACTTTTCTTCCATTAGCTTTATAGGAACCATGGGGACTGTCCTTAGCTCTTCTTGAAGCATTTAGGGTTGTTCTGGCAAGCACTTAAACTTCTGTCCTAGCTATGGCCTAAAACAAAACAAAACAAAACAAAACAAAAATACAGCCCTGAGCTGCTGCCCTCTCTGTATAATTTTCTGAAATAGTTGCTAATTGGGTTGCTCAGGTAGAACGTTTTTCCCATTCCTTTTAATAAAGTGAACTGTTCAGTCCTATGGTTCTCCATGTTTTTTGAAAAACCTCTCTGGGGTTGCTAAGCGTGTTGTCACCATTCTGGAGCTGTTGTCCTCTCAGACCTTGCCCATGTCCAGGCAAGCTTTCTACTCAGCTGCTGCCTCACTGAGGCACCTACTCCTTTTTGGCCTTTTCACAGCATGTTCTGGCCATGATTACAAGACAAAGTTTGTGAACCTCACCTAATATTATTCCAGGAGAAGCTCAGTTTAATACAAATTATTTCTACGAGAGACGAAGCACTTTCTTTTTCTGCTTGGCCAATATATGAATGCATTTGTCAGAGAATACACCTATGCCTTGCCTATAGGTGCTATTTTATACTGCCCATTGCTGGACACCGGTGACTAGACTTCTTGCAAGTCGGGGTTTGTGACAGAGGAAATATCACTTTCCTGGGCTGGATAAGATTCCCTCTTGTGCCATGTCAGTCTGCCATGTTTCATCTGTTTGGCACTGCCGCCATTTTTTCCAGGCACTTTGGTTCTCAGCCTGGTATGACTACTACTTCCACCCTCTTTGTGCATTGCACTAATATCCTGGAGGCTTCCCAGGACAAAGCAGTGTGTAGGGCAAGTGGGAAGGACCAATATCACTTTCCTTTTTGTATGTTTTTCTCCATTATAGGGATCCCAAATTAGTTGGGCCTGTACTCGAATGTTTCACAGAGGTTGTAGTGACACAGTCCTTTTTAGGCTTTGCTTTCAGCATCTTCTTACTCTTGGACCAACACGGGCACCCATGGTGCTGGACTTGAGATGACTTGAGTAACGGATGCCAAGTTATATTCAGAAAATGCCTTCCTTCTGTAACTAGTAACTGCTGATTCCGTTGTGTTGCATCTCTTCTTACCCCAGGAAGGATTTTCCTTTTTTTCTCATGAGAAGCCAAGTGAGTGAACCTTTCCCTTTCCCTGGACTTGCCCAGACATGTCAGAATGCTAGCTTTGGCTCAAAATGGGACCCCCCACCACAGCTGTTTCCAACAGCCTGTACACTCTTTTCTTTGATCATATTTGGCCTAGATTACAATCATCCCAAAAGCTTGCCAAGGTTGCATTGCAGCCTGATTATCTCAGAACATAAACTTAGACTTGGTTGACAAGACCAATACCCAGGGGTATCACCAGTTTGAATGAACAGTGCCAGAAACCTCTAGTCAACCTGGACAGTGTCCCTTGATGGAGGCCAGAGTGTTTATAGGACTCTATGCTGCTGTAATTAAAATATTTTAGATTTTTTTTCGAATTATAGTAAATTGGCACCTGACACAAAAATAGAGAACTACATACAACATGTACTGAGTAGAGATTTGGAAAATTTTTATTTAAAGACCACAGCGTCTAACATATAGAAACTCAAATATTTGTTAAATAGGCAAACAAAAGCCAAAATGCTATGAGTAGTCAATTGCTATTCAGAAATTAAAATAAACTTTAAATGTAATCTTATTTTTCAGGAGTGCATTCAGGCATACTATTTTAGGAAATATCTCAAAAACTTCAAAGTATAATTTTGTCAATACAGTGAGGGGTCCAGACACATCTTAATTAAGACTAACTCATTTCAAGACAGCAGATATTTTTGTACCTCCGGAAACCTCACTGGAGCACAAACATTTTTGAGTTATTGGGTTGTCGGCAAAGTCACGACGTATTTTTTCTATGTTTTTTTGTTGCAAAAATGCGTCATGACTTTTCCAACAACCCAATATTTTCAGATTTAACTGACAACCCAACAAGTAGGTGTTTAGCTGAAAACTAAACACTTCTGATGTTACCATGGTCTGGCTATGGCGCTAGGGAGGCAGAGACACTTGTGAAAGACAGAAGCAATATAAACATGGCTCCTGTGCTCGGTGAACTCTCAACCTAGTCCAGGGCAAATGATAAATCCAAATGGAACATTATGGAAAGAAAATAAAGCAGTATATAAACTATTTTTAGTAGCCAAAACTTAATAGCTAACAGAAAGGTTTCAGAGAAATAATTCATCAGTGATGCTTGCGTTTCTGTCTTTGCGGGTCAGTATTTCCAGAGCCTCTTGCCTCCATCAGAGGTCTTACTGTGGCTTCCTCCTTAGGGCATATCCAGCTTTGCTGTGGTGTAGACAGCCTGGGGAACGTGAAAAATGCCCTTTCTGCTGCACAATGGTGTTATTTCCTTCCTTTCAGGAATGGCTCATAACTCATAGAAGGTGTGAGTTCTGAATGATTGTGCCTTTCATCCCCCTGGAAGCAGGCCAGACTGTAGATAAAGCGTTTGATGTGTCAGCAGTAGGTTTGTAACAGCTTTGACTTCTTACATGATGATGAAAGGTTGAACTTTGATAAAAATGGCAAGAGAAGGAAAAGGGCTCATTTTCGTTTTTTGAGCTCTTTCTTTCGGGTGGCAGTTGAGAAACATCCTCCCGGGTGGTCTCCGGGAATCTGAAATATTAGGAGGGTGTTCTCTTGTGAATGTATTTGTTTGTTTCTCGATTGTTTCAGAGCGGGAACACCCATGCTCGCTGGCATGGTGGGGCCTGATTCTCAGCAAGCCCTACGTCTCGGCTCGGTGAGCCCTGGAAAAGGGTGTCCCATTCCTCAGGGAAGATCACTGGTGTTCCAGCTGTCCCTCAACTCCTGTTTGTAGACACCAAACAAACCAGGGCTAGCAAGTCTGTTCTCATTCCCAGGGCTTTCCTCATCTCTCCGTTCCCAGGGCATTTGTTCAGAGATCTCATCTGCGCTTGGTCCCATAGGATGGTCTTATCTTCCTGCTTCTAAAGTCGAGGAAGAAAGGAGTAAAGTGTTGCTGGAAACCCAGAACCAGTTGGAATTTTCCCCAAACAGTATCCCAGTCTTATCAGTGATTTGTGTGTCTGCCTGTGTGGAAAGATGCGTTTGGGAAAGAGGAAGAATTTGGACATTTTCTTTTTCAAAAAAAAAATAAAAAAAAATCAATGAAACAAAAAACAACAAACACAAAAGCCTTCCATTCAGCTAAGTGGCAAGAAAGAACAAAGAACAAGGACTCAAAGAAGACAGATGGATTTTACCTTTAAATATGTGGTATAAGCAAACACAATACTGAACCCCTCTTTTAAATGGTACTAGTAAAACAATAGTAAACACATGTATATCACCGATTTCACAAAAATTGTGACTTTGGCTCTGCCTCTGTGTGCCCTTGAAGTCTTAACATAGCCAGGCTGGGCCTGCTCCCTTACGTAGCTGCAGAAAGCTAGCCTCGACCTGCGCTGTCACAGGGCCAAGTCTCCGTGTGGTGCCTTGCAAACCCTTTGCTGAGTCCAGGACAGGCATTTTTCTACAATCTTCTGCAAGCATCTTTGATTATGGTGAACACAGTCAAACTCTTTAGGAGTCATTTATCTGGCCATCAGAGGACACTGAAGTCCCTACAGGGCTTGTTGCCATGGGCCACCAGTGGGTGATTGGCCAGTCATACTGCTTGGTGGGAACTTTAGCTTAGGGGCTACTGCTCGTCAGCAGGGCTGGCCCAGTGCCCCTGAAGGGGCCTGCTGGCACACAGGGAGGTTTTCCTACTGCATTTACACCCAAAAATTGCTCCAGAAGCTGTCCATTGGAGCCTATGGTTTTGCCTATTACAATAAGGAGAGAATGAATAAGATGAGAAACTCAGATGGTCTGGTTTGAATGTCACCTCCTAAATGATAGAATGATATAACTGGAGATGAGCATAGGAAGGAGAACAAACAACTTGTTCAGCTCGGCAACCATGTAGCCAGGATTTAAATTGAGATTATTGATTATCTTTTTCTTTCTGAAAAACAGCGAAAGCTAGCTTTTTCAGTGAGGGAAAGGCCGATGGAACAGGTCATTATAGTACATTGTAGTGACTTTAGGCCTGAAATATTACATCGGAGACAGTGGCATTAAATGTCGTTTCTTGAATACTAACTGTGGTAGACAGAACAATATACCCCTTGGCCCCTGAGATGTCCATGTCCCAATCCCCCAAACCTGTGACTGCTCCTTTACATGGTAAAAGGGACTTTGCCGATGTGATTAAGTGAAGGATTTCGAGGTGGGAAGATTATCCTGGATTACTTGGATTCTTAAAAGAGTCCTTATAAAAGGGAGGCAGGAGGGTCGCAGTCACCGGAAATCTGATGACAGCAGCCGAGTGCCAGAGCCAGAGCAGAAGGAGGTTTAAAGATGCTCCACTGATGGCTTTGGTGATAGAGAAAGGAGGCCATGAGCCAAGGAATGCAGGCAGCCCCTAGAAGCTGGACACGACGAGGAGATGCATCTTCCCCGAGGGCCCCCGGGAGGAATGTGGTCCTGCTGACATTTTGATTTTAGCCCAGTGATTTCAGGCTTCTGACCTCCCCAACTGTAAGATAATAAAAGCGTGTGGTTTAGAGCCACTAAATCTGAGTGGTAATTTGTTGCAGCAGGAATAGGAAACCAAAACAATATTATGAACAACGATACAATCGGCTTTGGAAACATTAATTGATGGGAAAAGCAGGGCTTGACTCCCAAGACAGAGCATCAGGTCATGGTTCTCTGAATAGGTAGTGAAGGGCGAAAAGGGTTTTGTTTTCATCAGCCCAGGGAGTACTTCTCACAGGTATTGTTTGCCTAACATTTTTATGGGACAAAATAAGTACCTTGGTCAAGCTGTATTGACATGTCCTTGACTCTGCAAAATCAAAGTTGAGTTTTATTTTATCACTTGGAAAAAAAAACCCATGTATATAGCATACTGTTCAGATTCTTGGGTTAGAAAGTTTCTTGGACCCTCACAGACTGGGGTGAAAAAGCCTGCAGTGGTCTCAGCACAGATGCCTTGGTGGAGCACAGTTCAACCCCATCGACCTCAATCATGACTCCATCCCCACCCCGGCTTCTCCTGTCCTCCTTCACAAGCTGGAATAAAAGTGGCCTCTATCCACCAGGGAGGGCAAACGGGGTCTGGCTCTTCTCTCAGAGAGAACTCCTCCACCTGGAAACATCCTCTGTCATTCAGAACACATGTCTTGGGCACATGTTAAAAGTTATGATGTGTGTGCTAACTGCTGGAGGAACTAATGAGATAAATAAGTCTTAATCCCTGCTTGCTGGAAGCTTATGTTAGTGAGGTATTTTGCAAAATCCAGTGCCTGGGATAGCATCCTCCAAATCCTCTGGGAAAGTTACTAAAAATTCTGGTTCCTGGACTATGGCTTGAGAAAACTTTGGTCTAGTGCAGTGGCTCTCAACTGGGAGTGATTTTTGTCCCCCCAGGGACATTTGGCAATGTCTGGAGACATTTCTGTTTGTTATAACCTGGGGTTGAGGGGTGATGCTGGCATCTAGTGGATGGAGGCCAGGCATGCTGCTAAACATCCTGCAAAGCACAAGGCAGCCCCCTATTACAAAGGCTTATCTGGCCCAAAGTTAACATAGTGCCAAAGTTAAAAAAACCCTGGTCTGGTGGATAAGTCTCATAAACAGACACACAAATTTTTTACCATGTTGGTGTATACATATAAGTATATGCTAATGTAGTCTCTCTCTCTGTCTCTCTGTCTCTCTCTGTCTCTCTCTCTCTCTCTCTCTCTCTCTCTCTCTCTCTCTCTCTCTTTCTCTTTCTCTCCTTCTAAGTGGGCTTATTAACCACTATAATTTGGGGTGTCCTCTCTCTCCTTGTTCCCTCTACTTCTGCTCCTTCAGCCTGACAGCTCACTTGTTCCCCTTCCCTTCTTTGATTTCCTGTTCTGTTCTGGCCAAGAACAGAGGAAGCCACGCACTAAGACCTTTACCCCTGGAAGTAACTGTAATGCTCCAAAACTTTACCAAAATGAATGCCCAGGTCAAAGAGAGGCACGGATAAGGACATCCATTATTTTTGTGTGTGTGTGACCCAATTTGTAATTCAGTGTGGGCGCTCTGCTCACAAATCAGCTTTCTACCACTGTCTGTTTCAATGTGAGAATTCTGGATCACACATAAAGTCTTACACTCAAGCTGTATTTCTCCCCTATATTAGCCCCTCCAGTCCCTCCCCCCACCCCCGTCCTTGTTCTCATGTTCATCTTGAACCGATGAAGAACTCTATTCTCTTAAAAGAATTGAACATTGGGGGGAAAAAGTCACTCCAGAATGTGCTTGAGTGTAGCTGACTGGTTGTAACCGGTTAGAAACGCACTGCTCTGCTCCCTGCCTCCAGTTACAGAGCCAGGCTCTGCCTCCTGGTCAGGGGATGCGTGCCATGTCACATGCTACAGGATGGTTTCCAGCCCCCATTTCTCAGCAGTCCCCAGGGGTGGGAGAAGCACCCTGCAGGCACATGGCTGTGGTTTTATCATCTTGCACTCATCACTGTATTCAGCAAGATAGATTTTTATTGTGCAACAAAACTGCTATTCTAGGGTAAACTTTGACACAAAGCATTGTGTTCTTGACTGAATCAGCTAAAAGAAAAAATAAGGGGGCAGAAAAGAGATGTGGGACACGTTTCAAGTCTCTCTTTTAAAAACAGCTACTTTTGGAGAAGCACTCAGATAGGCAATTAGAACAAGTGACCACCTCTAAAGAACAAACTTGCCTTTTCAATAAAAGACAAATGGTGAAAATCCTAACTCACCAGTACTCTGCAAGTTCCTAGCATTCCTTTCTTTGTTGACCAGATGAGAACATAATAGTTATATGAAGATTTTTGACTTTGTGGGAGGTTGGTACCTCAACCCCTACATTGTTCAAGGGTCAACTGTAGTCACTAATCCCTATGTATTTTAACCAGTTAGAAATTTTCAAACATTTAACAAAATACATGGAATTCCTGGGTAGGAATCCCAGGAATCCTACCAGCTTTACAAGTTGAGGTTAAGTGTTGCTTTTTGAAGTATCAGCACCAACAAACACTTAATTATTATCTAAAATGTGCAAAACCCAAGGAGATACAAAGGTAAGCAGATGTAGACTGTCCTGAACTATGCCATCTCATCAGCATCCTGTAGTTAAAGACATCTGCAGAATTCAACCGGCTTCTAGAGCTCATCATGTGCAGTAGTTCTTCCTTTCATTCAACAAATTTTTACTGAGCTGTTTCCTTGAGCCCATCACTCTCTTGAAGGATGCTGGGCTCAAAGGACTGTTTCCTGCCCTGACACTTGTCTAATTTGAAGACAAAACCAGTGCCTTCTTGCAGGGTTAAAATTTATATATGTGTCAAAAATACAGGAGTACAGATGAGGAAAGAAGAGACATGGGACGATGGAGGAAGTTGCTGGGAAGTGAACAGGTTTAAAAACCTTCACAGATAGGAAGAGGCTTGAGCTAGACCTTAAATGAAGCAGGATTTCCACAGGGGTCAATTATGGAGGGTGAGAGGGAAAGAGGTATGTGTAAAAAATATTCGATGCATGAGATATGCTTCGGGGCAATAAAGAAATAAGACACCCTGGACTCCTCTATGTGGGAGTTGGAAGGAAAGAATGTTGGAAAGAACATTATGGGTATCTTGACAAAGTAGGCTAACTATGGTAATCAAGAACTAATGCGTCTGAGTGTTTTAATGCAACATAATTTTGTCTTGCTCATTTAGCAGTTCATTGTAGGTGTTTGGTGGGTAGATTTCTATATGGTGACTCAGGGAAGCAGGCTCTTTCCATCTTTTGCAAAGTTCTTAGTGTCCCCTCCATTCAGCTGCCTATACATCCAGTAGAGAGAAAAAGTGAGGGCATAGAGCATTGTGCATGAGAGATTTTTATGGGTCAGGCTTAGAAGTGCGTTATATTATTTCCACCCACCTTCCATTGGTCAGAACTGAGTCACATGGTGACACCTAACTGCAAGTGAGTCTGAGAAAAAAGAAACAGGTGTTAATGAGCACAGCTGCCTCGACATAGACTTTTAGTTGGAGTGGTTTGAACTTTATCCCGAATGCTGGTAAGTCACCCTCCACCTTAGCTTAGGGGTGTGCTCAGTGGTGATGTAAGCTTCATAAAGAGCATGGTTTTTGTATGTTGTAATCACTGCTGTATCCCCAGCATATGATAGGCCTTAAAGAAGTATTTGATCAAATAATGAAATGATGGATGGATGCTGGGAAGGACTCCTGGACATATGGATCTTTCCAGGGTGAATTAGTGGAAGAAGGCTGAGCCAGGGAAGCCACGCAGGAAGTGATTGTGATAATTTGATAGAGCCCGAGTTACTGCAGTCACAGTAGGAAGGGTACATTTTTAGAAAGAGAAATGTTTACTTCTGCTATTTTAACTTTGTTAGTTTACAGCAGAACCTCAGCTTATAGTTTAACCAGAGTCCCTGCTGAGTTGAAATCATAGAAGCAGGTTGTGAGCCGAAAGGCCAGGGGCTGTCTTTGGAGGCATTCGTTGGAATGCAGCCTGGGGACTGGAGCTGTGACACAATACTGCAACCCAAACAAAATAAAACTTGACCAAACCAGCAAACCCCCACTGGAGTTCAAGTTACTTTAATGGACTCCAGGGAAACACAAACTGCAGTTGTATTATATATGCAAAATGTGCTCTTTGACCTTATTGTAAGGAAAATGACTGGAGTACACATAATGTTTTGCCAGCTTTCCAAATGTGTTGGACAAGTTAACTCCTATGCAATTATGCAATTTTTTTTGAATTTTAATTTTAAAATATCCCTGAAAATTAGATGCTGATCCAACCAGAGCAGAGAATATCGACAAAAAGAATATGTTCTCTGTTCACCTAAGAGAAATCAACACTTCTGAGAATTCAAGATTCTGAATTGTGTGGCCAGAGAATTCAAGATTTTAGGAAGTTGTTTGCAGATGGATGTCTTGGAAATGAAAAGCAAAGGGCAGCATATGTCCTGCCTCTAGGTTTGACTTTTGTGATTTATGTACAAGCTGGGGCAGACCTGAGTCCCACCTGAACTCAGGTTAGGCATCTCTTTACTCTGGGGAAAGGCTGGATTTAGGATTATGCCAAGTTGAGTGAGGAAACTCACAGAGAACAGCCAGGGAGTGTTAGGAGCTTTTTAGTGATTCTTGCTGATCTGAAAATAATGTAAAAACAACAGAAGAGCTTTTTGTGGTATTTTCACATGTTCTCTTGGTCTGGGGAAGAATCCAACATTAAAGTGGTTTAAAAATCATAAATATTTAAAACGACATAATATGCCCTACCCCTTTCATACATCCCTACCAAAAAATAAACCATAATAATAAGAATGGCAAGAACAGGCAGGAGAAGCAGAAACGACGGGAGACAGCAGCACGTGGGATGGGGACGAATGTGATCAGACCGCTAACGTCTGGTGTCCGTGCAGAAAGCGGTGGGGAAGGTGTGAGGAAACACCATAAGGGAGTCTCTCCCTTGCAGGCCCAGGGCTCTTTGAGATGAGTTCCTAATTTCCTGAGGCTTCCTGAGATATGAATTATCGGCCTGAGACAATGGAGACCTGAGGGCTTCTTAATTTGGTTTCCAGCTCAAACCCCAGAGAAGTCAATCCATTGAAATTCCATTTGCCTAGTGATTTATTTACCAAATTAACTGATTTTTTTTTGAAGAAGAAGAAGAAGAAAAAGACGTAATTATTCACAAATTTGATAGCAATTCATTTTGCACAGGATAGTTTTCACACGAGCCTTGCAAAGTTGTTGGGTGTAAATTGACTGGAAAGCCATTTTTTATTTTTTTCCGGCTTCAGCTTTCTGAAGATTCAGTTACAAGTTGCTGAGGCTGGAAAAACAGCCGCCTCTGCTGAGGGATAGAGGCGGTGGAGACGGCGCGCTGCACCTTCATGTTCTAGAGAGGAGAGACTGATGGGCAGAGGAAGGGGGCGATGCTGAGGTAAAGAAGGAAAGAATGGGTGTCAGAGGTCATGGGTGCTGGAGGACAGAAAAGGCTGAGATGAGCTTTTCTCAAGGGCAAGTGTTTGAAGGTTCGAGAGCTTTTTCCAATGCACACTGGGGCTCTGCTAATTCTTCCAATATCAAGCGTCATACACCTTCTCCTTTGTTAATGCAAACAGATTAAGTTAGCTGGTAAACTCGGAGAAATTGTTCTTCTGAACATGGATTTTCCGAGTTTCCGTTTTCCACAGACTGGCTGCTTCCTCTAACCCCAACCCCATCGAGCCATCCCAGCCACACCTCAAAGCTGTGGCAGAAAGGGGAGCCTGCCTGGAGGAAGAGGCCTGCAGGACCTACAGAGCGATGGGGGTTTGAAAGAGGAGGGAAAGTCGCCGTAAAACCCAGTGTTCCTTTGCTTGCTGAGGGGTTAGAAACAGAGGCTAACTTGTGGTTTGCCCAAGACTTCCATGGTTTTAGTCCCGAAAGCCTCACATCTCAGGCACACTGAGGCAGTTGGCTAGTCTTGAGAAAGAAAATGGCACACAAAGGTGGTGGCTGGTGAGAGAGCCTCTCTCGAGGGACAGCCTTCTCGCTGGTACAATGTGTATAGCTTACAGGGAAGATAAAAGGATACTTGGGAGAAATGACACGGATCAGAGCAGTCACCCCAGGGACCTAAGACCAGGGAAGGCCCTGGCTTGCTCCAGATATCTTGATTATCCAATATTCATGCACTTACTTTTCTAAATGTGCTTTTTCCCCCTCTTTCTCTCTCTCTCTTCTTCAGGGAGGCAGGACACAGTGCGTGCGAGAAGTTTGTCCCATTCTCTCCTGTCCTCAGCACCTTCGTCACATTCCCCCAGGACAGTGCTGCCCCAAATGTTTGGGTGAGTGACTGCTTTCAGGTCAAAGAACAGTGTAACTTATCCTTGGTGTTTTCTGCAGAGACTGTTGATCCACATTGTTGTCTTGGAGGTTCTCAAGTCGTCCTATTTCAGGGGAACCGTTTCTAATGAAATGAGCATAAGTTGGGCATCAGGTTGGTCTCTGCTGAGGCCGCCACAGAGGTTTCTTCTCGCTTGGCTTCCCTTGTGTCTGTAAACCTGGGACCCCAGACAGCCTGAAATGATGCTCTCTTGTGGGGAGAACTGTATTGAAGACACTACCTTGAATGGGCCCCATGATGATAAGTCGGAATGGATTTCAAAGGCATGTGAAGAAACACACAGAGGAATATAGACTAGTGTTACTTTTACAGGCAGGCGTGTGCAGGAGGATAACATGTCAAAAATGAGAGGTATGGAAAGGAATAATAAATAATAGCGAAAAAAAGGGAGTTCTAGCTATTTCTCACCACACGTTTGCTATGTACTCAGCACCACATGAAATGTTTTTTTATGCGTCTCATTTAATCTTAAGAAGCTGTGATATATGCATATAGGTACTAAATATATTACATAATTCCAAGATGTGATATAGGTGCAATGATTAATTTTATTGTACTGAGAGGAAGTAGATTTCTAGAAGGTGGCACAGCTAGTGAGTGATGGGGTTGATACCCAAACACGAGTGTCTGTGATTCCTAAGTCCCACGCTTTAACCGGCAGCAGCCCAACTCCCCTGGTGACACGGAGGGCAGCACACACATGGCCAGCGGAAAGTACATAATCTATGATGCGGAGTCTCTACAGCATGAGATTCTTTGGTTTACAGTCTATGTGTCAGCTTTTTCCATAAGATCCTTAGGCACTTGAGGTAATTGAGGTCAGGCTATATAAGATTCAAATAAAAGCAGTGTGACCCATCGTATGAACCCAATAGAACATCCAGTAACCCCACCAGAATCTCCAGGGGTCCTTGAGGGGCTAATGTTTTCCCTGGCTTCATCGTGCTTCTGCTCTTGCCGTTTCTTTCTTTGTTCCCTTCCTTCCTCTTCTCCTCATCCTCCTGCTACCCCATCTTCCTTTTTTTTCCTCTTCCTCCTCTTCATCCTTTCCTCTTCTTTCTTCATTTTGTCCTTTCAGAGATATTTCCATCGTCTTTTCACGTCTTATGGTGCTATTGAGTGAAGGTTTGTGTAGCAGTTTTTACTGAAGGTTTGCCGTCCACGAGGGTGATTACTCTACAGAGAAGCACAGTGAACAACATAAAATGGACTATTAGGCTTCTTTTGTTCTCGAAAGGCCTTAGCCATTTGCCTTTAGGAAAATTTGCTGGGCGTCTCTATTATTTGGGCTCCAGCCTCCTATCACTTACTGTCCACGCCCTTTTCTTGACTGCTGTCTCCTTTCTTTCATAGCCTGCTTTCCTCAATTCCAAATGCCTGTTGATTTATTTTTCTCATCCCCAGCTTATCACAGCCATACCCTGAAGTCTATCTTTCTACAACCAAATTGGCAAATAAAGGTATCTTATTAAACTCAGGCAGTTTTCTCCCCTTGTAGGAATTCTACTGCCAATTCTTCATCTAACAATGTTTGCCTTCTTGCTACATGTACACACACACACACACACACACACACACACACACACACGCACACATGCACACACACTTAAAAGAAATATGAAATAATTGTAAGAACAAAGGGGAATTGTTTATACATGCCTGACTGAAGATATTTCCATTGATATGTGTGTTTCTTGGGTTGCCAGTGTGTGCTTGTGCCCCTGGAATAGAATTCACCAGTTCACTGTGGTCAAAATCGTCATGCTCTGGGTCATGGTGGAAGCAGTGTTCCATCTAAGCAGGAAAGGCATCACAGCAGAGGTGGTGTCTGGGGCCTCGCCTTGAGGATAAGTAGGCTTGATGAATGCTTTGAAGCCGGTACCATGGATATGCTGAGTCAGCTCAGAAGTTTGTCATATGAGCAATAGCTGCTGTATTGAATGCAGATTTTTCTGTCCATTTGTGGTCATAAGACAGACTACAAAAGGAACAGAAAGTCTTAGGAAACTTGAAAATCATAATTCTCCCAAATGAGACCTTTTTTGGTTGGGCTAAACCCCAGCAGAGCAATGTGGAAATGGCTCGACTCCGGCTATACACAGATCCCCTGAACCACTTTTTTGAATGTTGTATCTTATTTTGGGCCATGATAACTTGGGGGTTAAGGTAAGATTTTATGTTCTTTCGGGGTAAAAGGAAATATACCCACACAACAAAGGACAGAAAGAAGAAAAAAGGAAACACTAGGGCACTTTCTGGATCTTTAACATTTTAGACTTAATTAGACTTTTGCCTGGTTGGACACGAATTGCTGTTAAATCTTCCCTTGACCAGGATTCATTCACACGACTTACCTCTGCCTTTTACATTACAACATCCCCTTCCTCTCTTTTCTCATTTTCAATGAAGAGCCTGGTCAGAAGTTTGTATACGCAGAGCACCCAATGCACCTTTCAGAGTGATACAGGCCAGGATCATATTTGAATTATACCCCTACTGCTACTAATACTGCTTATTATCACATGCTTATTGGGAGTATTTAATGAGTGCAAGGCTCTGTGCTAAGATATTTTTAGGTGAAATTTACATTTTATTGGGGATAACTTAAGTCGCTGGTCACATATATTCGGAAGGGGAGGGGTGGCAAAGCAATTGAAAAGTCTTTTTTGTTCTGTGATCTATCGATGTATCAATCAGTAGATCCATCCATCCATCTATGCAACGATAGATATTGAGACAATGATGGTAGTGAAAGCAACAGGGAGGCTCTATTCCAAGAGGGGACAGGCATCCTTTGAAGATGTACTTTGATTGGAGAAGAAAGCTTGACTATTTATATGTTTATTTACATATATTTATATGTTTATTTATATCCTGCCTTTTGTCCTGAAGGATTTAAGGCCACTTCCAAAATACATGAAAGACATGTAGGTAAATGACAGGAAAAAGGCAAGGCAACCTAATTCTACAGAGATGCGATACCTATGACAGGCTAGACATTTGGCATGTGGAGTTGGATTCTAGAGGCTCTTTGAGTTAGCTTCATCGCTTATGCCAATGGACTTGTCATTTCTTCATCTAAAATGCTATATGACCAGTTCTTCTTTTTGCTCATTGTTTTCCTTCATGGGATATTTTGACTCCTCCTGTCCTCTCCCTTCCATACTGACTTTCTGGGTAATCTTACTCATTCCTCAAGATGTAGGTCAGGCATCACATCCTCCAAGAAGACTTCCCTGTCATCCCTGTCCCCATGGTTCTCAGATTGGCTTCTTTCCAGAACTTGCCATATTGTTGTGTTGAAATAATGTTTTATGGGTTTGTTTCCCCACTAGACTGAGCTCCATGAAGACAGAGCTATGCCTTCATCATCTTGGTTCACTATTATGGACATATAATAAAGATTTATTAAACTTACAGTGTGGAATCCAACTCTTTTTAACAAAAGCTCTCTAAATGAATGACTTCTGAGGATCCACTGGGAACATCGAACCCAAGACTCTACTTTTCTGCATCACGTTGACCTGGTCTTCTGAGAATGTTTAACTGCCCTGTGATGTGATTGCTGATGACAAAGTGGGATGCACTTGGCTTCTCTCTTGCTTACAGGATTCTGTTGTTTCCCTCAAGGTCAGAGGAAAGTGTTTGACCTCCCATTTGGAAGCTGCCTCTTTCGCAGTGATGTTTACGATAATGGGTCCTCCTTCCTCTACGATAACTGCACTGTATGCACCTGCAGGGTAAGGTGGTTCTGAGGGGCTGCGGGATAGCATTTGGGGTTTTAGTGTTAATGTTATAGCCAAACATGATGTGTTGTTTACCAGAAAGAGGCATTATTGACGCTATTTTAGGAGAGAAATCACACTCAAGATTGCAAGGAAATTCAAACATAGGACCCAAATTACAACTCACTGTCACCTTCTCAGGAATAACTAGCTAGCTTCTGGTGGTGACAACTAAACTCTGAGTGGCTGTCTGAGGCACTTTCTAAAATCAGATAAATGCACATAGCAGAGTTCTCTGGATCTAATTATCCACGATGAATTCTCTGACACACCTGGCAATAAAAATGGTTTTAATCACGTTCGAGAGAAGAGAAAGGCATGGATTTACAGTTCATCACAAGATAAAGCTGGTAGTTTGGGAAGAGACTATTTATGTTTTGTTCACTGTACCATTTCTCACTTGGGGCATTGCTCACTGTACTCAAAAGGCTACCAGAAGTCTAAAGACTGGTTAAAAAAAGAATTCCACCCCTCCCAAATTTTAAAGGGACACACATCACACATTCCTAGACTGTGCTTCTGTGGTGATTTATTTTTGAAACCAAGAAGGGGGTCATTTATATGGAGGACTTTAGGCTCATCCATTTGTTAGTGAGTGAACATCTGTGTGACACAAGTATAGAATAATACACTTTGGTGGTGATGGCTGTTGTTTTGTTTTTAATAGCTAAAGGGCTAGAGAGGGAAAGAGAGGAGGTTTGCTCAATGTTAGCTATGAGTCAGTAGCTGGGATTAGATTCCAGCAGTTCCTGATTGTTTGAGGCATGCTTCATTAAGTAGCATGCACTACTTCAGGGATGTGGCTGACTTGGTTGTTCCCTGGCACTGAACACCGAGTCATTTCTAAGCCCCGGATACTTTCCTGAGACTCCTTCCTCTCTTCATGGTTTGTATTATCCTATGCTAAACATATCGCCAACTCCTGTTGGCCTTGGCCTCCATCCTCAGGACTTATCTTCCTTTCTAGGAGTTGCACAGATTATAGCTTCCCCTTGGGGATACTGAGACTTTGATGGAACCCATCACATTCTCACTTCTCTTGATTGCAGGAAAACCTGGCAACCCAGGAATGGGAATCAGATATGCTTGTAGTGCTTTGGGTCTCATGGATTCCTTGAGAGGTGATGAGGAAATATGTCCTGGGACTCAAAAGAAGTGTAATTAATACTGTTCCTTCAAGAGGTTTTTTTTTTTTTTCCAAAGTATGTGTTCTCATTCATCTTTGGGAAATTAGGCTGCAGTAATTCTGGATAATCAGTGTTATTTTCTCTTTGCTTAGAGCTTTCCTCTCCAGCATCCTCATTCAATGCCATGGCAGGTGAGGACACTGTTTAGTAGTTCTCTGCGCACAATATGGTTTCAGGTCTCTGTGCCTTCCAATTTGATGGTTTCTCTACCAGTAGTGTCCTTATCTTCTTTAAATTTGATTAGCAAACTCCTCTTCATCTACAGCAACTCATCTCAGATGTCACCCCCTCTAGTGAGTCTTTCCCAACTCACCTAGATAGGCAATTATTCACTCTTCTCTGCTACCTTTAAGCTTGACTACTTCTGTTTACTGCATTATGCTGCCATTTATTTGTTCATATGCTTCTCTCCTCTGACTCTCTGAGCTCCTTGAAGACAGAAGTGCATCCATCTATCTTTGTATTCTCGTTACTGGCAATGTACCAGTGCCAGGCACATTATCTAATGGGTGCTGTGTGTGTGTACGTGTGTGTGTTTAATGAAAGTTAGGAAATCTACTGTGAAGTATGCATTATTTGAAAGCTAGTGAGTACAGATCAAGACATGCAACTTGAAAAGGGATGTTTTTCAAATTTATGTATTGACTTACAATAATTTCTATGACCCAGGCTCTGTGCTGGGTCCAATACTTCATAAACTGTACAAGAAACCTGAGAAGTAAGTATTATCATCTCCATTTTGAAGAAGAGGACTCAGAGACTCAGGGAGCACATGATAACACACCTAATAAATGAACTGGCGTTCTACCCTGATCTTGTTCGACTCTAAATCCTATCCACTATATGATGTGGGTAGAACCGTAAATATAAAGAATAACAAATGACATTTTTTTGGAATGACCATATTATTGTCATATTAATCTTAGATAGATAATCACTGTGAGCATAGTAGGTGGTCCTAGGAGCATAGTAGTGGGAGCACAGTAAGCGATTTACACTTCTTTGTATGTAATGCTCAGAAATTAGTCCACTCGCAAAGCTTCCTGACAGGGTCTCTATCTTGGTGAGGGGTTTGGTCTCATTCCTGTGGCATTGTTCTCACACTACTTTGACACTTTGACGGGATTGCTCTTCTACCCTGGGACACTTCTTTGCTCTCTCCCTGTCCTCCATTGAGTTTCATAAATGTTTTGCTCTTACAGTCCTTCCAGCTGACAATCTATTCCAGGTGACAGTGCATCTTGTTGGCTGGGAAACTAGAGAAGTTTACTTCTTTTTAAGCTGCTTTGAACTTTTCTTCAATGTGTTGTTGAATAAATCAGTATGCCAAATGACTTGGCTATTCTGTTCATGGAATATACTTCTTTAGAAATCAAGTCACACCCTTTTAATTACAGATATCAACTTGTCCCCCTGCGAGGTTCAGTGGCCTCATTAAGGTTACATGGTTTACAGCTTTGGACTTGCTCGTTTCACTCCTTTGTGAACATGGAAAAACACACTAAGGGATTTCCTCTTGAGGTGGAACATTAGCTCTTAATCTCTACTCTCTGATCAGAGATAGCCTGGCTTTATGCTAAACTCCTAGGAGGTGGCACAAAGCCATAGAGGAGACCCAAGAGAGCACTACTAATGAAGATGCGAAAGAAGGAAAGGACAGAAAGAAAGAACCTGGCTGGCCCATCGTGAGCTGGGCCTTCTTGCCACATGCTGGCTGAAGCAGAATCATTAATCTCTTGAGCATTAAATTATAAATGCTTGGAAGGCGGGGAGCACATGTCACACTTTTCATTGTCCAGATATTTAATCAACAAATAACAATTTGACGGGAACGAAAGGTTTATTGCAAATGAAAATGTGGTAGCTTCGGAATCTGGTTTAATGCAGTTCGTTGTAGGTTGCTGAAGGCAGGCCAGGGAGGACGTTTGGTGGAGGTGGAGATCATTTTTCATTTCTTATTTGCCTTTGGGCCCCCCAGGACTCTACTGTAGTGTGTAAGAAGAAGTGCTCCCGCCCTGGCGGCTGTGGGAAAGGCGAAGGGGCCTGCTGTGAGGAATGCCTCCTACGAGTGCCCCCAGAAGACATCAAAGTGTGCAAGTTTGGCAGTAAGGTTTTCCGGGTACGTCATGAGCCAAGCTCCTGGGAACTACTGTGAGTTGTAAAAAACTCCAGACAAAATGCAGATTGGAGCCTCCCGTATTTTTTATATGCAAATACATGCATGTATAAATGTGCTTATTTATATTACAATATTCTATGTGCATACGAAGGTCAGACAGTTAAGTTTGCAAACTTTCCATTGTCTAAGCAAACTTAATTGTCTGACCTTTTGTGCATAGTACATATATATTTAACGTCAAGTGCGCACAGGGACAAAGAAGCAATTGTGTGAAAATGTTTTTCTTTGAGAAGCTTTTCTTTTGCAAAATGCTTTAGTTTTGCTTTTTAAAATATTATAAACTTGTAAAACATCATTGCTCTTTCCAAATGTGGTTGGCCAGTGATTCGGACTGGGCTGAAGCAGCCCCCCGGATGGTGCAGTGATGGGTACCCAAATGCCAGGGAGCATCTCATTCAGCCAGAGATGCTCAGGGCCCCTTGCTAAGATCCTGATGGTTCTATAGCTTCATAGTTTGAGAACTTTTCACAAAACTTCTTTTTCAAAGAGAGATTTTCTCATGTGGAAAACGTTCAGGTGAGGATGCTCATGGCATACGTGGCCAGGACAGCGGCTGAGCAAAGGTGAGAGGGCCCTGCACCAGTGGAGCCAGCAGGGGTGTCTCTTGGCCACCTGCTACCCACCTCAGGTGTGTTTTCCATTGTTTTTCTGATGACCTCAGTGGGATGCTGTGCAGTAACCATTTAAACATTAGGATGAAGATCGGTGGCTTTGTCCAAAGTGCTTCCCATCTAGTCTGTTTTCCCCAGGTGCGGAGGGAATCTCTGTGAGCCTGAAGGTGTCATCTCATGATACTCATGAGAACTGCGACCCTCGGATCAAGTCAGATGTGGAAGCTCCTCAGGCATGCCGCACGTAGCCAGACCTCCTGTTACACTGTAGAGTTGGAGGGAGAGTCTTTCTTGGTTCTTAAGGAATTAGTAGGAAGACATGATTTGTCTTCCTACCAAGGGAATGGGGTTGCATGTGTGTTGTACTTACACCAGGTTTTCAGAGCCTTTTGTGCCCTCTTTGTATAAAGTCAGCCCCTCCTGATCACCCAGATGCAATAGACTCACGCTCATGATAATGGTGTGCACAAAGCACCTCCCAGGCTTCTTATTAAAAGGCTCCCTTACGTGAATGAGGCCTGAGACCATTTACAGAGGGTCACCCTTCAAACACCGAGTCCTAGAAATGTGCACTCAGAGAACCTGGAATGGTCAGGTGCCCTGTGTAGAAAGATTGAGTTAGATCTTCCTCTCCTGAGAAATAAAAGGCACTGGAGAGCAGAGAGTACTTAAAACAGCTTCAACAAGGGAGAAGGAAGAGGAGGAGGAGGAGTTGTCATCAAAGATCTGAACTAGTTTCTCTGTTTTTAACCAAATTTGCTGCTTATATCCACAAGGGAGGAATCCTTGTTTTGTTCCCAGGCCCAACTCCATTGCCTGTCGTCTCTGTTCCCACAAGCCAGGATGCACGTCCCTGCGTGTTCTCCAGAGCTCCGGGGCTTCTTGTGGCTGAACCTTTGACCACTGTACATTATAAATCCAGTGAGCCAAAGAAATTCTTCAGACAGCTCTTTCTGGGGTAGAAAATGTATCCCATGGTATCACCCAGCTTTTTGGGGGGAGAGAATCCAACAGGCAGGGACATGGTGTGAATAGCTCTTGGAGTTCTCTGTCTGGGCTCCACATTTTCAGGTGGCTTGCTGGGTAAGTGTAGATGGATACCTCTGAGTAATTTCATTGTCAAATGATGGCAAAGGGTAAGAGGTGCTTTCCATGATAGAGACATCCCAGCCTGTTGGATTAGCTCGCGCCAGCCTCCAGCTGATAGCAGAATCTTGTGCTCTGTCTGTTAGGATGGAGAAATGTGGTCCTCAGTGAACTGCACCATCTGTGCATGTGTGAAAGGCAAGACAGAGTGTCGCAAGAAGCAGTGTGTTCCCATCAGCAGCTGTCCTCAGGTACGTGTGGGATGCAGGCCAACTGCCTCTTTACCTTAGCACCTTGGGAAACATCCTGTGTGTGGCACGGTCACATGGTCACAGGTCTAGATCCCCTGAAACATCCAAGTTTCCAAATACCCACATGCCCTTTGCAAAGCTCGCTCCTTTTCTGCAGTCTCCACCCAGATTCTAGTCTTGCGTAAAAATAGCTCCTCCCTTGTTCTCGCCCCCAGTCTCCTATTTTTTAGTGGCTTTGCCCAGTTCTTTGTTTTAATATTGCCAACTCCTACTCGATCTTCTGCCTTGTACCTTTTGCTGAGTTTTCTGTTGAACACTATAACCATCCTTTGCATTTTCCTCCTTTCTTTCTCTCTCTCTCTTCTCATATCAGAGTTTTCTTCCTGTAGCCATTCAAAGTAATATGTGGTTGTTGATTAATAAATTTCCCAAGGGGTTTCTCCTGCCTAGCGGCAGGCCGACCCCTTCTCCAAAGTGAAGTTTCCCCTCTCTAACCCTGGCCTCCATTGTAGCCCCGAACAGAAATCATGTCCTTATGGAAATATCTCTTTTCAGAAACCCACAGTTCCAGCGCACAGAATAAAGCAGCCATTATCTTCTAGAGCATGAGCTTCGGTGAATTCACCTTAGCCACTTGAAACCTCTCAAAGTTTTATGCGTTTTGGGAAAATGTCAAACCTATTCAGTACCTTCCAGTGAATATATATAAAAAAAATCCATATATTCAGGACATGTCCTCCTTTTTCTGTTATAGACAGCCTTTAATTTTATTCACATCTGTTATTATTATAAACAAAGCATCGCAGTTTTTGCTTGACTGCCAAACGAAGCACAAAAAAACAACAGCTGTTGCTATTGCACAACTGAATAAAGGGGGGAAAAAAAAAACAGAAAAAAAAAGCCCTAATTAGTCTTGCTTTAAAAAGCCTCAGACATAAAACTGAAAACCTTCCATAAAAGAAGAAGGAGAAAAAAAAATGGAGATATACTACATAGACTTGAACATGGTCTGCTTATAAATATTCATTGGGAAAATGGGCTAAATGGGCTCACTTCGTTTCTGCCAGTCCTGGGGGAAGCCTCACTGCTAATGACCTCTTGCAGCACATGTTAGTAATAATGGGCTTCCTTATTCTACAAGACAAAACAGGACACGGTGCCAACCTGGTGGCTTGAGTAACTAGCTCAGCCGGCCACGGTGGAGAGTCCATCGTCACGTGAGTCCTGCTGCTTGTGGCGGGCTTGGAGGTGCTCATCGTCCCGTTGCTGTGGGGACGCCAATGCTCTTTCTGTCACCAGCTTCTCATGAGCATTTCTTCTTTGTGGGCCACATTTAGGACAGGAGCAGCCGTGCCTCCAGGCACAGGTCTTTGCCTGGCCGCCTGCTTGTTCTGTCAAAGCTTGTTCATGCCTGGCTCTTGCCTTGGGGGCCACCTTTCTGCTTCTAGGCGTCCTTCCAACCAGTCCGCCAGTTCACAATTTCCCGCCCCCTTGGCCAGCACAAGACTTTGGAAGATAGCTGAGTTCTACCATAGAAATCCTGTTAAACACTTCCTTCCTCCCCGCTGCATTGCCTGGGGAAATTTTAAAAAAAAAATTTTTTTTTGAAGAAGCATCCTGTATTCCCTACTCTCTCCTTCCCAGGCACTGCTCATCTCTTTTTCCAGAAGTTTGTGTGCTTTGTTGAAGAAGGATCTTATGGTTGGATTCCTTGTCCGCCCACCCTCGCAACTCCCCCAAAGGCAAAGGAGTGCCTTTGTGAGAAGGGCTATGAGGGCTCCAGTGGGGACAACACTGTCCCCAATGTTGTTATGACATTGTCATCTTATCAATGCTGACATGTACTGAGATTAACCCCATTTAATGCTGAGACCACACCTCTGAGGTGGGTGTTGTTACTACACCCTTCTTCACCATAAGGCCACATGTCCAGAGTTCCACAGCTAGTTATGTGTAACTCAGGAGCTCTGACTTCATTGGTCATGCTTGACTTATTCCCCACATAATTTAGTTATATTACCAGCTCCACTTGCATTTTCTGAGGAAGTTGATGGTAGTTTCTGCCAATGTGCAGATGTAGGGGGTCACATGGCCATTATTTTGTTGAGCCCTTGGCCGTAGACAGCTCTGCTCCCTTCAGGTGGAGCACCTTCCTCCATCCTCCTGGGGCTGTCATTCCATTTGCCTGAGCCAAACTCATTTGGTTTTGTCCTCACCTGCTTTCAGTCCAAGAAGCCAAAAGAGACTTATGACTAAGTGGAAATTGAGAAGAGAACGCTAAACAATGAAAATATGTGTGATACCCCAAACCATGGGACTGCTGAATGGGACTGAGTTTTCCATCTTATTCAAAGTCATCATAGCCCTTCATGTGCTATTTAGTCTAGCTGACATAAAAGTGAATCAGATGTGGTTCTAGTTCTTCCATTATTAACCAGTATTTTTTGAGTCAGTATGATTTTTTTTGAGCGCCTAGATCTATTTTTGATGCAACTGACCAGTGGTGAATGAATGAGTGGACATTATATTAACAGTGTGGCCTGGACATAGGTCTTGGACCACCTCTCTGTGATCTCTGTTTCCTGGTCTCCTAGAAACAGGGGTAGGAACACCTGCATTTAGAGGTTATTGTGAAGCATAAATTAGATAAAAGTGTGAAGAATGCATGGTGTTCTTCCCAGTGTATAGCATATACTCAATAAATATTAAATTCTCTTAGAGATCAAGATGAAAGGGGTTAAAAATCTGGAGTGGAAATAACATGGCCTTTAGGTAACACGAACTTAGGTTTGATGTTGGGTTCTACCACCCTTGTGTCGCATGAAATCAATTTCTTCACCTGTAAAAAGAGAAATACTCAGCTCATGAGGCTCTTGTGAACCCTAATAAAAATTATTACAATAACATGTAATATTAACTAAACCTAATACAGTCTAAGTATTAACTTATTAAATCCTTACGACTAACCCAGTGTTCAGTAATGTAAGGTAATGTAATCTAGTAGGATGTTTGTTGCATAGCAAGTGCTTTGTAAATGTTAATCTTTTTCCACATTTCTTTTTCTCTGTGAGTCCCACTGAGTCAGAGATATGACAGTGCCATTCTCTGATATGGGCCCTGAGAATATGCTTCCTCCTTTAAATGTCATGCACTAAAAAATTGGGAAGAAATGCATTATCGGAGATTGTACTGTATTTCCAGAAAGGTGGTGGAAAAGCACTCAGCATTTTGAAACGCTCAGCTTCATTGGCCTAGGTTGCATAACAGTTTCTGGAAGGATAAACCCGACTGAATTTGATCTGTAATACAGATATTGTCTATATCTGTAGGCCCGAACTTGGGTTACGGTTTATTGTTTGGGTCCTCCCAACAAGCAAAGACAAAACGAAGGCCTTACATGAATTGATAGGTTGGCAGACAATTCCCATGTTTGTGTGTGTGCACTTGGTCTCTAGGGGGATAGATTTGGCTATCAGTGAAAAGGTTCAATCCACACTGTCTCCATCTTCCCTCCATGTGAGAAAAATCACACCAATGTGTCCTTCAGATATTATATTTCTCAAAGGATAAAAACAGGAATGCTTTCTCAATGACTTTGTGTGGCCTTTGCACCTGATACTTGAAACTTCATCTGCACCATCATCATCACCACCTGGGCATTGAGTGCAAGTACAGCTTGGACTGATTTCATTGGTTTATCTGGCATTGGATTAAAAAAAAAAAAAAGAATTTTGTCCTCAGGAGACCCTCTTTCTTAACATTAAACTCTTTTTTTTTCTCTTGATTAGGGTAAAATTCTCAACAGAAAAGGATGCTGTCCTATTTGCACTGAAAGTAAGTTTATTCCTTTGAAAATGTGCTATTACTATTTGTCTTGATTGTATAATGTGACAAGAGAAATGGTGGTGTAAGTTTTCTGCACATGTTGTTTCTGTAGGTATAGCATGGGATCCTTCCACTTCCCTACAGACACTTTGAGTCCATTATAATACTCTCACAGAAGCACAGTTGTCGATGTTTCCATCGGAACTTGTTGCTATGGGAAATTTGGAAGATAAATGGCCTGATGAGGTTTTAAGAAGGACCAGATAACTTGGTGTGCATTTTAACTGCTAATAGCATTTGCAGTCATGGTGGCTAAGACAATGCTATCCAGTAAAACCAAACATTATGCATAACCGAGGAGGGATTTTTCCTTCCATCATCATAAAGCCAAACAGCTGCACTTACTTCCTCCCCCCTCCCCCCCACCGCTTTCACCTGGGCACATCCAGTTCTTGCCATTGGCAGAGATAAAACAAGAGGTCATTGGGCTGGCAAATGGTTTGGCCATCCCGTTATTTTTAACTGAGTTCTTGAAGGTTCTACCGTGGCCTATTCTGAAAGCTGCCTGAGACTGCATTCACAGACAAAGCATAGCAACAGGTTTAATGGCCTCCCCACATGCAGACAGACGCCTGGATCTATTAGCAAACAGCGTCTTCCCCAACTCGTATGGTGTTGAGATAGCTTTCTGAAGTGTTTTAGTGAAAGAGGAGTATTAGTAATGTCATTGCCAAATTAGTTTCGATGTGTGATAAATAGGATTAACAAAGACATGAAATTTATTAGAAAGTGTTTTATGAGCCAGTCAGGCTTAGAAAAGTGGGTTTTGCTGATGGTTGAAAGCAGCTTTCACGTGCGAACAGGTTTGTTTAATCCACTTGTCTAAAATATTTTGGACAAAAGATACAGAGGTTTTATATATATATATGTGTGTGTGTGTATGTACACACACTCTTATTATATATATATATATATATATATATATATATATAATATATATATACACGTATGTCTCACTCATTTTTGAGATAGAAAGCTATTAAACAATTATACACTACACACTGGATAAAAGTACTGATTGAATGAATGAAAATTAAGGTATAGATTTAATAAAATAACTTTACAGATAATGCAGTACATAAAATAACACAAGGGGGCCAGTATGACTTAGAGCCCAAGAATTAACGCAGGAAGAAGAATTAGCTATGATTAACACACCAGTTTATTTCAAAACATGTGTGTAAGCTATTGCATTTAATCATCCTCCCAGGGACCCTCTGAGGACACTTTGTTTACAGATGGTTTGGAGGCCGCCTCCAGCTTAAGTCCTCTCTGGATGAGCAGAGTCGAGTCTAAATTGATGGTTTTCTTCTGTTTCCATATCAGTGGAGTTGCTTGCATTTCCTTAGAAAGTATCTCATTGAAGCAGAGGCAGACTTCAAAGGAACCCCTCAGATTTTCTAGCTAGCCCTTTCAATTTGCATGAGCACAGATAGATTACGCATGCCCATCACACCACCATCAGGAAGGTTCCCTGCTTATCAGCTGAACACAAACATGTGGCCGATCTTGTACAGAAACAGCCTAAATCTTGAATTACCTGACTTTATGTTACAAGGATCAAGATGGTGATTATTGAGATAGTTGAGAGAAAAGCTGCCTCTCATTATCCCTCTATCCATTATGGGCTAGCCTTTCCATATCTAGAATACTCGTGGCTCATCAGGAAAAAAAAGAAAGGAAAGGCTAGAAGGATGATGGGCATCACAAAATCAAACCAAGGTTTTAACCGGTCATATGAAATACTGTATTGAGTGAAACACGTGAATGAGCCCATGACTTCTGTCACCAAGAGAGGCAGTTGGTAAGGGAGAAAGCCACCCAGCTGGAGGGGCAGCCGGGAGACATCAACTCTATGCACCTGCGACTAGCAGGTCAGTGTGGGAACAGCCCAGGCATGTGGTTCTCGGTCCAATTCTGAATGACATCACCGGATGGCTATTTCTCTATTTCCTTTGGTGTTCTTTCCATCTGTTTACTCTCCCTTTCTCTCCAGCAGTTCTTCCACCAGTGCTGTAAAACACATTCTATTTGGCAAAATTTATTTCAGATTGAGTTAGGCGATGAGATGACTTCCAATTTTTTTAAGCAATGCCCAGATTTTCATAACATTCAGGTAGACTTATTCTGGTGTCCTTTAGCTATGGCCAAATGACCTCTTATTTTGAAATTCCTTTGTCATTATAACCAGGACCCAGAACAAACCTTTAGGCTCATTTTTTCCTCCTCCATCAACTATGAAAGCTCTTCTGATATATGCGTTTCTAGAGCAGACAAATGGAGGCTGAAGTAAAAACTAAAGCTAGTGTTTCTAAAACCAGAAAGATGACTGATTTCCATCTTTTTTTTTAATCACATACACACATACATACCCCATTAGTTAGTTCAGAGTTTTTAAGCTCAGTATTACTGATCGTTTGGCCAAATAATTCTCTGTCGTGGGGCTGTCCTGTGTACTGTGTGACAAATTTGCAGCATCTCTGGTCTCTACCAACTAGATGCCAGTAGCACTCCTCTCCCCAAGGTTGTGACAATCACCAGTGTCTCCAGACGTCGCCAGATGTTCTCTAGGGAGCGAAATCACCCCTGGTTGAGAACCTCTGGTACCCCAATCAGGGCAAATGACATAGGTGAATACAGAAATAAACACCTGTGCTACTAGTAACAGTAACTTACTCTCAACACACAGTGATGAGATGAAATAGGGGAGTAAGGTGAGGTTGCCCTTCTGCAGGTATAAAGATGACAGACTAGAAGCCTCTGGATGCAATTGAATGTAGTTCTGTATTTTCATTGCCTAACCCTACTTCTGATTCTTTTATGGAAGGAGGCAGGAATAAATAAATACACACACACACACACACACAAATGAAATGGATTGAATACATAGCGTTGATACTCTAAAACTCACTTGATTATAATAGTTAAATGAGTGTCACCTTATTTCAGCAGGGGTGACACTGCACTGTCTGTTCCTACAATCCCCAGCATCCCTGCCTTATTGACTGGGTTAGTCTGTCCTGGTCGTGTCTGGGGATGTCTCAGACTCTGAAAGGAATGGTAAAGGGGAGACAAATTCAATGTGTAGAACATTTTATAGGCCTCTCTTTGCAATAGTCAGTGACAATGGTTAATTTATAACTCTGTAGGTAAGAAGCAGTCATTGAGGCCCTAATAAGTTGTCTTCCTCAGAGTAAGGTAGTCTTTGCAGGGTTGGTCTGAAAGGGCAATGATGATTCTATCAAAATTGAAAAAAAAAAGAATCCTTTTAATATAGATCTGAAGGAAGTATGAAAAGCATTGCTGTGTTATAATGACATGGGATGTTCTCTTTTTCTCTTTTCTCAACTGAAAGGAATTAAATTTGGTTTGGGTGAATCATTTAAAATAAAAATTGAAAGTGAGTGAAACGAACTTTATAGAGCTTGTGTGCAGGGGCTATTTCTTGCCACAGTATGAGCTCTAGCCTAGAGTGGGTCCAGCTGTGGGACTGAGCATCAGGGGACCACAAGTTAGGTGCCAAGGAGGCTGCCATCTGTCGTGTATGTAGCACTTGGTTTATGGGAAATGTTATTTTACTGTGTGCTGGCAAACAGTAGGTGGAATCTTGACCTGACCACCCAGCAGAGACTGGAATCAGATAAACTCTTTGCTGGAAGAATGTCTGTTTTCAGACATGGAAATAATACTTAGCAACAAGCTTTTCACTGATAAGAGAGGGTGTGTGTGTGTGTGTGTGTGTGTGTGTGTGTGTGTGTGTGTGTGTGTAAAGAGAGAGAGAGAGAGAGAGAGAGAGAGAGAGAGAGAGACCCTGAGAGAGGATTTAATCTCTTAACCATCTACACAATCAGAGGCAACCTAAAGCAGCCCCAGCTGTGGTTGCCCAACCCTGCTCTCAGATTCATTAAGCTGTGCCTGTAGCTGTATTAGCCCTAACCATCAGAATCCAAACCCCAGACGAAAGTTCACGATTACATAACACAGAGGCGGGTAGGCTATACTGAGCACAGATGTGCATTTAATTGGAATAACCTCAACTGCACGTCCCACAAGTAACAGGAAATATCAGATTCCAGCAGCCCTGGGTGCAAGGAGGCTCACAGTTGCCAGGTGACCTCTTTAACCCCCCAAGGGGTAGTTCCCAGCTGTGCGCAGTGCTGGTGTGCCTGCTCTCCAAGAAGGCCTGTGCCCACCACATGTACCCACCACAGGTGCTGTGGAACTGCCCTGGCTGGTTTTGGCACCTCTTACTGCAGTCTCTGGGCATGCCTACAGGTATCTCCAATGAAATAGTAGCTGTCAGAGGGGGAAAATACAACAACAATTTAATGAAACAGTGACCTTGGGGCCTATTTTATGAGAAATCTCCACTGACAGAGGTTCTGCAAATTAGTAATTCTGTGTTTGAGCAAGGTTCCTGGCCTCCAAGACTGTAAGCCGCTCCAGGTCCCTTAACACCAAGAGTCTGTCCTTAACTCAGGAAAGCAAGGAAATCTGAAACCAGAGCTGAAGATGCTTGCGGAATAAGAATTTGTGGTGTTGACTTCAGCCCTGCCAAGGAGGTGTGAAGCTAAGTGGCCACTGACCTTTCTGCATGAGCAGCTGGCACTGGGGTCATCACTGCTCCTGAGGCCCAACCAGCAGGCAGGGGTGGCAAATCAACCCCAACTGTCCCCCATGTGGTGGTTAGGAAACCCCACACAGGCAGGAGTGGCATGGGAAGGCGAATGAGGAAAGCAGTTTGTTTTCTGTTTTATATGCTGGTCTGTCCTAAGGGATATTGTTCCTTTAAGTTTTTCTGGCTGTGGATTGGTATTACGTTGAAGGAAGAGGCTGATGTCATTAAGGGTCGTCTTGCACCCATCTCTGATTGTTGGTTCCTGCAGGGTGGTAGTACTCTGTAAGTTCTGACTGTTTATTTTAGTTACCAATCATTATCAACAACATCAAATAACAATAATGACAATAATAGCAACAGCAGAAGCAGCAGCAGCTAATATTTACTTGGCATCTGCTATGTGTCTAAACACTGACAGGGGTGCTATCTCATTGGACCTTACTTGATCCTCCCGGCATTCTTAGTGGTTAAGGCGATGCCACAGGTAAGTAGTAAAGCCTGGATTCCTACAAGGAAGTCTGGCCCCAGGGCCCCAGCTGGAATTTCTCCCCTTGGCTTCTTTGTCACTTTGTACAGTTTGATAACCAGTTGCAGTTAGGAAGGGAAGACAAGGTCTGGAGGGCTTTACAACTGGTAGGGATTGGAGATTGGAGAAGGATGTTAAGAGGAGTTTCCAATTTAATAGCGTTCCCCTCCACCCCACCCAGGAAGAAATGTAGGCTAAAGTGTCCAGGCTTTCATCTACCTGGTGACACCTCCACCTTGCTGTTCAGATGCAGAGCAGTGATAGCTGGCATGCTCAACACTCAACTACAAATCAAACTATCTTGGTTCTCCATGTCCACTCATTTTTCCAGGTATTTTTTTTTCCTCCTGGCAACTCAGGGTTGAGGTATTTCCAATACTAAGTGACGATCTCCCCAAATTTTCTTACTTAAAATATTAACATATGTATCCTTTTAAACTCAAATTACTTGTGTATAATTTCTGCTAGGAATAAAAAAAAGCAAAGTTACTCTGCCAATCAAGCTCTTCACTATTTTGGCATCACGGACTTGTCTAAAGGAATGGACCTCAACTGTGAGGTCAAACCTTCTACTTCTTAGGTGAGGAAACGGAGGCTAATGATAACAGTAACTGGAAATGCTGATGAGAACCTGTAAATTTATTTATTTATTTTTTTACCTCCTAGTCTAGTATTTATTCTATAATATCATATGGCTGCCCTGGGTCTTTGATCAGGAAAGTTATTTTGAGTAGAGATGTTGCATTATTAAATCATTTAATTAAAAATGACTTGCTTGCCTACTTTTGGAAGACATGCTTTGTACATAAAGAGATATATAAATTCATTATTTGACACCTAGTGTATTTCATCCAAGGCTGTTATTGTGAATGTTAAGAAAGATGCAGGAACCCAGTTTTGACTGAAGGAGCTGGTGACCACAACCCCTTAACAAGGGTACAACTAGAATACAGCTAAGTGAGAAAACAAATAGAGGATCCAAACCCCAAACTCAGAAACCGAAAAGCGCACTTGGTGGGAAATACTGCCTAATAAAGTACATGTTACTGTATGGCAAGCTGAGGCAGATTTATCCCTCTCTGGAGATCACATCTCCTGTGAGCAAAATAAGAACAACAATTGCTACTTCTGCTGCCACTGCAATTGCTCCGATTACCAGCAATGATTTATTGAATGTAAGTCCGCGTCAGGCATTGTGACAAATGCTCTCCATGCATTCTGTCCTTTAATTCTCTCAGTGATCTATGAAGTAGAAGCTACTGTTATCCCCATGTTATGCAGGAGAGACCTGAGCGTCTGAGGAATGAAACAGGGTAATACCCCAGTCAGCTAATACCAAGGCCCAGGAGACTCCAAAGTCCAAGCTTTTAAGCACTGTTTTATGTTCTCTATTGACTCCATTTTTATTCATTTTGGAAGTTTGCCTTCATATATATATATATATGAAGTTTGCCAGTTTCTTTTCTCTATACATGACTGGGGACTTCTATTTGAAAGCAGCTGTATTTGCTCACCTTTTACAACCTTACCTATGTTTATGAGGTCACGTAACCTCTTCAGACTCTTGGGTTATAATCCTTGAGTTCTCACCTTTCCTGGGAGTTTGGAGAGAGGACTCGTTAGCTGCACTCCATAGCCCGCTTGGGTGTGAAGTTCATATTCATGAATATTACCATTCTTTCTCCTCATAATCCCCTTCTCGGTTAATACTCTCCATCCCCAGCCTCTGCTCCATTCCTCTGCTCTGCCTTTTCATATTCCTCCTTAACACACATATCTCTTCTGCTTTGATGTTTTGCCTTTTCATCCTATAAGCTCCCAGCTCTGCCTCCACGGTGCCCCTTCTGTAGTTCTTGTCTCATTCTGGTTTCAGATTTGTCTGAACTTCGAGGTCCCTAACATATGACTTCTTGATAAGATGGTAATATGGCAGATGTCAGCTTCTAATTTTTTTTGGAGACCACATTCCTCTTTCAGAGTACTGCATTTGAACTTTATTAGCACTTGCTACCTTTGGTTCCCCAAATTATCTGTGCTGGGAGTTGGAGGGAGGGTTTAATGGCTGTTCCCAACCCCCATCTGTTGACTGAATTCTGGCACCCCCATTATCCCAGCTGCACAGGTTTTGAGCCTTAATGTTATTTCTTGTACTTTTGGCATTTCTCTCTCATGTTGCTGATCAGTCATCATGTCTGATTATTGTCTCTTTGTGTTGTTTTTCTAATAAATGATTTGCTTCCTTTTTCCACGGCAGCCAGACCCTCATCCCATTGCTTGCCACTAACCTCTGTCTTTGTCTCTCAGCCTTTTCTGCAAACCGCTGTCAGACCCAGACTTGGCTTTCATGAGAACCTACACCAGCTTCCTTCACTGGTCTCTTGCAGAGCTGCCCAAGATTTGTTTAGTGTAAAATGCTAGTGCCGAGGGATAGTAACGAGTAATGTTTTCAAAACAAGTTTCTATGATTAAATACATTCGGGAAATACCGAGTCAAGGAAGCTGAAACAGGTTTCCTACCTACAGGATTCTCAGAGCCCTTTACCTGCCAACGTGCAGGGTAAACTTTCAGGAGGGTGATGGAGTATAGAGACCCTCGCAAACTAATTTGAGCTGCAGAGTTTTTTTTTTTATTTCTACTTACTTTGGCAGAGCCACAGGCAGGATTGATGTTTCATAGGAAACGCATTAAGAAATGTTGGTTCTTTGGAATACATTTAAACTTCTCAGGCTGGCAATAAATCTCAGGCCAATTTATTTAGACAGCTTGGGTTCTCAAATCTCCTGAAGCAATCCTTCCCTCCCATCAGACTGGTCTCTTGATCTTCTTGTGCAAGCTCTGTTCTTTTCTGTGTCTATGACTTTATTAACATTCTTCATTAGGCCTAGAAGGCTTACTCCATTCTAGCCCCAAATCGAGGTGTTATGCATAAACTTAAATTGCAATAAATCTACGTTTTACATGTATGTTACAGTCTTATCCAGCCCTGTTTTAGCCAGCAGTGGTTATCTGTTTGCTGGATTTGCATAGCATTTGCAATAATAAAACCCATAATAACTAATCTCTGAGCTTCTATTATGTTCTCAGCACTTTTGCAATGTCATCTTTATCTTTATAACCACCCTTCAAGATAGTTGTTCTTAGACCAATGTCATAGGTGAACAAACTGAGGTTATGTAGTAGTTGGTGTGTGGTTTTGTATTCATTAAGTGGCAAGACTGGGACCCAGGACTCTTTTCAAAGCAAAGGATGTTTGAAGAGGTGTACGGTGATTTTCAAGCTGGAAGCTCGGTGAACTTGGAGATGTGAAACTCGTCTCTTCAGCTCCGATGCACAGATATTTTAATTGATAATAATGATTTCTAGTTTAAAGAGAGCTGACATTTTAAGGTCTGAGCTTGGATCAAGAGAATGCAAAAAAAAAAAACCAAATGCATCTTCTATAACAAGTTTGTATTAACATTTGGTGAATTTCCAGCATCCTGGAAGGTGCCTGGAGGACATGGTTATAAAACTCATATAGATCCTGAGTTTAGGAACTTGGAATGTAGTTAAGGAGATGCAATATAAACACGTTAAATAAGAAAACGACATAATATATTTTATTACTAACTCCTAGGTAGGTGTTCTTTAACTGAAGTTCATGGACTCCTAGGAGGTTGGTGATCAGTCTTGGGACAGGGCGAACCTGTACGTTTCAGTGGACATACTCGTGCGTTTGGAGGGAAGAGTGTCTACATATCTCTTCCGATTCCCTGTGAGCTCTGGGATCCCTACTAGTTAACAACCAAACCGCACAGGATGCTGTGATACAGGGTGTAAGGGAAGCATCAAGTCACGGACGGGGGCAGGCACCAGCCTGAGAGCTGCAGAGACGGACTGGACTCTTGTCTTTACTGTTGTTGGCTGAGTGACCATGGCCAACACGGCAGCCTCTCCAAATTAATTGCTAAGAAGTTAATATCATGCAGTGTGTGGATAAGTCATGAGGCCTGAAGGAGAGCGTGAGAATATGGGAAGCATCTGGCACGGTGCCTGACATGAACTAGTGACTTTAGTCCCCTTGGCTTTTGCTAGGTTTATTAGTTTCCTGTTGCTGCTCTACCAAAGTACTACAAACTTCATGGCTCAAAATGATACACATGCATTATCTTACAATGTCTGGAGGTCAGCAGTCAAAGGGTGTTGGCAGGACTGGACTGTAGAATCCATTTTCTTGCCTTGTCATGCTTCTAGAGGCTGTGCACATTTCTTGATTTGAGGTCTCCTTCCACCTTCAGTGACGAGTTGAGTCCTTCCCGTGCTGCATCATGGTGGCACTTGCTTTCCTGCTTCCCTCTTTCACTTGTAAGGACCCCCGTGATGACATTAGTCCTGCTTGGATTGTCCAGGGTCATCTCCTCATCTCCAGGTCAGCTGATCAATACCCTTAATTCCAGTTACAGCCTTAGTTACTTTTTCTGAGCGCACTGGTTAATTATTCAAGTAATTAATCAATTAAGCAAAATTCGATTAATTACCTGCCATATGCCAGTCATTACACTTATCTATTTTAGTGAGTTCACTGGGGATAGTTTACTTTTTTCTGCTAAAATGTCTTTTTTAATTAATTAGCCCATTCATTCAACAAATATTTATTGATGCCTATTATGTAGTATACCAGGCATTATTGTGAATAATGCAAAAATGAATGCATCATATCTATATATGAACACATGAGATATATATATCTCCAGTCTACAAGGCAGTGTGCCAGGCACCGAGAAGCATAAACAAAATTTGCATGTAAGGAATTTAAGGCCTGGTTTAGGAATTAAGGCTACATTATAACTATAAGCTAGGATAGAAATTGATTTATCATAAGATGCTATGGGTTTGGTGCCCACATTTTTAACCCCCAAACTGAAAACCATAATGTGTCTACAGGGTAAATTATTTGAAATTAAGGCTGTCCCAGAAAAATCTGAGTTATGTGGTCAGTTTTGTGTTAGGGATTTAGAGGACAGGAAAGTGACTTTGGCTGAGGCATCCTGGAAGTTACTGTGAGAGCTGGCGTTGAACCTGGGAAGTGAGGGATCCCTGTACTGTGAACTGGGAGGTGGGGGCCAGCACATGCCACCACAGGAGCGAAGGTGAGAGGTGGGGAAGCACGGAGCTCAGCTGGGGAGGTCCTAGGATGGCAGCCGTGACTTTAGGGGTTAGATTTATTTTAGATTAGATCTTGAAGGCAGGGACTGCTTCCTTTGCTCTTCTGTTGCAAGTTGGTGAGGATATGGGGTTATGGAAAATACATGCAAAGAAATTTACATTCTTAACGATATCTCTTCTTAACATTTTTCTAAAAAAAACAATATTGGTTTCAGATGCCTGCTCAGCTTTTTTAAAAATCCACTTTTATATGTAGATTTGTAAGTATACCTGGTGGATTACAGATTGGTGAAAAGAGACCCCCTTTCCCCTTCTCCCCACATTCACACAGTAGGGCTAGATTAAGTTCTTCATTTAAGAAGCCATGGATATGAAGTCTTATAGCACTTCAGGTGCCCCTTGGTGGGGCACCTGTTGGCCCTTGTGTCCTCCAGCTCTAGCTGGGTCCCACAGAGCCTTTGTATGTCTGGAGCTTACATCACTTTTAGGAGGAGCCTAAACCAATAACACAGGGGCTTGTCTTAAGGGCAGTGTTTCCAATCCCAGCATTTCCTTGTACTTGACTCAAACTTGGCACCATCACTCCTTTTTACCCCGCTGGGTTCCCAGGAGCCCCTGCATGACCTGGTGACCCTAGAGTCCCACAGCACCTGTTTCCCTGCAATTTGTGTTGGGAAAAGTTTACAGCCATGTGTTTCATTCGATGACTTTCTCCTGGTTAGAGAGCTTCCAGAAAAGGTACTGATCTGTGTGGTGTGTGGTATGATGAGCGGGGGGAGAACTTTCTCGTTTCAGAAGTGATGGATGGAGGGTGAAAGTCACTTTCTATGTTTTTAAAGTGATTTTAATGCCTGGGGAAATCTCATGACCTGTTAAGTGAAGAGGAAATATAATTTCATGTATAGGATAACCTTAAGTATGTTACAGTACACATACAAACACACACAAATTGGAAACAGTGGTTATTTCTTGGTGGCAGAGCTGTGAATGATACTTTTTTTTTCTTCCTTATGCTTTTCTGTCCTGTATATGTGTGTGTGTGTGTGTGTGTGTGTGTGTGTGTGTGTGTGTGTGTTAGGGGACGGGGGTTAAAGGGGGTTCGAGCCTACTCAATTTCTCTTATTTTTTTCTTTACAACATAGAGTTGTATAATTTCCCCTTAATTTTCTTTGATGGTTGTTTTGAGAATAATTACAGCTCTCCTAAGGAAGACATTTCATTAGAATAAATAGACCCATGGCAGAAATAAATGCACTTGATGAGGTTAAGAGAAAAGCATTGGAATTATGTTTCCAGAAGCTGCCTAGCTCTTAATTCTCATAGCAATCTTATTAAAAGTACATAACATCAAAGCAATATGTTTTAATCCAATGTTTCTAATTTTTAGACCAAATATTCTTATTCCAAAAGTATACATATTATAAATAATGAATGTAAATGTAAAAACAATAATGTAGATACACACAAACAAGAAAGGAAAATAAATGTCATCCACAATTCTATAGCCTAGGAGAAAAACAAAACAAATCAAAATACATTTTTCTAGTTGGGTTTATATGCTTCTAATTCTTTTCAATGCCTAGACATTTGTATACATATATTGAAAACACACCAAAATAAAATTGATATCTGATGATTTGACTTAGGGGCTATAAGAAAAGTACCACCAAGGGTAAACTCCCATTTTTCCTCTCCATCCTGACTTGCACATACTCAAGGTTAGTTATAGAATGGTCTGTTTATTTAGCTCCAGCTATCACGCCAAGCTTTCCAGAAGAGTGTGACTAGACATCTGGACATCTTGGACTGCAGCTCTCTTCACTGAGTCTGCTGGACACAAATTATATGAGGATACAATGTTCATTTGTGTCCCCTAAGTGTTTCTCTCGCCCTGTTCCTTTTCAGCGAGGCAGATTCTTGTATCCCTGAGCTTCTCACTTTCAGTCACTCTTTCGTGCACATGTTTGCTGCTCCTGCACGATCTGGCATAGGGACCTTGAGGTGCCAGGAGAAAGGGCCAAGGTTTCAAAATTATTTTAGCTCGTGATACAAATGTCCCCAAATGCAACACATAATTCTCAGGCATCTTCCTAGTCATGAAATTTTGTTGGCCTCTTCTATATGGCTGTTACAGAGAAAAATCATCCTGCTTTCCAAACCCTTCCCTTCCACAAGTTAGGGCCTCTTGAAAAATATCTTTCCTGACAGTGCTGTTCACACATAATCTCCCTTTCCCGGTCTCCCTGTGTGTCCCTCAATGCTTTCCGCCCAACTATGAGTAAGCTAACGCTTCCCCAGGGCCACTATAGGCAGAATGTTTTCTGTTGCTTCTTTGAGGATTTGCTTTGTCACATAATTGGCCTTATCTAAAAATACCCACATTTTGACTCTATTAAATAAATAAATAAATAACACCAAAAACAAAATCAGAGAAGCGTTAAGGAAAAAAGAAAACGCACCACTCATGATTCTGCCACCAAGAAATAACCACAGTTTATAATTTCGGTGTGTGTCTGTGTTTCTGTATTTATTTTATTTAACACAGTGAAGGTTATCCTGTTAATTTTGTTTCTTTTTTTTTTTTAAGATTTTTATTGGGGAATTGGGGGATGGGAACAGTGCTGGGGAATTGGGGAAGGGGAACAGAAAAGTTGCTGTCATTTTGTTCTTCAGTCTAGTTGTGGAGGACGTTGCTTCAATGGCCCAATTGGCACCATCATTGCACTCTTCCCGGGCGAGGCAGATCAGTCGCCGGCTTCTGGACGGCTGCTCACAG